>NW_020698391.1:0-9179 GCF_002925995.2 Terrapene triunguis
TGCTTTTCCAGGGATACCTGGGCAGGAGGATCCCAAAAGAAAAAAAAAGGGGTGGAGTGTTAGGATATAGATATTCAGGCCTGTCTTTGAGAATTTAGGTGTATTCTTATCACTTAGCTAGTTACAGAGGTATAAAAGAAGAATCAAAATCAGTCTGTCTGTCTGTGTAAGGGCCTTCTCTTACTGTGACAGTCTGAGGCCTGGTTCTTAGGCTAAGGCCTTCGGCTAAGCAGCAGAGGCCAGCCATAAACTGGGAAGTGTATGGGCACATCCTCACATTCCAAACTACTCACATTGAAATAAGGTGCTATTGGGCTGTTAGGAATACAATCCTATCCTGATATTCCTATCACCTCCAGAGAAAGGGAAGAGCCTAGAAGATGTAAAAGGAAACTTACTTTGATAGCATCCTGTCTGGCAAGAACTTACTTATTAATAGCTGGGATGTGAAACCCTCATTTCTGTATTGTTCAATCACTGTAGTCTCCACTTCCCTATTGTTTGTCTGTATAATCTGTCTGGTTCTGTGATTGTTTCTGTCTGCTGTATAATTAATTTTGTTGAGTGTAAACCAATTAAGGTGGTGGGATATAATTGGTTAAATAACCATGTTACAGTATGTTAGGATTGATTGGTTAAGGTATAGCTAAGCAGAACTCAAGTTTTACTATATAGTCTGCAGTCAATCAGGAAGTAAGGGGGGGAATGGGAACAGGGAATGGGGGTGGGGAAATTGGAATCATGTTTTGCTAAGGGGGGAATGGGAACAGGGATGGCTCTGTGGTGTCAGAGCTGGGAAGGGGGACACTGAGGAAGGAAACTGGAATCATGCTTGCTGGAAGTTCACCCCAATAAACATCGAATTGTTTGCACCTTTGGACTTTGGGTATTGTTGCTCTCTGTTCATGCGAGAAGGACCAGGGAAGTGAGAGGGTGAAGGAATAAGCCCCCTAACAGTACCACTGTGTGCAAAATGTCCAGCAGTTGGTGCCGCTTGTGCTACACCTCCTCCAACGGTATTTCGAGAGCATGAACTGTCCTTCACAGCGGCTCTCGAAACTGACAGTAGTAGTCTGGGAGAGAAGAGAGAGTCGATGACACAACCTCGCCTTGGGACGACGAGAGAAATCCCTCTGGATCTGTCAGTACCATCGGGGCCGGGCTGATCGGGACATCGTCCAATCCCGGTTTCAAATGTCTACTCGGCGAAGGACAGGTATGTGCTACAGGAGAGGATTCCCGTGCTGAACAGGACTGTTCTGAAGGAGAATATTGGGGCCACAAGCTCCCATATGGCCAACCTGGTTGGATCCTGCTGTTGCAGCCCTGGTGCCCAGGGAGTCAAGTACCAGTAGCTCCTGGATTGAGGTAAGGGAGGGTATTGCCACGGTGCCATCAGGACCTTCTGAGAGTCACATCTTCAGAATGGAAGCAGCGGACCATACGTAATGTCCAGGCCCTCAGACTCCGAGGAGGAACCGAAGTTCGGCATCAATGATGGTGCTGATGGAGCAGGGAGTGTCACAGGAACACAGCCAAAGAGTTGACAGGTTGGATACAGGGGATGGGGCCCTCTCAGTAGGTGAAGGAACCAGGACACATGGAAACTTCATCCTTCCCAGAGTGAACAGTTCATGAGGCCCGGGGGGGCGGGGGGAGCACTTGAGAGTCTCCCTGGAGTCAACGGCACCAGGTCTATGGATGGAACTGGGGCCAGAAAGGGGAAACGTCTCGGAACTGGTGATTCACCAGATGTCGGCGGAGCCCATGCTGGAGTGTGCGAGTCCATACCTGGAACTGGCAGCTCCAGCAAGTGATGCTGTTTTTTGTCGCTCTTGGAGCGGGATGCCTCTCCTTGGCCAGAACTCATGGACGCTATGGCATCCTCCTTCGACCTGGAGGAAGACTTACTGCTATGCCTATGTGCGTGTTTCTGTGACTCATGACTAGGCCCCGGCGTGGGGTCCGTATCACTGGTGCCAGCGGAGCCGGACTGAAGCTCAACGGTAGGAGGTGCACGCTTAGACTGGTCAGTCCGATGTAGTGGGGGGTTCCGGGGCCAGGCTTCAACCCCAGCCCGGGGCGACTTCCATGAGATGCTTCTTAAGACGGGGGGGTGAGGGGAGGGCGCGCGGGGGCACGGAAACAGAGACAGATGCTGCACCTGGATGTGGTGCGGGCTTCCCCCAAGCAATACAGACCGCATTGGTGCTCGTCGTTGATGAAGAACAAATGAGGACAGGAAGTGCAGACTTTGCATCCTGTCCTCTCAGTCATAATCCAGCATCCAGACCTGAGTGCTGGAGGGAGAGACGGGGGCGAGGGGTGGGAGGAGGGTTTGGAGGGGAACTGCATCCTGAGAATAGCGGAACTTTCAGAAACAAGAAAAATCACTACTGAAACCAGGAAAATCCTGCCTACACAGAGTACCCAGACACGGCTGCTGGGGGCGAGGCAGGGAGTTGGGGATTGTTTGGCGGGAAACCGCCATTATGGCATCGCCAGTCCTTAATCCTACGAAAATTTCAGAAACAAGAAAACTACTACATAAAACAACAAAGTCCTTCTAATGAGAGGCTTTGATTTGACATGACTCACAGCCATCTGGTGTATGGACTTAGCATAACCCACAGCCATCTTCTAGGCTCAACCACCATACGTTGGAAACAAAATTATAGAGTCAGGGGAATTTGGCCATGGCAGACAGATAGAAAAGTATTAGCTGCAGCTACAGCCCTACTAATTGGAGATAGATAGATAGATATTCACAAAGTCATGAGAATGGGGAGAGAATGGATAAGTTAGCCTTCAGTTTCTGCAGTTTGTCTGATAATAAAAAGTAGGACGTTTTGCTGTTGCTAAAGAAATGTTACATAGTTAGAAAGTGTACTTTAAATAGGGAAAGAGTCCCAGTCTACTGCTGGTTAAGCAATTCTACCCTGACAGTGTATTCCACTAACAAAGCACAAAGATAAGTGGACCTTGAGAAGTTTTAACTAACTTTGAAAAACACAAAAGCTAATGCAATAGGTGGTCTTAGGCATGTGAACCCCTGTACAGTGAAAATGAATGGTTAGTGTTTTTGCATAGCTATAATTGGTTCAAGCATAGATAAGAGAAATCCTCATTTTAACTACGTAATGGGGGTCAGAAGACGGGATCGTTGGAACTTAACTCAGAGACTCAGCTCAAGACCAAAGGTGCCAGGACTTTTACCCCTGCATGACCATATTGCGCAGAAGCCGGAGCCCCGGACGAGAGCAGATCCTGATTGGCCACCGGGAGACGTCCAACTGTCTTTGCTGGGAGGGGTGAGCATTAGATGCTTGGCGTGTGTATTCTGTTGATTAGTTGCTACTAAATACATGAACATGTTTAAGGATATGACTGTGTAAGGCTCTTTCATTGGGAAAGGGCCCTGCAGACCTGTAGCACCCTGAGTATACTAGGAAGGGATATTGGCCCTGAGCCCAGGGAGGGGTGAAGTTGGGTCTCTTGTCCCTGTGTACCCACAAGGACGGGGAGGGGGTGGGAGCGTTAAATTGTGCGGGTTACATCCTGACTAAATAAAGAAAATGCGTCACCAGGGACGAGGGGACAGCAGAAGCTCTGACTTGGACCGGGCAGCGGTGAGAGGGAACTGGAGACGCAGGCAAAACCACAAGGCAACGCAAGGGCGCACATGTGACCCCACAGACACTACTAGTAGAAAAAGCTCCGGCTCTGGGAGCATGGCGCATGCGCATTAGCCTCAGTGGAATTCAATAGGGACCATCACTCAAAGAAGAACCTACTTTAATCAACACACGGCATTGACGAAACTCTGTAGTGTAGACGTTGCCATAGTTAGGTCAGCCTAGCCCCCACTTTAGACACAGCTGGGTCTACGGAACAATTCTCGGCTGGCCACTTTCAGCTGTAGCGCTTGCAGTGTAGACATGCTTTTAGTTCCAAGAGAGCTCTCTGTGCGAATCCATGACAGCTCTGTAACAAAAACACCTCATGTGTCCTGGTCTTTACACTCTGATTATAGTCATATGACTATATAGCAGACTATGTGGCTCTGGGAAGAAAGATAAAGGAGTTTGAGGCGTAAGTGGTGTTCTCGTCCATCCTCCCGGTGCAGGGAAAAAGCCTGGGTAGAGACCGTCGAATTGTGGAAGTCAACAAATGGCTAAGCAGGTGGTGTCGGAGAGAAGGCTTTGGATTCTTCGACCATGGGATGGTGTTCCAAGAAGGAGGAGTGCTAGGCAGAGATGGGCTCCCCCTAACAAAGAGAGGGAAGAGCATCTTCGCAAGCAGGCTGGCTAACCTAGTGAGGAGGGCTTTAAACTAGGTTCACCGGGGGAAGGAGACCAAAGCCCTGAGGTAAGTGGGGAAGTGGGATACCGGGAGGAAGCACGAGCAGGAGAGTGCAGGACTCCTGTCTCAGACTGAGAAAGCGGGAGAATCAGCGAGTTATCTTAAGTGCCTATACACAAATGCAAGAAGCCTGGGAAACAAGCAGGGAGAACTGGAAGTCCTGGCACAGTCAAGGAACTATGATGTGATTGGAATAACAGAGACTTGGTGAGATAACTCACATGACTGGAGTACTGTCATGGATGGATATAAACTCTTCAGGAAGGACAGGCCGGGCAGAAAAGGTGGGGGAGTTGCATCGTATGTAAGAGAGGAGTATGACTGCTCAGAGCTCTGTATGAAACTGCAGAAAAACCTGAGAGTCTCTGGATTAAGTTTAGAAGTGTGAGCAACAAGGGTGATGTCGTGGTGGGAGTCTGCTATAGACCACCAGACCAGGGGGATGAGGTGGACGAGGCTTTCTTCCAGCAACTAGCAGAAGTTACTAGATCGCAGGCCCTGGTTCTCATGGGAGACTTTAATCACCCTGATATCTGCTGGGAGACGAATACAGCAGTGCACAGACAATCCAGGAAGTTTTTGGAAAGTGTAGGGGACAATTTCCTGGTGCAAGTGCTGGAGGAACCAACTAGGGACAGAGCTCTTCTAGACCTGCTGCTCACAAACCGGGAAGAATTAGTAGGGGAAGCAAAAATGGATGGGAACCTGGGAGGCAGTGACCATGAGATGGTTGAGTTCAGGATCCTGACACAAGGAAGAAAGGAGAGCAACAGAATACGGACCCTGGACTTCAGAAAAGCAGACTTTGACTCCCTCAGGGAACTGATGGGCAGGATCCCCTGGGAGAATAACATGAGGGGGAAAGGAGTCCAGGAGAGCTGGCTGTATTTTAAAGAATCCTTATTGAGGTTGCAGGAAAAAAACATCCCGATGTGTAGAAAGAATAGTAAATATGGTAGGCGACCAGCTTGGCTTAACAGTGAAATCCTTGCTGATCTTAAACGCAAAAAAGAAGCTTACAAGAAGTGGAAGCTTGGACAAATGACCAGGGAGGAGTATAAAAATATTGCTCAGGCATGCAGGAGTGAAATCAGGAAGGCCAAATCACACTTGGAGTTGCAGCTAGCAAGAGATGTTAAGAGTAACAAGAGGGTTTCTTCAGGTATGTTAACAACAAGAAGAAAGTCAAGGAAAGTGTGGGTCCCCCCTTACTGACTAAGGGAGGCAACATAGTGACAGAGGATGTGGAAAAAGCTAATGTACTCAATGCTTTTTTTGCTTGTCTTCACAAACAAGGTCAGCTCCCAGACTGCTGCACTGGACAGCACAGTATGGGGAGGAGGTGACCAGCCCTCTGTGGAGAAAGAAGTGGTTCGGGACTATTTAGAAAAACTGGACGAGCACAAGTCCATGGGGCCGGATGCGCTGCATCCGAGGGTGCTAAAGGAGTTTGGCGGATGTGATTGCAGAGCCATTGGCCATTATCTTTGAAAACTCATGGCGATCGGGGGAGGTCCCGGATGACTGGAAAAAGGCTAATGTAGTGCCTATCTTTAAAAAAGGGAAGGAGGAGGATCCGGGGAACTATAGGCCAGTCAGCCTCACTCAGTCCCTGGAAAAATCATGGAGCAGGTCCTCAAGGAATCAATTCTGAAGCACTTAGAGGAGAGGAAAGGGATCTGGAACAGTCAGCATGGATTCACCAATGGCAAGTCATGCCTGACTAACCTAATTGCCTTCTATGACGAGATAACTGGCTCTGTGGATGAGGGGAAAGTAGTGGATGTGTTATTCCTTGACTTTGGCAAAGCTTTTGATACAGTCTCCCACAGTATTCTTGCCGGGAGGTTAAAGAAGTATGGGCTGGATGAATGGACTATAAGGTGGATAGAAAGCTGGCTAGATCATCGGGCTCAACGGGTAGTGATCAAGGGCTCCATGTCTAGCTGGCAGCCGGTATCAAGTGGAGTGCCCCAAGGGTCGGTCCTGGGGCCGGTTTTGTTCAATATCTTCATTAATGATCTGGAGGATGGCGTGGACTGCACTCTCAGCAAGTTTGCAGATGACACTAAACTGGGAGGAGTGGTAGATACACTGGAGGGTAGGGATAGGATACAGAGGGACCTAGACAAATTAGAGGATTGGGCCAAAAGAAATCTGATGAGGTTCAACAAGGACAAGTGCAGAGTCCTGCACTTAGGACGGAAGAATCCCATTCACTGTTACAGACTAGGGACCGAATGGCTAGGAAGCAGTTCTGCAGAAAAGGACGTAGGGGTTACAGTGGACGAGAAGCTGGATATGAGTCAACAGTGTGCCCTTGTTGCCAAGAAGGCTAACGGCATTTTGGGCTGTATAAGTAGGGGCATTGCCAGCAGATCGAGGGACGTGATTGTTCCCCTCTATTTGACATTGGTGAGGCCTCATCTGGAGTACTGTGTCCAGTTTTGGGCCCCACACTACAAGAAGGATGTGGAAAAATTGGAAAGAGTCCAACGGAGGGCAACAAAAATGATTAGGGGGCTGGAGCACATGACTTATGAGGAGAGGTTGAGGGAACTGGGATTGTTTAGTCTGCAGAAGAGAAGAATGAGGGGGGATTTGATAGCTGCTTTCAACTACCTCAAAGGGGGTTCCAAAGAGGATGGATCTAGACTGTTCTCAGTGGTAGCAGATGACAGAACAAGGAGTAATGGTCTCAAGTTGCAGTGGGGGAGGTTTAGGTTGGATATTAGGAAAAAAAATTTCACTAGGAGGGTGGTGAAGCACTGGAGGCTTGACAAAGCCCTGGCTGGGATGATTTAGTTGGGAATTGGTCCTGCTTTGAGCAGGGGGTTGGACTAGATGACCTCCTGAGGTCCCTTCCAACCCTGTGATTCCATGATTCTATATCAAGCACAGAGGGAAACTGAGGTATGTACTAGAATCACAGAAATATTACCAAAATTCCCACATCCAATGGTCATAGCCCTAGGAGAGAAAGCAAATGGTAGGGGCTGGACTTTAATGCATCCAATAACGATAAATGAAATATATTGTTTAAAAAAATAATTTGTTATGCCACTGGTCATTTAAAATTTGTGTATGTCTAAAAATGATACTGGGATGGGACATAAGTCAAAGGGGGAGGGGAACAGGACACAGAAACCAATCTACACATGTATGAGTAGTAAAGGTATAGAGCAGGTGTAGGCAACCTATGGCACGCGTGCCAAAGGCAGCACACTAACTCATTTTCAGTGGCACTCACACTGCCCGGGCTGCTGGCCTGGGGTTCCAGCCGCCGGCCCCTCTCAGCTTGCTGCCGGCCCCAAGTCCCGGCCACCGGTACGGGGGGCTTTGCTGCCGGTCTGGGGTCCTGGCCACCTGCTTGGGGCTCTGCAGCTGCCCCCAGCTGTGGTCCACAGGCCCCAGCCTGGGGCACTGAGGGGTGCAGACAGGGGCAAGAGGGGGCGCAGCTCAGCACCCCCACCTTAAAAATTGTTCCAGCGCCACAGTACGATATTTTTAAGTTCTGATTTGCTGCTTACATCACTATCACGCCACGTGGAACAGCGCAATGGTTTGATGTTGAGATTAGAATATACCTGCAAGAACTGGAATCAGAATTTTCTGACAGATTTCAAGATTTCCAGCAATTTGGCCCAATGCTTTCTTTTCTAATTAAACCTGAAAAGTTCAACGAAAGAACCTTGGATTTGTCTGTATTTCAGTGGATGGGTGTTGAAGATTTCAAAATGCAACTCATTCAGTTAAAAAGCTCAGAATTGTGGGCATCAAAGTTTGGAGATCTGTGGAGTGCACTTGAAGCTACCGAGAGAGTTCATGGGGCCTCTACTCTGACCTGCTGGACATCCCTGCCAGTGAAATTTAACTGTTTGAAAAAAATTGCGTTTGCAATGCTTTCAGCATTTGGATCCACATACCTGTGTGAACAGGTATTTTCACACATGACATCTGCCTTCTGTCCCAATCGAAGCCGGTTAACAACTGATCACTCAGAAGCCTGTGTGCAGCTTAAAGTATCCAAATACGTGCCAGACATTGGAAAACTCAGCAAGGAAAAGCAAAGGCAAGATCACACTAAACTGATAAGATCTGCATTTTAATTTAATTTTAAATGAAGCTTCTTAAACCTTTTTAAAACCTTGTTTACTTTACATACAACAATAGTTTAGTTATATATTACAGACTTATAGAAAGAGACCTTCTAAAAACGTTAATGTATGACTGGCACGCCAAACCTTAAATTAGAGTGAATAAATGAAGACTCGGCACACCACTTCTGAAAGGTTGCCGACCCCTGGTATAGAGTTATTATTACAGAGGTTCTTTAGAGAACCCACAGCTTCCAATAACCAAGGGGACAGGACTCCTTACCTAGCAAGGTCACATTCTCATAGTTCTCCTGCATGACATCTCTGTAGAGGGCTCTCTGAGCGGGGTCCAGCAGAGCCCACTCTGACTCGGTGAAATATAGAGCCACCTCCTCGAAGGTCACCGGCCCCTGAAAGATCAAGAGCCCCACACTTAGTAATTTAGTACAACCCCAGGATTCATGGGAGAGCAGGAACATGGTAGCACAGTCCCACTCCCACCCTGAGGAGCCAGGAGGCACCAGGTTGAGGGGAGAAAAAAAGAGCCCCTCACGCTGGCCAGTGGAGGCAGGGGTCTTCATATTTATCACACACCTATTAGCCAGAGGCTGATACAGGAAATGGAGTCCCCGGCAGGGTCAGGGACCACCTCCTGGCGGGAATCCCAATACCTCCCCCCCATAAAATTATATATAAACAAACACCTGGAAGAAAGAGGAA
>NW_020698392.1:0-11685 GCF_002925995.2 Terrapene triunguis
GCCCCCGGCCCAGCGGCGCCGGATTTTCCCGGACATGTTTGGCTTTTTGGGATTTCCCCCCGGACGGGGATTTGAGTCCCAAAAAGCCGGACATGTCTGGGAAAATCCGGACGTATGGTAACCCTACTGTGATGCCATGAGACTCTCAGCTCTCATTTCCATAAAATGGGAAGCTTCTGCTCTCCTGGCTCAGTAGAAAAGCTTGAGAACGTGACCAGAGCGAAACCTCGTCACTCAGAAACAAGCGAACAAAAAGTCCAACATGTAATTCTAGAAAAAAATCTCCTGATTCCTTTAGCCAATCTCATGAGTTTTGAACACTCGGTGCTGGCAGTTACTTGGCAGTGATCAGTTTGTTTTCAGGCCTGACTTCTCTAGCTAAGGCCCTAAATAGAAAAACAAATATTCTCCATTTCAGTTCACCACCAGTCAGGGCCAGATTAACCTTTTGTGGGCCCGGCGCCAAACATATTTGTGGGCTCCTGTGACAGATTTTATAGTTAAATGATTTTAATTAGATAGGGTTTTTTGCCTGGATTATTTACAGACTTTTTTTGGAAAAGGGCCCATTTTTCTTCAGAATAGCTGCAAAGAAACCAAGAATTTTTTTTTAAAACATTTTTCCTTTTTAACACTTTTACAATGTTTAACTGCTTAATTCCCTCCAGCCTCTGCAGAGTTAACTTTTTTTTTTAAGCCACTTGCTTATTTTTTAAAATGACACCTTAATTAACTTAGATTTTACCATTTTAAGTACTATTTTAGGGATTAAAATTTTTTATGTTTGCACTTACTTCTTTTCTTACTCCTGCCACTATGCCCTTAAGGCTTTTAACCTGTTTTTTACATTTTTTTATTTGTTGCCTGCCTGCTTGTTTGGGCCCAGTTTTGTTGTTGTTGTTGTTGTTGAACCGTCCCTTTCCATGGGCACAGGCTTTGTTTTACTACCAATTTAGCAAGGAGGGTGAGCTTTTTAACTAGCCCCCAC
The DNA here is from genome assembly GCF_002925995.2 of Terrapene triunguis. Classification (NCBI taxonomy): domain Eukaryota; kingdom Metazoa; phylum Chordata; order Testudines; family Emydidae; genus Terrapene; species Terrapene triunguis. Next base: position 989 of record NW_020698392.1, read on the forward strand.
CACTCCTTGTCCCTTTCCTCTTCGTAATCACCTCACGGGGTGCTTTTTTTTGTAGTTGGGGGTGCTGTACATATGACCTTCTCCCCCTTTCCCCGCCGTAATGGCTGCCACCTGGACAGAACGCATGGCCAATTGGTGTTTTAGCTGTTTTTTTTTTTTTTTATGGCAAGCACACTGCCGTTGCAGCATATGCTGAGCACGAATAGTCAAGTTTTTGACTAGTTCCTGAAGGACCGGTACTTGCTTAGCCAGTGCTTCCAGGCAGGTGCGTTTTGCCTTTTTTGCCTGGAAGTTTTGTTTTAAGGCTTGCAACTTGTTTTGGGCATAGGCTTGGGTTGCCGCCTGGTTAGTGATTTGCGCTTTAAGTTGCTTAGTTTTTACCAGCTGTTGGGTACACACCTTTTCCCTTCTCTCCAACTCTTCTTTCTGTCCCAACAACATTTGATACCACATGGCCGCTGCAGTTTAAATTAATTTCACAGCTGCCCCTAGGTTTTTATCTTTTTGCTTTTCATACTCGGCATACAGGTTTAACAAATTTTGCCAAGTTTGCACTTTTTTTTGGAAGCTTTGCTACTGAACCCCAGGGATTATATTTCACTTTGATGAGATCCCTCTCCAACCAGGAGAGGTTTTTACCCCCCTTTGAAAGAGGCAACAGGGTCCCGTCCCTCGCTGTTGCCCCTTTTGTGACTCGGGCATTAAGTTTACCTGCCTTTTGTGACTCCAGCTGACCGGACTACCGCGTCCGTGCTCCCTAATGCCCATACGTTTAGCCTTGAACCCCTTGTTGAGGCCATTGCCCATGACTGCGGGACTCCTGAGTCCGCAGCTGTACCCTTTTCTTTTTTAAACATGTTACAATTTGTTAGTACAACTTTTAAGGTTTTTTAATTACTTGAGATTTTACATTGCCCACACTGGCACTGGGGCTTACAATGTTTACCCGCCCTGGGCCAGAGGGAGAGATGCTAAGCCTCCCTCCGTATTACTCGGTTTAATACCACCAAGGGTTTAGACACCAAAACCCTTCCTGGGCAGAGCGAGACACCCTATGTTTTTTTTAACTTAAGCATGCTACAGCTGAGGGTGTATGCACCGAGGATTATATGCATGGAGTGAGACTTCCTGAGTCGTCCTCCTATTACCCGGGACTTTTACAACCGGGATATACCCACCTGCACCCTACCCCCACCACAGGAGTGGAGAGAGGAATGCTAAACCTTTTTTTGGTTTTTAGACCTACTAAGGCTGAGAGTGGGCACACCTTTAATTATAAATTTTTTAATATGTAATACCAATAGTGCTGAACAGAGCAAACATGAAATACCAAGGACAAAATAGTTGGTGCGCTTCGCAGGGGAGGAGATGACGGAGCACACCAAGTGTCTTAATTTTAAAGCTTTATTAATAAAATAATAAAAACAACAGTGGTGAGTGTTAGGACTGCTTTCACGTCACTCCAAGGGAGCAAGAAAGCATTAGGACCCCAGCCCTAACCCACTTTCATACTCACCCACGCACGACCTGAGGCTGGCCAAGCCTGGGTGTAACGTAAGAAGAAGAGGGGAAGGGGTGGACGGGAGTTCTTGTCTCGTGCACGGGTTGTCCAGGGTCCGCTGTGATCTCCAACTTGCTTTGGCTTTTGGGAGGGTTTTTAAGTTCTTGTTTTTTGGGGGGGTGTTTTTGTTTAGGGCCCTTTGTTTCTGGTGCTCTTTGTACCAGTCCAAACCGGCTCACTGTGGCCTCCTCGGCCTAGGTGCTTTAGACACTTTGTTTACCCCCCTGTTGGCCCTCGCCGTCTCATTCACTCTTACTGTTTTTACTGCTATTTCTGCAGTCCTGCTCAACTTAGCTTTTCTTTTCTTACAGCTGGGCAGCTGCAGATTTCTCGACGAGCCCATGAACTTGGACCAGGGCCAGCGTCTTATCTTCACACAGAGCTAGCTGAAGTGTCGAGTTAACCCATTCTCTGCTCTCTTCCTCCTTCCCCCTCTTGTAAACCTGGAAAGGAAACTTTCATTTTACACTCACACCTTTGACCCTCCCCCAAAATGTCTTGCGATGCTTGCAACCGCGTTAGCAACATACAATGCTGATTTGCCTCCCCATGGGACCCCCTGAGGGAGGGAGTCCTTGGGCCTGTGACACCCCCATGGAGGCAATGGAGCATGGTGCAAGGGGTTCGGTCCCTGGAGCGAGGGGCCATCCAGGGACATGGCATGGCAGGGGCAGCCCCGCTCCGCCCAGCCCAGTGTGAGGGCATTATTTACAAACCAGCAGTTGCCAGACGTACAATGGCCCGCCCAGCCCTGTGCTGACAGCATGCCCCTTCCCCTCGGGGGTGGGCCCATGCCATGCCACACAGCCCCCCGCCCAGCACCCCCCCAATTCCCTGTGGCCAAAGCCCCCGCAGACCTGCTATGCCCAGTGCCCCCCCAGACCCTGCCACAAATGCACAGTTCCCTGCACCCCACCACAACTGCCGAGCACCCCACACAGAACCTCCACTCCCTAGTGCCCCAACACACAGAGATCTTCCCTGCTCCCTCACAGCCCAGCACTCCCACCCCAGGCCCTCCAGAGACCCACTGCCCCACGCCCTGCCTCCTGTCCCCACTCACTGACCCTGCTGGGAGGTGACTGTCTGTTGTCCCAGGGAGGGGAATCACTCTGGCCCCTCGGGAGTGGTGCGATCAGTCAGGCTAGAGCCTGCCCCACCCAGGCTCCTTCAGGACCCACTTGCCTGGAAGGGCCCAGCCAAGCCCCCCACACCGTCCCCCCCAAACTGGCCGAGACTGGCCAGGCTTCTGCATCAGTCCCAGGCAGCTCAGCTCCAGGGAGACAGGTGGGGCCCCACAGGTGGTGGGAAGCAGAGACTGCCTGGAGCTGGGGGTGCACTGGGGTCCAGCCAGGAGGCAGAGAGAAGCTGGCAGGTGAGGCCAGGGGGCAGAGAGGAGCCCTCGGCCGGCTGGCGGGCACACCGAGAGGAGTAAGTGGTAGGCGGGGTGGGGGGGAGCCAGCGAGCTGGCAGGGCCTCAGGGCACAGTGCAAGCAGAGCAGGCTGGGGCCCCTTCTTAGCATGGGCCATTGTAAACCCAGCACTGCCCCCAGTTCTGGGGGTCTGTGAACATTGGCTGCTTGGGGTCCACAGCCCAGCTCTGTGCGCACTCCTTTACATTGCCCTCTCTATTTCCCATTCTATTGACTCTGCTGTTTTAGACAATGAGCACACTCCTTTAGGGGGCTCTCCAGGGGTATGAGAGAGTTAAGGTCCGAATTCTCACAGTATTGCCAACTCCAAGCATTTAAAAATACTGCGTCAGCCCCCCGGATGAGATTGCTTTTAAAAACATGGGATTTGAAAACCCTACTAATAATTAATGCTGGGCTTTGTTTGCCTGCTGGTTTCTAAGCCTTCAGGCTGCACTGGGATCACATTTTCAAATTTTCTCTGCAATAAATAAGGCTAGAAACTTCCTTTCTTTAGCAAACAAAAGCCAAGTCTCACCTCCTCACAAGCTGGAACAAACTAACCAACAACAACACTGCAACCAACCAAACAAATATTGTGTCTCCAGATCAAATCCCAAGAGTTGGTGATGCTGGCAGGAAGGAATCCCCCTTTCCACTGAGCCAGAGCAGCCTTAGGATAAATGAGAATCAGGCTTTTGAAACACTGATTCCACCTTACCCAACTTTTTAGCCTGTGAATTTAATATCAGCCCTTAAACAAGTGGTTGTCAACCTGCGGGGCAGTGCAGGCCCATGGGCTGCTAGTGGCCCAATCAGCACACAGCTGCAGCCCATGTGACATCCTCAGGGCCATACAGGTAGTATTGGATGCCCCATGATCCTCCCCACAAGCAGAAGGGGTGATTGCAGGATCAGAGCCCTAGTGGCACATTTTTCACAAAAGCCTGGAGGGCTGAAATTAACAATGGGCTCATCCCTGTTCAGCAAACAGCCTGAGGCGGGTCATTTTGTGAACTCAGGAAATTCAAATTTACCCTGCTAGAGTCACACTGCCCAGAGGGAGCCATGGCTGCAGAGAACCCCGTGGAAAGTCTCCAGGATGAAACTACTTGTCCCGTCTGTCTGGAATATTTCAGAGAACCTGTCACTCTGGAGTGTGGGCACCATTTCTGCCAGGCCTGCATCAGCCAGTGCTGGGAGGGACCCAATACAGACACCTCCTGCCCTCAGTGCAGAGAAACTGCAACAGAGAAACCTCAGGCCGAACAGGCAGCTGGCAAATGTCCTGGAAATAGCCAAATGGGTGTGTTTGCAGGGAGCAAAGGGATCAGGTGGGGGAAGGATGTGTGGGGAATACCAGGAGCCTCTCAAACTGTTCTGTGAAGAGGATCAACCCCCCCACTTCCCCTTGTGTTGTGTGACAGATCCTGGGCTCACAGAGCTCACACTATGGTTCCCATAGAGCAGTGGTCACCAACCGGTCAATCGCTATTGACTGGTTGATACTAGAGGATCTCCCAGTCAATCGCAATCTCCGGTGGTGCAGTGTGGCTGCTGCTAAGGCAGACTCCCTGCCTACCTGGGCCCCACGCCATTCCCAGAAGCGGCCAGCGCAGCCTCATAGTCCCAGGGGAGGGGGGACAGGGGTCTCCCTCCATGTGCTGCTTCTGCACTGCCCCCGCAGCTTCCATTGGTCGGGAGAGCTGTGGGCAGGGCCAAATTAATGCAGGGGCTTTAGGGGCTGCAGCCCAGGGCCTCAGGCTAAGGGGGACCCTGCAGGCCGGATGCGGCCCGCTGCTTCTTTTCATCCGGCCAGTGGCAAATCTCCACGCCATGGGTCGGACACTACTCCCCTAGCCTGGGCGCCCCCAGGGCTGGAGCCGCAAGCGCCGGCTCTCCGATGTGCCCCTGCGACCCCTAGGTGAGGAGCATTCAGGGAATCTCTGCGCGCTGCCCCCGCCCCCAGCATCGCTCCGTAGCTCCCATTGTCCGGGTACCACAGCCAGAGGGAGCTGCGGAGGTGGCACCTGCAGGCACGGGCAGTGTGCATCATGCCGAGCAGCCTGGCCCCTCTGCCTAGGGGCCGGAAATGCTGGCCACCTCAGGGAGCAGAGCAGCACGGAGCCAGGGCAGGCAGGGATCCTGTCTTAGCCCTGCTGCGCCACTGACCAGGAGCCACCGGAGGTAAGCGCCTCCCGGCAGGAACCTTTACCCTGCACCCTGTCCTGCACCCCAACCCCCTACCCCAGCCTGAAGTCCCCTTCTGCACCCAAATTCCCTCCCAGACCCCGCACCTCCATCTGCACCTTAACCCCCTCTTCCAGCCCTGAGCCCCCTCCTGCACTCAAACTCCCACCCAGAGCCTGCACCCCGAACCTCCTGCTGCACCCCAACCCCCTGTCCCATCCCTGGCCGCACTCCAGAGCCCACCCCCCACAGCTGGAGCTGCACCCCCTCCTGCACCCCAATCCCTTGCCCCAGCCCTGAGCCCACTCCCCCACTCCAAACCCCCAGGGGCCCCACAAAATCTAATAGTCCCGGGCCCACAGGAGAGTTAATCCAGCCCTGGCTGAGGAGGCAGTGCTTGCAGAGAGGGGCAGCACGCAGAGCCACATGCCTCCCGCTCCCCCCAGGGGCTGCAGGGGTGCGTTGGCCCCTTCCAGGAGCCATGTGGGGCTGGGGTAGGCAGGGAGCCTGCCTTCGCCTCGCTGTGCCCACTGCCAACCAGGAGCTGCCGGAGGTAAGTGCTGCCCGGTGGGAGGCCGCACCCCAACCCTCATCCCTGAACCCCCCTCCCAGAGTCAGCACCCCATACCCCCTCCTATACCCCAAACCCCACCCTGAGCCCCCTCCTGCATCCCAACCCCCAGCCCTGAGCCCTCTCCCAGCACCCCATGCCCCCTTCTGCACCCCTAAACCCCTTCTGCACCCCAAGCCCTACCCTGAGCCCCCTTCCAGAGCCAGCACCTCAAACCCCCTCCTGCACCCCAAGCCCCAGCCCTGAACCCTCTCCCAGAGCCAGCACCCTGTACCCCCTTCTGCACCCCAACACTCTGTCCCAGGCCAGAGCCCCCTCCTGCACCCAAACTCCCTCTTAGAACTTGCACCCCTCATCCCCTCCTGCACCCCAACCCCCTGCCCCAGCCCAGTGAAAATGAGTGAGGGTGGGGGAGAGCGAGCGATGGAGAGCTGGGGGGGGGGATGGAGTGAGTGGGGGGGAGCTTTGGGGAAGGGGCGGGGTAGGTCCTGGGTTGCCCTTAGATTCTAAAAGTGATCTTGGGCGTAAAAGGGTTGCAGACCATTGCCATAGAGGAAGCAGCCCAGGAGTACAAGGTAGGGAATTGCTGTCTAGTCTAATGGGTAATAACTTTGGATTTTAATTACAGGTTAATGTCAGTACAAGTTGCCCAACACAGGTGTAACTGTGTCATTCAGTGTGTGTAGCCTTCATTGCTATACAAGAAGCTATACAAATTAATGATACTCCAGTCTGGTAAGAAGGGCAACAGATAAAGATTTTAAATTTGTCTGATGTGGGAAAGTTTTCTCTGAGCAGCTGAATCCTTTCAAACCCAGTTTCCACTAGTGAAATAAGAGAATTTTCTACAGACTAGAAGCTGTTAAGTGATCAATGAGGTTGCCTGCAGGCTGGAGAAGGGGGAGTTACAGGCTGCAGTTGTTATTACTGATTGGATCACAGTGTTTATTATTGTTATTTGCATCCCAGCAGCCCCTACAGACCCCAGATGAGATCTGACCTTGATTGTGCTGGGCCCTGCACAAAACCCAGTGAGGGACAATCCCTGCCCTGAGCCATTTACAATCTAACTGGACAAGACAGACAAAGGGTGGGAGGGGAAACTGAAGCACAGTGAGGGGATGTGACTTGTCCAAGGTCATTCAGCATGTCAGTGGTAGAGCTGGGTATAAAACCCTGGTTTTACAAGGCCCAGTCCACTGCCCTCACCACTAGGCTACGCTGCCCCCCTCAGCAGCACTGAGCTGGGGGTGGGGGTGGAGAAGAGGAAAGATGCATATGTGGCGGGTATAATAGGCCAGGGGAGGCTAAGCCTCCCCGGTGCAGCTGCTGACCTGCTGCCTTTCAGAGTGTGGATGCCTGGGCCATGGTGGCCCTGCCTGCACTCTGCCTCTTTCTGTCCCTGCTCCACCCTTCCCCCGAGGCTCCTACCACCTGCCACTGTATGGCCGAGTCCCTCCTCTCCTCCCCCCCCCCCCCCCCACATCCTGCAAGGCCCTCCACCACCTCCCTCCCCCATGAACCCCACCCCCACTGCTTGCTCCTCTCCTCTCCTCCATGGCAGACAAGAGGAGCGAGTGGTGACAGTGAGTGGTGGGCAGGGGCCAGAGCAGGGGCAGCACCTGGGGCGGAGCAGGGGTGGAATGTGAGCAGAAGAGGTGGGGCCATGGGCAGAAGAGGTGGGACAGGGAGTTAGCCTCCCCAAGGGGAAACTTCACCCGCCACCCATGGAAAGATGCTTTGATAAAGGCCTCAGGCCCAGCAGAGAGATGAAGTTTCCCATTGGGATTCTGAACTCCCATATTGCTCCATGAGGGGTTAAACTCAGATGCCGGCCTGCACTAGAGAAGATCACTGTGCTAAACACTGTGTGGACCCTGAGCACCTTGAGTCCACACACAAAAGGGCTCCAGGCAGCGCAGCTCCATGCCAAACACCATTGGGATTGCAGAAAAACTAACCCCTGGGCAGTGCTGACCTGTGTCAGTCTGACCTGTTTTTTTGTGTATGTGGGCAAGTGTGACATGCCCCTCTGGTGTTATCTGGACCGGTGATCTGCTAGGTCACTCCAATCCTTGACTCTGGGAGCCAGCCTTATCCTGCTCTGCTGAGAGAACCCCCACTCCTGGGCTGTTCACGCACAGCCTCTGGCATGTAAGATGCTCCCAGCTACTTGCAACCGAATGACACTAGCCAATACAGTATCACCGGTCCCAGACACAACCCTAGGAACCTCCATCTTGCAGTGTCCAGTTATGCCCGCTGAATGCTGCAAGCTTATATGAGTTCATCAATTTAACAAAGAAATTGATATGTATCAGGCTTGTTATCCCAAGGGGAGCCCCTGACACACTTCAAACCAAATGCACTGTTTCAGGTAAAATAAACAAACAGATTTATTAACTACAAAGATAGATTTTAAGTGATTATAAGTCAAAGCATAACATGTCAGATTTAGTCAAATGAAATAAAAACAAAATGCATTCTAAGATGATCTTAACACTTTCAGCGCCCTTACAAACTTAGATGCTTCTCACCACAGGCTGGCTGGTTGCTCTTCAGCTAGGCTCTCCCTTTGATCAGCACTTCAGTCACTTGGTGGTGGTGGTGTCTGTAGATGTAGGTGGAAGAGAGGGAGCAAGGCAAAATGTCTCTCCCTTTTATCATGTCCTTTCTTCCCTCTTGGCTTTGCCCCCCCCCCTTCAGAGTCAGGTGAGCATTACCTCATTGCAGTTCCAAACTGACCAAAGGAAGGGGGTGACTAACAGATCCTTTTGTTGTTGCCTAGGCCAGCGTCCTTTGTTCCTGTGAGGCTGGGCTGGGTTTTGCATAGGCTTGCTTTAAGCCATGAGGATACATCTTCAGCCTCATAACTATATACATGAAATTATAACCTATAACCTTACTATAACGTTACTGTAACAATTACTATAACATCACTATAACAACCATGCTCAGTGCATCATGAGCCTTCTGAAGACACCCAACATGAAAAACTTTGCATTGGATCCCACACAATCATTTTATAAAGATGAACATGGGGGTGTAGGGTGTTCCCCCAAGGTACAGAGAGTCACAGCAAGGACCAGCCAAACTGGTTCCATTAGTCCCACCGTGCAGCCTATTGAAATCTCCCAGAGTCCACTGCTTCCAGGACCTTTGCTGTGGGGACTGTGGTGTAGCTACCCAGAGGCCATTGCCACAGAAAGACTTTAGGACAGCACTAGGGCAAACTCCAGCTGTCCTTAACACAAATCAACACATCTAATGGGGTTTGCCCTAGGCCTTAGATCAGTTCTGTCCAACCAGTCCAATCCCCAGGGGTTCAGGGATGAAAGTCAATGGAGTTGGGCTCCTTTGAGAATCCTAGCCTATATGGCTGCCCCTGGTGGCTTCTGGGATTGGTATCACTTTGTTTGTTAAACCTTCTCAAAAACAGCTTTGTTGATTCACCGCCGTGGGACACCAGTTTCCTGCTGGTTTGACTCAGTGGAGAAAGTGGCTAATAACGCCAAACAGTCTGAATATAAAACACTCCAAGTTCCTTGGTGTCTCTGATCCTACCTCTAGACGGACCCATTGTTGTGTACAGTATTGTAACTATGTTGGTCCTAGGATATTAGAGAGACAAGGTAGATGAAGTAATATCTGCATCTGTCAGTGAGCGCCAAGCTTTCAAGCTTACACAGAGCTCTTCTTCAGGCCTGGGAAAGAGTGCGTTCCCCAGAGCTCAGGAAGAGCTCTGTGTAAGCTCGAAAGCTTGGCCATCTCACCAACAGAAACTGGGCCATTAGAAGATATTACCTTACCCACCTAGTCTATCTTGGAAGACTGACAGTTATCTTGTGTTTTGGGTACAAACACTGTCAACCCTCAAAATAAAACCATCAAATCATTTCTGTTTGTCAGGAAAAGATCCAGGCCCATTTGAAGACTCTGAGGGAAGAGAGAGAAAAGCTGCTGGGATTTAAAGTGACTGGACAGAAGAGCAGCCAGGCGTATCTGGTAGGTGCCTGTTGTTCTTCACCTGCTGGGACAAGAGGGTGGGAGGTTTGTTTGTTGGTAGATTTCTCTGTGACCTTCATGAATGTGGGCCTGTGTGTGTTTCTCCAGGATCCTGGGAAACTCTGTGTGTGTGTGTGTGTGTGTGCGTGTGTGCGCACATATTTGTGTATCACAAATGTTCTCTCCCTGGAGAAGGACAACAGCATCTTCTGCAGAATCTAAGATGCATTTTAATTAATGAGTTAATGACTATCCCTTGTGGCTTTCACAAAACTTCTCCCAAACTACACTGATTATATCCCAGCAGTGCTGTGTGCTGGCATCTGCCCTCATTTCTTGTATTTTTTTAAATCATTTGATTATTTTTTCACCCCTGATAATTCTATCAATGTGCTGAGTCCTGTTGCCTGCTGCTGTGGATCTGGAGTGTCAGGGTACATCAACACAGCCAGCAGCAGTGAGCCTCCAGGCCCTGCTCAACCGAGTTGGACTCATGGGGCTCGCAGTAAAGCACTAAAAATAACTGTGTAGACTGCGCTTTTAAGCTGCAGCTCAGGTGGGAGCTCAGGCTCTGAAGTCCAACCCCCTCCCTCCATAGGTTTCAGAGCCTGAGCTCCAGCCCGAGACCCAGTGTCCACATAGCTCCTGTTGGTGCAGTAGTGCGAGCCCCAAGAGCCTGAGTCTGTTGCCCTGGGCTTGGAGACTTGCTGCTGTGGGCTGTGTAGACAGACCCTCAGAGGCCATTGGTAACACAGTGTCCAAGCCACATCAGACATGGAGACATCCCTTTAAGAGAGATTGGGGCCAAATGGGAAGCTGTAAGAAAATCCTGTCCCTTGTAGTCACAACGTATAGTCTAGTATCAGAGGGGTAGCCGTGTTAGTCTGGATCTGTAAAAAGCAACAGAGAGTCCTGTGGCACCTTATAGACTAACAGATGTATTGGAGCATAAGCTTTC
>NW_020698393.1:0-7369 GCF_002925995.2 Terrapene triunguis
GCCACTGGGAGCTGCGGGCGGCCATGCAAATGTAAACAAACTGTCTGGTGGCCTGCCAGGGGATTATCCTGATGGGCCACGTGCAGCCAGTGGGCCACAGGTTGCCCACCGCTGATCTGTTCTGTGTCTCATAGTTGCAAACAAAGAGAAGTAGCTGCAGTATCATGAGCCAGATTTTTAATGTTATTCAGGAGCCTAAAGATGCAGATAGGCGCTCACTGGGATTTTCAAGGGCACCTACCTCCCAATGATTTCAATTCACTTTATAAGAGTTAGGTGCCTATTGTGCGAAGGCACCTTTGAAAATCCCCCTTGGCACCTATCTGGAACTTTAGGTGCCTAAAGCCTTTGAAAGTCTGGCCCCACATGCCAGCTCTTCACAGACTATCAGCAAGTCGTCCACCAACAATTCTGAGAATCACTGTGCTAGTGACCGAAAACCAGAAAGCAAAACAGACCAGTCTAATTTCTTTGTCCAAACTAAGTGAAGGGCAAAAGGCAAAGAGGCAACATAAAATTGTGAAAGTTCTGTTTGATTTTTTTAAAAACCCTTTTCAGTTCTAAAATCCTCAGATCTTAACAGAGATCAGGATTTTTGAAACATAAAAGAAAACTTTTAACCTACCATGTCTCCTGAAATAACAACAAAGTTAAATAAATCCTGAGCTAGCAGAAAAAGCTTCTTAAAACTGAAAAGGCACCAGCATCAAAACACTGCTACCAGCAATAAAAGAAAAAACTTTTCCAAAAGGTTGCTTTCTCCAACTTGATGCCAATTTAATAAAGTTTATTGATGATAAACTTATTGCTCAACTAATTTTGTATTTAAAAACATCCTTTAGACACTCACATGTATTTTCTTAATCAAAAGAAAGGAAACATTTTCTAATACACTGTCTTATAAAAAGTCAATCTAAGTACATATATGTTGGGTAAATGAACACATCTAGAATAGATGAGGGCATGTCCAAATGAATGAGCTAGAGAGAGAGAGTAATAAGCGAACATAAATTGTGAATATGAGGCAGCTATTCTGTATAGCTACACTTAACTTTTCCCTGCTATATTACTTACTGAACTGCAAGTGAACACCAATGTGAGGAAGAAGTTTGGTGGAGTGAAAGTAAGAATGACTATACCGTAAGATGCATGTATTATAAATCATCATTTTAATAGTAATATATTAAATAGGGCCTGATCCTCCAAATACCCACCCACTTGCTTAGCTTTAAGCATATGCGTAATCCCAATGGCTCATTTCCCTACTGGAACGATGTATATGCTTAAAGCTAAGCATGTGGTAAGTGTTTGCAGGATCAGAGCCTTAGTGATACAGTTATTACTATTATTTACCTCAAAGTTACTATCCTTAAAGCTGTTATATCATAAGCCGTTTAAATTCAACTCACAATAAATTGAATTTCATTATAAAAAATCTTCATAATTTGTTGGATTTTACAGGGAAAAAAAGAATTAAATGTACTTATTCTAAAGCTTTGGCTTAAGACCCTTTCAGTTTTACTGCACATTTACCTTTCAGCTGCATTAAACCCTCCCTGTAATAGCATTATAAACATTACTTTGTATCACAACCAGTGTTTTTAGATCTGCAACTGTACCATCTTGGGCCATCTCTCAAAAGCTAACCAGGGTAAAGCCTGGCCTGGTCAACAGTTCAATGGGAGACGTCCAAGAAAACCAAAGTAGTTCTACAGGAAGACTCTGGTGATTCAGTATGCAGTCATGATGGGGTTTGGGGGTGCAATCCAGACCAGTGAAAGCTTGTGTCATCACTTGCCCTGCAACCTTGGGTGCCTCAAATGCTTTGCTACTGTAACTCCCTGTCTGGGATGTTCACAACCAGCCTACAAGCATGCAGGTCACACCTTGAGTGTCTATGTATAGCTGCAGCCCTGGTCCAGTAACTCTGACCCCAGCAGCCTGCCAGCAACACACCACAGTCACACTCTGGCTTCCACAGCCTTGGTTACAACTAGGAAGGTGATTCCAACACGCTCACAGTCTAAAATTCACACAAAACCATGTGCTTTGCAATATCCAGCCCTCTTGTGGACGGTTCAGAGAAGAGATAAGGCCCATTTGGTCTTCTAAAGACACAAAACTCTCAGCTTGCCACTTTAGCTGGAGTTAACATTCACTTTAATTCAAATACAGCTCTGTTGGTTTCGATTATTAGTAAAACAAGTTAATTAACAAAAGAAGATAGGGTATTAAGTGAGTTCAAGTATACGAGAGAAAGTTAAAAATGGTTACAATCAAATAAAAGTGAAAATATGCATCTAAAAGTCTAAAATTTAATCTAGGAAAGTACAATCTTTGCCTCAGTAGGTTTCTCACCTATATTCAGTCTCCAGAGACTTCAACCCACCCTTTGGTTGAAGGACCCATCTTTCTCAGCTTGCAAGAGCTCTGTTTCCTTGTGTCTGTCTAGTGATGGATGCCAAAGGTAGCTTCTGTCATTGCTTATATCTCTCAAAGTTCAATGGCTTTGTTTCAAGAGGCAGGATGACCTCATGCTGTTCTTTCCTTCCTGTGGGCTTCCCATCCCCCCTGTATGTAAATGGTCCTTTCATTGTTTTGATTCCACCATGCTTAATTTACATAGGAGACAGATAAATAGCTGCTGTCTCTCTTGTCTGGGAAGGAATTTGTTTATCCCTGTTTTTGGCCACAGACTTTAAAACATAATATCATAAAGTATCCACATTTCCTCATAGTGTTAATACAGACATTTCACAATGGTATTAATCACCAGTGTGTCATTAGCTTTCAGAAAAGACCTCACTCTACACACTTATAATACAGTAACATTGTATACAATCAGTTGATTCAATTGCTTATCACTTGAGGTTCAGCCCCCTTTGTCTTTATAGGCCAGCAAACTTTTGCAGTGTATTCTTCTGTAGGTTGCTCCTGAAAGTAAAGTTTATTCAAGTTGTAAGGGAGGTGACATGGAGTCTAGTGGTGAAGGAAGCACCATGCTCTTAACTCCCCCACTTGTGTTTGCTGAAATGCAAATTGTTCTGTTTCCTGCCATCTCCTCCCACTGCCGTCTTGATGGTCCTGTTTACTGCTTATATGTAAATATGGACCTTCGCTGTTTTTCCCTGAAGATCGAGCTGGTGAAAGGATCAAATACACATTCCTTTGTCTAAGCAGACCTGTTTACCAGCTCCCCCGACAAGCTTGGCTTATACACACTTTAGTCATAAACCTAGTACATATCTTAATACCCACCATGTACATACATCATGCAAGAATATTAATGATCAGTGAGTTACTGGTTTTCAAAAGATACCTCACAAGATACCTCATATTTTGTACTGAGATTGTTACAATTCTGCGTAGTGTGTGAATATCAGGGTGCTTAGCATAGGCATAGTTTGACTGCTATATTTGGGGGGGGCAAAACGTGCGCACACACATGTGCACGCTGAAGCCAGTTCCCTTGGCTCACTGGTTCTCTCCCCCCGCCTGGAGTAGCACCTGAGCTGCCGGAGCTGGCGGGGACAGGCCGGCTTAATGGAGGAGCCCCAGCTGCTGCAGCGATATTGCTGCTCTGGTGCTGCTGTGGCCGCCTCCTTGCTGGGGCTGCTGCTTCCACCGAAGGGATGCCACATGCTGGGCTCCTGCTGACCTCTGCCCATTCCCGTATCCCCTTCTCTTCCCCACCCCTCGCCCTACCTCTCCCCACTGTCCTCGACCCCATCCCAACCCCCAGCCTCTTCTCTATCACAGAATCTCCCCCCCCACCGCATTTACCCCAGCCCCACTCTGGCCCCCTGGCCCTGCCCCCCCTGCGGGCTCTCACCATTGTACAGGAAACAGGCGGGCACTAGGACGCAGGAGGCGGTGTTGAGCTGCCGAGGCAGTGACCCAGAGCGTAGGAGAACAGCTGCTCCGGCGCGCCCATCTGCTCCACGCCAGCCAAAATGTGCGGGGGGTTGGGAGGGAGGGAGGAGGAGCAGCATGGGAGACAGAGCCCCACTCCCAGGCAGACCAAGCAGAGCAAGCCTTGCAGGGCAGCTCGGCGCTTGCAGAAATGGGGAGAGAGGCACGTGACCCTGCTTGACACCCTCATACCTCTTGCCTCTGTTTGGGGGGGGGGCAATTACACCCATGGTGCTTAGTGTCAAGTAGTATGCCTCCCTCTGGGTCAGTAATGAACCAGTTCCCTGTGGCATTGGGGTACTGTGCTGCTGTCTTCTGGATATTATGTAAAACCAAGATCTTGATGATCCCTTGTGGTCATTAAAAAACCTCTTGGCCACTTTCACAAGAGCTGGTCCATTAACTAGGATTAGGGCCCTACCAAATTCATGATCCACTGTGGTCAATTTCACAGTCATAGGATTTTAAAATATTAAATTTCATGATTTCAGCTATTTAAATCTGAAATTTCAGTGTTATAATTGTAGGGGTCCTGACCAAAAAAGGAGTCGGGGGGGGGGGCCGCAAGGTTAACGGGGGGGGGGGTTGCAGTACTGCTACCCTTACTTATCTGCTGCTGCTGGCGGCGGTACTGTCTTCAGAGCTGGGCAGCTGAAGAGCGGCGGCGGCTGGCCAGGAGCCCAGCTCTGAAGGCAGAGCCGCCGCCAGCAGTAGAGCAGAAGTAAGGATTGCATTGTATGATTCATAGATTCTAGGACTGGAAGGGACCTCGAGAGGTCATCAAGTCCAGTCCCCTGCCCTCATGGCAGGACCAAATACTGTCTAGACCATCCCTGATAGACATTTATCTAACCTACTCTTAAATATCTCCAGCGATATGGTATTGCCATGCTTACTTCTGCACTGCTGCCTACAGAGCTGGGGCCTCAGTCAGCAGCTGCCACTCTCTGGCTGCCCAACTCTGAAGGCAGGTCAGAAGTAAAAGGTGGCAATACCCCAACCCCCCTAAAATAACTTGTGACCCCACTGAAACTCCCTTTTGGGTCAGGACCAATTTGAGAAATGCTGGTCTCCCCCCGTGAAATCTGTGTAGTATAGGGTAAAAGCACAAAAAAGATCAGAATTAATGGGGGTAGACCGATTTCCGTGACGTGTTTTTCATGGCCGTGAATTTGGTAGGGGCCTAACTATGATGTTCTGACTTGTTTCAGTTTGGTTAATTACTTGCTACCTATCCATATCCTCCTGCAGTTTCAGTTGGACACATCAGGATTCTTTACTTTCTGCCCTAAACTGTTGTGCAGTGTTGCTGTTAAAGAGCTAGAACATGCCACTTAGAGAGCTTTTCAGTGCTAGCTGAAGTGATTTCTGTACACACTCTGTAATTTGTTACGTGCTTTAAGATCCTTCAGGATTACTATATAAATAAGATATTACAATAGAACCTCAGAGTTACAAACACCTCAGAAATGGAGGTTGTAAGTAACTCTGAACAAATCGTTATGGTTGTTCTTTCAAAAGTTTATAACTGAACATTGATTTAATAAAACTTTGAAACTTTACTATTGTGACAGACCCAGAGCAGTGGGGTACAGGAGCCTGGTAGAGGGCAAATATACTGGTCACTGGATGAGTAGTTTTCTATTCCCTGAGTGACCAGAGCAGGGGCTGCATAGAGTAATCAGGAACCTGCTAGAACCAATTAAGACAGGCAGGATAATTAAGACACCTGGAGCCAATTAAGAAACTGCTAGAATCAATTAGGACAGGCTAGCTAATCAGGGCACCTGAGTTTAAAAAGGACCTCGCTTCAGTTTGTAGTGTGCATGTGAGGAGCTGGGAGCAAGAGGCATGAGGAGCTGAGAGTGAGAAGACATATTGCTGGAGGACTGAGGAGCACAAGCATTATCAAACACCAGGAGAAAGGTCCTGTGGTGAGGATAAAGAAGGTGTTGGGAGGAGGCTATGGGGAAGTAGCCCAGGGAGTTGTAGCTGTCGTGCAGCTGTACTAGGAGGCACTCTAGACAGCTGCAGTCCACAGGGCCCTGGGCTGGAACCCGGAGTAGAGGGCGGGCCCGGGTTCCCCCCAAACCTCCCAACTCCTGATCAGACACAGGAGGAATTGACCTGGACTGTGGCTTCTACCAGAGGAGAAGGTCTCTGGGCTGTTTCCCAACCCACATGGTGAATCTGTGAGGCGAGAAAATCCGCCAATAAGCGCAGGACCCACCAAGGTAGAGGAGGAACTTTGTCACACTATGCAAATGAAAGCAGAGGTTACTGACTCTCGTGAGCAGGAAGCTGTTCCAAACTCGAGCATCAAAAGCTCCATACTTTCCTGTTATTTTACCACTGCAAGAGGGCAGTTAGCTACCCTTCAGGCTGGCAGGCAGAAGAATGAGAGATGGAGTGGGAGGGTAGGTCTACACTACGGGGTTAAGCCGACCTAAGGGTATGTCTACACTACGAGAGTAGTTCGATTTTAGTTAAATCGAATATGTGCAATCGATATTAGAAAGTCGAACGTGTGTGTCTACACTAAGGACAGTAATTCGACTTTGTCAGTCCACACTACCAGGGAAAGCGTCGACATTGGAAGCAGTGCACTGTGGGCAGCTATCCCACAGTTCCCGCAGTCCCCGCTGCCCAGTGGAATTCTGGGTCGAGCCCCCAATGGCTTCTGGGTAAAAAATTGTGGCGAGGGTGCTTTTGGGTAACTGTCGTCATCCGTCAGTCACTACCGCCCTGCCTCCCTCCCTGAAAGCGCCGGCGGGAAATCAGTTCGCGCACTTTTTGATCAGTGACAGCGCGGACGCCACAGCACTGCGATCATGGATCCCGCTGCGACCATCGCTGCAGTTGTGGCCGTTCTCAACGCCTCGCACCTTATCATACACCTTTCCCAGAGGCAGATGCAGAGAAATCAGGCGAGGAGGCTACGGCAGCGGAGTGAGGGCCTGAAGTCGGAGAGTAGCACAGAGCTGTCAGAAACCACGACACCCAGCGCCGAGGACATCACGTTTGCAATGGGGCATGTGGATTTTGTTGAACGGCGATTCTGGGCCCGGGAAACAAGCACGGACTGGTGGGACCGCATAGTGCTTCAGGTCTGGGATGAATCCCAGTGGCTGCGAAACTTTCGCATGCGGAAGGGGACTTTCCTGGAACTTTGTGAGTTGCTGTCCCCTGCCCTGAAGCGCAAGGACACCCGCATGCGAGCAGCCCTGACTGTCCAGAAGCGAGTGGCCATAGCCCTCTGGAAGCTTGCAACGCCGGACAGCTACCGGTCAGTCGCGAACCACTTTGGCGTGGGCAAATCTACCGTGGGGGTTGTTGTCATGCAAGTAGCCAAGGCAATCGTCAAGGTACTGCTGTCAAAGGTAGTGACCCTGGGAAACGCGCAGGCCATCATAGATGGCTTCGCTGCGATGGGATTCCCAAACTGCGGTGGGGCTAT
>NW_020698394.1:0-26319 GCF_002925995.2 Terrapene triunguis
CAAGGTGCTGACTTTGGCCTGCAGGATCTCCACGGTTTCCTGCGGGCAGGAGGAACGGGCTGAAACACACGAATGCCGACCCCGGGCAGCGGCCAGCGGGAGTTCACCGCCTGCACCGTGCCCAGCAGAACCCGACCCGGCCAGGGCTGCGCTGAGCGTCCCTCATGGGGCAGGGCTCGGGCGCCCCACCTGAGACCGGGGGAAGCCAGATGTCACCCTGGGAGGCTGCATCCCCCCAGACCAATCTCGGAAACGCGGCCTCCGGCACGGGAAGGAACCTCGGCCCACAGCCCCCCTGGGTCTCGGTGCTCCACAGGACACCAGCGAGGCCGTAACAAACCCCCTTCCCCAGCCGGGCCCCAGCACTCGGGCTTACCATGAGGCTGGCTCCCTGCAGCCCAACCGCCAGGGGATTCTAGGAGAAAGAGAGAATGCAAGCGTGTGGAGCCGGGAGCCTGGATTTCAGAGCAGCCCGGCCCTGGGCACTACGCCCACGCCAGGCACTGGGGGGCTGGACGGCCGCCCCAGCCTGATCCCCCTGCAGGGCGCTCACCTGGCTGTCCTGCTCGCTGCACACCGTGGCTTCCAGCTCGCTCAGCCGCTTCTCCAGCTCCGCTATCTAGAGCAACGGGCGAGAGGAGAGGTCAGCGATGCCCCCAGCATGCCCTGCTTCCCCGACCCGCAAGGCTGGGCACGTGGTGCTGGAACGGCACCTCGCTGCAGGGCTCCCTCGCTGCCCAGAAAGCCCAGGTGGCCGCTCAGAGCTCCGCGCAGGCCGAGCAGCAAGAGACGCCAAGGCTGCCCGGGCCCAGCTGCTGCCCAAGGCTCCGCCGGCGGGTGCGATCCAGCCACCAGGACAGTCGCTGGCGGCAGCTCGCTCCTGTGCTGAGCTGTGGCACCCCAGAGCGAGAAGCCATCCCCCGCTTCCTTCTCCCTGCTGCCCCCAGACCCTTCGTCGCAGCCTCTGAATTCCCTGGCCCGCCAAAGCCCTCCCAGCGCAGGGGGATGGCAGAGTCTGACCCAACAGGCCCCCACGGGAAGCTGGGCAAGGGAGCCAGCTGGTTTCCAGCCTCAAAGGCCAGGCAAGAAATAACCATCTGCGCATGGCCCCCCCATACCCTGACACAGAACAGAGGGGCCCTGCCCCACAGATCTTCCCGGTGATGTTACTATGGGCTCAGGAGCAGGTTTTCAAACAACTTGGCTGGTATTTTCAAGTATTAACACCCCCCTCCCCCAGGGGGCAAGTAAATAAGCATTAGATGGGGGAAACTGAGGCACGCCAGCTAAGTGACGTAAGAGCTAAATCGTCCAGGCTAGAGCCGGGGTAGATCCCAGGAGTTCCCGGTGCCCAGTCCTGCCCGCAGCTCTGCTGTCGCATGGCCACTGCTGCCTGGCAGACAACTCCGAACCCAGACCCGCCCCAGCCTCACCTTTGCAGCCTGAGAGAATTTGTCTTGTTCAGGTCTCGAGTGCAGCTCATAGGTCACCATATTCCCTGCGGGCGCAGGGGCCTTCGACGGGCTCTTCCCTGCCCCGGGGGTGCCCCTGGCGCTCTTAGCCGCTTCCAGCTGAATGAGCAGGCGCCTGGTAAACAGAAGAGACCCCGCTGGTTTCCAGGGCCTGCGAGGGGCGGTCACCAGCTGGGAGGTAACAGGGCCCTGCTGCTCCGGCGGGGTTAATGGGGACCGGGAGACGCCAGCCTCGTGGGCCCAGCGAGGAACGGGCCAGGCTGCAGTGATGCCCGTTAACGCCCCTCGCCGCGACCACCCCTGGGGCTCGCCAAGGCAGCTACAGCCCGGTGGATTCAATCTCTCATCCATCGGCCTCGGTTTTAATCCTTCCCCATCCCCACCGTGGTGAACAGCTAAGCCGTCATCGACCAGACGCAGGCAGCTCCCGCCCAGGAATAAACGCACCCCGGGAGCCGAGGGGCGGCTGACTGCAGCACCCCGGGAGTGGGGGGCCAGCCGGTCTCTGATTTCCGATCAGCGGCGCCGAGCTCAGGAGAGGACGCTCCCTCTCAGCCCCAGCCCCGCACACCTGCCCAGGGGTCAGCAGGTCTCGCTGGCCCCTTTCCAGCAGGAGGTGCTGGGGCTGAATTCTCTCGCCCGCCACCCCGGGCACCCCCACGCTGCCGGCACAATACGGCCTCGGGCACTTGCCAGAGCAGGGCAGGCCAGGGATTTGGTCCCGGTTTATGGGGAGAAGTCGCCACAAAGGAGGTTGAGGCCCAGGATGGGAACGTCCCAGCTCCAAACGCTCCCTCGCTGAGGGACACTTGGGACGGGGAAGCAGCCGACCCGAGCTCACTTGGCGAGGGCTCCGTCGGGGTCAGTCAGGTTGATGGCTGCGTCCGGCCCCAGGAGCTTCTCCAGGTGCGTGGAGACCAGCTGCTGCTTCAGGGCCACGACCTGCTTGGCGAGCGCCACGGGGCTCAGCTTCTCCTCTGCCGCCGAATCCTTCGCGGTGCTCTGCAGAGGGAGACGCTGCCGCGTTACAGCTGGGGCGTGGGGCTCTGCGGTCACGGGGACCCCCCGCCTCCCAGCTAAAGGCTCTGACAATTCTGCTCCCAGCCAGCGGCACGGGCGGGGAGCAATCGGATCTAGACGTAGATCTCAAAGGGCTCCCTGTTTGACATGGGGAAACTGAGGCACGGAGGGGGTGGAGTGACTTGGCCAAGGTCAGGGGCAGAGCTGGGCACAGAACCAGAGTCCAGTGCTCTGCCCACCAGACACCACTGCCTCCCACCAGACCGGAGGGACACGGCCTGGACGCCTCACCCAATGGGGGCGACGCACGACGCCCAAGGTGGCTCCTACCTGTATCTTCTCCACCTCTGTGCTCAGCTCGTGAACCTCATGGAGCAGCCGCTGGTACTTCTGCCGGGGCGTCTCTTTCACACCAATGCCTTCCCCTAGCTAATGACACAGAGGGGTTTAGATCGCATGGCCCCTCCGCTCTGGTTCAACGAATTCTAACCCTGCAACGGGGAATCGGCTTCTGCAGGGGGCTCCCTCTGCGGGCCCGGGGGTGGCGGGCTGGGTTTGGGTGCCTCTCTCCCGGAGGCTGATGGGAAACCCAGCCTCAGAGCCGAGGAGGACCTGAAATGGGCCCGCCGAAGCTGAGCGAGCCAAATTCACACCTCCTGAGGGCCACATGCTCCCCACCAGCAGCCACGAGGGGTCCTGACGCCCTGCCCAGTGCTGGAGCGTCGTCACGTCAGGGTGACCATACCTCCTGCTCCGCAGCCCCTCCCCGTGTGCTCCCCAGCGGGCGACACTCGCTCAGGCAGAGGGAGGGGAGCCAGGGGGTTCACCACGGCTGGGTTTTATTCCAAGGGAGGGGCATTTCCTTCCCCCCCGGGCCAGTGGCAAGCACAGCCAAAGCCTTCGAGAAACCAGCTAAAGGCAGGCAGGGGCATTAGCCCGTCACACCCGCTTTGGGCCCGAAGGTCGTGGAGTCCGGTCCCTGCCCAGGCAGCCAGCAGGGGAGGGAGTGGCGAGACCCCTCTCGGGAGGGGGGGGGGCGGGAGCCCAGCTTGGCCTCCAGGGCCCTTGGGCTCAGGGGACGGTTTAACTTCCCTTCGGGGGACGCGCGGGAGGACGAAGGTGCCGATTTCAGCTCTTCTCTCTCCACTGAGCGTGCCCAGTACCCTCCTCCCCATGCGCACCTCAGAGCGGGACGGCGACAGAACCAGGCCGGTTACTTACAATCTCAAACTCCCCCGACTCGTAGCCCGTCCGCTTGGCTTTGCTGATGCGATCCGAGAAGTCTGCAGAGGGAGAGGAGAGAGCAGTTTGCTCGGGGGACGTTAAACCAGCCCCCGGCTGGGCGCTGGGCCACGACCCCCATGGGAGGCTCCCCCGTTGGGCACGCTCAGTGCTCCCCGGCTCTCCGTAAGGACTTGGGGCAGCTGGGGTAGGACAGGAGGCAGCAGCTTGTGCCGCTCTGGGTGCCCCCCCACCCGCAAACCAATCAAAGGACACAACAGCGACGCCCCCGGTTCACTTCTGCCACCGGCCAGTCGCTCTGGTTGGTGCCTCCCCTCCCACTGTTCCCAAGCGATGCAGGAGACGGGCGCCCCCCGGGCCAGCCTTACCGAGCCCTTTGGTGCCCACTCTCTTGTCCTTAAACTTGTCGTAGGCAGCGTTGGGGTTGACGATGATGTGCTCCACGCTGGTGCTCGTCAGCTCCTCCTGCGCAGACAGGCCAGCGTTAGAGACCCCGGGACCACCCGCCCCCCCCCCCCCCCCCCAACAGCTGAGAGCACTTCCCTAGGGACACCCCCGCCCTCCAACGGGCCCTTAGCGCTGCAGGAGGCGCACGGCTGCCCTCGCCCCGGGAAGGAGCAGAGTCCACCAGATGTTAATAACTTGGCTGGGGCCCGGCTGGGCCCCCTTTAAATAGCCCCTGGTGACAGGCGTGCAAACCAGCCAGGCCTGCTCAATGCCCACAGCTTCAAAGCCTTCAGCTCAGGCCCTGCCTCTGGCCCAAGCTTTCGGGGGCTATTCCGAAGTCCCTGCAGATAAAGGGGGGCTCTGATATCACTGGGAGGGGGGGAGCTACAGGATAACATTAACATGCTCTTGGGTCTCGCTAGCGCCAGCCAGTCCTGTGGAGCCTCGCCAGGAGCCCTGGGCCGCGAGAGGACCGCAGGGGGCGGCCCCGCGGGGCGTGGGCTTGCAGGGCCGGCTCTTTTGTAAATGCTGACACGGAAATCAATACGGAAAATCGTTTTCTGCAGACTGGCCATTCTGAGCGACAGACTCGGGGAGGGTTTTACCCGCAAAGACGCTGCGCTGGGATCCGGGGGCTCCCAACCAACAGGCAGAGAGGGAGCAGAGCCGCCAGGCCACGAACGCTCACTCAACCCCCCGCCCACGCCCCCTCCCGCCAGCAAACCGTGGTGCAACCAAGAGGAGACGCAGACGGTCAACGCAGCGGCTGACGCCCTGCTGCATTTCCGAGCAGCGGGACGTGGCCATGGATTGACAGGTCACCTTGGGTTGGGGTGACTGGCTCTCGGTATCATAGACCTGCTGAGCTGTTCCTTACGAGACGTGGCCCCCCGAGGGCTAGAGGAGCCTCTTGGGCCGCATCCCCTGTGCGACCAGCAGGGGTCACTCACCCCAGCCTGTCTTGGCCTCTCTCTCACTAGGGGTCCCTGCACAATTCTCCTCCCGGGCCGGTCCTGCTCAGAGCTCACTGGGGAGTCGCTTCGCATGGCTGCCCCCAGCCAGCGGGACCCAGCCCTGCAGCCGCAGGGAGCATTTGGGTGGGATCCCCCGCTCCATGCCTCGCTGCCGGCCCTGGGCCTGTACAGGTGACAGGGGGGCGGCTCAGTTTGAACAGGTGGCTGGATCGCCCTGAAGCCGTGAAAAGAACCGGGGCTCCGACCCCAGAGGTCTCGAGAGTCCCAGGCCAGGCAGGGTGAAGGAAACGGCCTGGAGCACACGGCTGGGGCACCGAGCTGCACAGAGAGGGCTGCCCCCGCGGCAGATCAGGAGGGAAGCCCCAGCAAACTCTCCGGCTGCGACTCCTGCCTCCCAGCGCAGGACTCGATCTCGGCACACGGAGCCCAGCCCTCGGCTCGCCCCTAACGGCCCGCAGGGGGCCAGCCCTGGGATGATGAGAGTCTGACTTCCGCACTGGGAACAAGCCAGTCTCTGGCGATCGGCCTGGCTCGCAGAACGGGGCAGCCCCTGGGCATGGAGCTCTCCAGGGGTTAGGAGATGGGGCAGGCCCCGGGGGGAGGGGGGGGGGCGCTAGACGCAGGCACAGGAACCTACCCCTCCTGCACTGGCCTAGGCTCGGACGCAGGCCTGAACGTTGGCGGAGGGATTTGTGCGGAGGCTGGGGGCTGCTGACCTGGATTTGCTCAGTGCTCAGAGGGTGAGTTAGTCACCAGGCAGTTTCAGAGGGTCAGACCCAGAGCAGAGCCTCTCCCGCGCACAGAGAGCGTTAGTGCCAGCCAGAAACCCGCCCGCCTAGGGGTTAGTGCTAGGAGAACACCAAAGGCAGGTTAATCAAGGTTAAAGAGAAACCTTTTGTCTTTATCTCTCGCCCGGGGCTGCCTGGTTCCCGGGACCCTGCCCTGCTCTGCACTCCACGGTAACTAACCGGCTTGTAAAACCCCCTAACATTTAAACAGAGGATCTGAGGCAGCTGGGACCCCCGAAGTAGGTTACAAACCCAAACTGTCCCCACCGGGGAATGGTCCCTCCACGTTCAGAATCTGCCAGGGTGCCTACTGGTTTTAGGGCATTTCGACCTCAGCCCTGGCCAATCTCGCTGGGCTGAATCTCGCCATTCGAGGGAAACCCCGGGAGCTGTCCAGTTTGAGACGCTTGCTCGCGTTAGGTTACGTCGAATGGGCTGAAGGCTTTAAAGCTGGCACCCTTTTAAACAGCCAAGTTATTAATATTGGAAAAATCTGCTACTGAGCATCATGAAGCTCTCTGGGGCAGGGGCCATCTCTCGGTCCTAGCACAACGGGGGCCCGGGCCAGGCCTGGGGAGTCAAGGGGCAGCGATCAGTTTCAGTCCCTCGAGATGGATTCGCCCACTGGACCCGATTGGCACCAAGCAGCCATTAAAATGAAGGGGACGCTCCTCAGAGCTAGCCCCGTGCTGCTTTCTCCAGCCCCTGTCCTGGAACGCGGGGGGGGCAGAATCCGGGTTTGCTCTATTTTAGATGCCGTTACAGAATTCAGCCTCCAGCACGTGGGGCTGCGATGAACGGCTGGGGGGGGCGTTTGGAACGCCGGGGAAAGGAGGCCTCGTGACTGCTGGCTGGGCAGGCGCCAGTAACGACCATTTGAGATCACGAACGGTGACTCGGACCTTTTGTGCCGGCCAGGACAGGGGCTCCCAAATTGCAGGCCGCACGTGAGCTTGACGGGCCCATTGACTTCAGAGCGTGAACCGTGAGCGTTTGGGAGCCGCTGGTCTCGGGCTGGGGAGTAATAATGCCCAGTGGTTAGAAGTGATGGGAACAGCCTGGCTACGGGACCCCCAGCAAGGGGAGGGGGGCGGGGCAGCAATCAAGTTTTGCTCTGGTGCCCGAGGGTCGGTAAAGACAAAAGGTTACAGCAGCTGCTCGCTCAGCGGAACATTCAAGCAGACGAGAGGTCAGGCTCCTTACCAGCTCCTTGCGTTTTCCCAGAGGTGAGAAAGTCAAAGAAAAGTTAGGAGGGCAGGGAAGGGGGGGGGGGGGGGGGAAGAGAAAAAGACAAAAATCGTATTAGAAGCTTGTCACATGCACTACACCCCAGTTTACACAGTCCCCACGCACGGGCCCCCCCATCTCGCAAAGCTAGCAGCCGGCCCGCGGCAGGGGAGTTCACTAGCACCACTGCCGCTTTCCTAGCAGCTACGAGGTTCTGGGGAGCTTCGGAGCGGACAAACGTGGAGCAGCGGGATTCAGCCAGCGGCACCCGTGTGTTAGTCACGCCGGCAGAGCGCGCCCAGGGGCTCCATCGTCTCCCGCTGCGGGGCCCCAGCGAATTTAGCTTCTGAACGGCTGGCCGTTCCCGGGCTGGCGTGTGCACGGACGGGGGCTTAGATCACTGAGCTGCAATGGCGGATGGTGCCCCCTGGTAGCAGCGGGACGGGAAGGAGCTTTTGAGGGGGAGCTGTGGAAAAGTCTGACGGGTCGCACAGAGGCAGCTCTTCCCCCCCCCCCCCCCCCCCGGGGAAAAAAAAAACCCCCCTGCCCCGCAGGGGACGCCCCGGGGGGGGCGCCCCCCCCGGCAGGCGCCCGGATGCAAGGGCACGGCAGGGAGGGGCTTTCCACAGCAGCCCCTCCGCCTAGGCGGGCAGCTAGGCTGACATTTCCAAAGCCATTAATAGCAGCAGCAGGGAAATTCTCCGCCTCGCCACCCCCATCATCTCTAGGAGGCCATTTCTGAAGCTGTGGTCTGGAGGACACTCTCCCGCCAGCCCCAGGAAAGCCAGGCTGGGGGCTGCTGGTGCCCAGCATCTCTGCACCCTCTGCTTTCTGTTCTGCTGCTCTCCCGATGGCTGTTCCCCCAGGGCAGCAGGAGGCCGGCTGTGGTCTAGAGGTCACAACAAACCCGGGTTCAAGCCCTGCCTAATCCTTCACCGAGTCACCGGGAGCCAAACCGCTGGCCTCCTTCCACCTCAGCCAACCAACCGGGCAGCTGGGTGAAAACCAAGATGGGGCCTCAGTGAACGCCAAGCGGTGCACCTGAATCAAGCCAGCCTGGGGGGAGAGCCAAAGGGGGGCGCATTTGCCTGACCTCTAAGGAGATGCCTTCTTCTGGCTACTAGTTCCGCTAGCCGGCTTGCGTGCGGCTGGTCAAGGGGGCTAGGCATTACCTGCTCTACAAGCCACTGGAATTGGAGCATAGCACGAGACAGGACCCAGAATCGCCTCGCACCTGGACTGCCAAGAGGTACTGCTTCACCCTGGGGAGGCTAGGAGGGGTTTCCTGCCAGCGTTCTCTTTCCAACGCCCTCGCCACCTGCCTTCTGCAGAGGGTGGGCAACTCTGCCATCCCCCAGCCCGGCCCCCTTCAGACGTATCCGGTGCCTGCTGCCGGGGTAGGAGCAGGTCTACAGAAAAGATGAAGAGGACACCGGGGGGGGAGGGGGGCTTCCGACCTGCCTTGTGCACCAGCTTCACCCCAGCTCGTGAGAACACCCTGGAAACACGACATCAGAGAACTGGAGAGAGCCAAAGCCTGGAATGGAGCCAGCACCCGTCTGCGGACGATGACACCCCCGTGGCGTGGGGCCAGGTGCCCCCCAGCTCTCGGCTAAGAGCCTCCAACGGTTCAGGCTTAAAGACTCTTCCTTTGGTCTTTTAGCCAGATGCTAAAGAGAAGTCCGCACCGGCTCAGCCAATGGAGCTGCCGACCCAGCAGATGTGCCAGCCTCAGGAGCCGTTTCAGGCCCTGGGGGAGCTGGCTTGCGGGAGCACTGGCCCAGCCGGTTACGGCTGGGTGGCAGTGATGCTGCGCCCTCCCAGGTCTCCCCACGTACAGGTGGACGGCAGCATTCATAGGGGAGGAGGGGAAAGGGCTCAGACTAGCCAGTATCCCAAGGCATCCTCGGGGGACCAGGAAAGCACCCACCTGCCACCGGATTGGGGAGGGGAAGCTGGGGCCCCAGCCTGAGACACTGGGGAGGGGGAGCTGAGAGGGAAACCTCCGAACTGACACCTGCCTGACTTGGCCACCGGGAGGGGCAAAGCGACAGCAGGTCCCTGCCCGGATCCATGCTGCTGCTGGGGGCACCTGGCTGGCTCCACACACTGCAGTCAGCCAGGCGAGGGGAGCTGTGGCGTAGCTGCACTCACCGCTGGGGCTGCTTCTTCACGCAGACAAGGGAGTCGAGCAAGGAGCCTGAAGCCACCCTGGATCCGCACCCCGAGCGCCCAGGAGGGCAGCGGCTGCTCGGCCAAACCAAAGCGAGGGAGGAAGTCAGAGGGGCCATTTGATGCCCTCAGAGATCAGCAGCACTTAGCCATGGCTTAAACTAGGGTCGTTCCGCCTGGCCTCTGGGGCCCACGCTGAGACCCCGTCCACTGAGCAACTGGGAACAAAGGGTCCAGCTTTCAGCAAGCTAATCAGAGGTGCCCCCGAGGCACCTTTTGCAGGGTGTTTTGGCCCACCCCCGACCTCCGCACCTTCTCCTCAGGCCGTCACCCCAAGCCCTTCCCAGAGGGAACACAACAGCAACTGCCGAGCTCAGGTGTGATGCACACAACACCCCCCATTCCCTCGAAATGTCCCATGGGGCTAATGGAGGGAGATATGAAACGGGGCACTGACTTGCCTACAGTCACAGTCAGAGCTGTGAACACCCAGCTCCCGGGCCCCAGCTGTTCTAACCAGTAGACCAGACTCTCTCCCAGAATCGGTGGCTACCATCTGGAGGTTTTTTTGGGGGGGGGAGGGGTTTTAGTTAAAAGATCCGTTGGAACAACAAAATCCATGCACGCTCCTCAGGAGAGGAGACTTCTGCCGGAGGCCAGAGCGACACAGGCTCACGGGATGCTCCCCAGTGGAGATGACATGCGGAGAAACACCCTCCACCTCCTAGACAAAGGCCGGAGCCACCCACAGTGGCGGTGCGGGAACGGCCGCAGGGAGAGCCGCGTTTACCCAGCCGGTGAGGAGCGCGAGTCATTTCTCGGGGGAGGAAGGGATTAAGAGCACCATTTCTCCTCCTCAGGGCGAGCCGGCTCCGGGGGCTGCCATGAAAACAGGGGGATGTGAAAGGGAAAGCTAGTCCAAAAGGATACGGTGGGCTTTTCACCTCCAGAGCGCCCAGCCAGCCCGCAGCTGGAACGTACTCACCCGGAGAGACGATCGCCATTAAACCAACAGAGCAATCAGCGGATTGGAAAACGGGCCCCACACGGCGCCTCAATCATTCAGAGGATTCCCCCAGAGACTCGGGTGGCCAGACGGGGCATGCCGGGCTACCCAGGTTCTACCACTGCTCATTTCACAGGCTAGAGGTTACACTAATCCCTTCGCTGGAGGTCATTAAACCGCCTGATTGACTGTTCGTTCTGATTGTCAGAAATAAACACAGGGTCCTTTTCGCCCACCAAGAACCACCCCCAACGCCGGGCCCTCACAGACCCCAGCGGGCCAACTTGCAGGGATTACAAATTGAGGGACAGTGTCCTGCCCCAGCTGTCACCTGGGCTCCCCATGGCAGCACCTGGAGAGCAGAATTGTTAAGTAGGCCTCAGTCTGATTTGTTTCACCAGAGGACGGGATTTCTAGGGGTTTTTTTCATTCTCTGTCACTGTGTTGCCAGTTTAACAGTAAAGCAGCCCGCAGGCTCCAGGTCCCAGCATGCCACGTTACAGTCTGACCCAAGCAGTCTGGTTGTGTCGTCATAACAATGCCCGGCTGCCTCCCGACACAGAGAGCCAAGCCCCAAGCATCTTACCATCGCGTTTCAGGCGTGACGCCCAAGGGGGTAGGATGAGGAAAGCCAGGAACAACAGCCATCGGCTGACCGGACGAGGGCTAGCACCCGGCCAGGGACAGCAGCCCACGGGGCTACGTGGCGAGGGCTAGTGCCCGGCCAGGGACAGCAGCCGTCGGGGCTACACAGCAAGGGCTAGTGCCCGGCCAGGGGCAGCAGCCGACTGCGCTTGAACTCGATGAAGTGGGCGAGTGGGGGGCAGTGGGAAATCTCAGGGGAGGGGGGCACGTGGCCCGATCCCCAGGCGAGGAAGATGGTTGGTTTGCATGGTCGGGAGGAGAAGCGTCCCAGGAGGGTGCAGGTGTCAGAGAAGAGGAGGCTGCAGTAACCATGGCAGGAGGTGGAGGGGGACTTGGGCTGGGTGCCATCTTTGAAAGGCTACATTGCATTCTGGGACCGGCACACCCCTTTATATTAGAGCAGGACAGCGAGTCTGCTCCGTTTCATGCCAGTTACCCCGGGGCGCCTGCCACGCAGCCAGCAGAGCCTTCGGCAGGGCACCGTGCGGGTGCACTAGCCTGGATTTAGGCTCCTCTTTTGTTCTTCCCACTCCGGGCGAGAAATCCCCGTTAACCAAACCTTCCTCCTGCTAAAACCAACGTCCAATTCCTCATTTTCCTCTGCTCCGGCTACATGCCTTAGTGCGGGGAGAGAGAACGCTGCCCCGGGCCACACGCCAATTTCACACCCGTACCTTGATTAACCCAACAATCATCTTGAAATCAGACCCCCCTGAGTTCAACAAGTTGGGGAGAGGGGGGCGGTTAACGACTGGGATTTAAAACTCTTCGCTACAGTCACAACAAAGCGCGGTGCAGATTTATCCGCATGCAAAAATCAAAATTCCAAAGCATGCAAAAGAGAAGCGTTGTAATGGTCTTACTTGTGCAAACTAGAATCCAGGCAAGGTAGTGAAAAGGCGGGGGGGGAAGAGCATTAGGAAAACTCCGGTAAGTTCAACTGCGCAACAGTCAATCAACACAATAAAGCAGTATTAGTTGGTACCCCAAAACGGGAGGGGTTGTCTGAGGAGCTGCAGGGACGGCCCCGCCCTACGGGCTGCGCTCGAAAGCACTCACTGCAATACCCGAAGTGCACTAGCTAGGGAGGCAACTGGAAATTCTTCAGCATAATTAATTCATGTTGCCACTAGAAGACGCCAGTCGCAGATGCACAGCACACGCCCAGAGAAGCCAGGCTGCGAAGCAAGCAGGCCAAGGTGCCATTCCGGGCATACAGAGCTCACAGCAGCTGCTAACAACTGACTTGGGCCGAGGCTGCTGTTTGCATTAATTTGTTGCTGGCAGGGGAGGGAAAAAAACCTAAGCTAGCTGAAAGTCCCCAATTCAGACACCGTTTGTGGCCTTTTAACCTGGGGCAATTCGTTTTAAATTGAGTTCAACGCTGATTCGTTTATTTTTTTAAATCTAGTCTCTCTTTTAAGCCCGTGGAGCAGACAATAATAAAAACACCGTAGAGCACGCCAGCAGGGCACTGCCGCGGGGCGTCACTGCATTAGATACCGCCAAGTTAATCCGGTCAGCGGCCCTGGATTCATACGGTGGAAGGGGCGTCTCGCGTCTGCACACGCTGCTCAGGCTCCCGGGTTTGGAATCTCATTTAGCACATCGGGCTGAAATTGGTTTAAAGGGACGGCAGAAATAGAATTCCACTGAACCAAGATCTAGTCTCAGCGATAACGTTGCAGCTTTCAGGTCCAGAGGTAGCGAGAACCGTCCTGGGGAGATCTATTTACCAAGAGACCAGCTCACGCATGCGAGGCTCAAAATGGGCAAGGGGAAACGGAAGAACGTGAACAAGGCAGCGGTGCTCTAAAACCTCTGGGCTTTAATCGCTAAGTCTGGAGCTCAGAAGAACATGCACCTGCTCCTAAGGATAAAAGCAGCCTGAAGGCTTCAGCGTCAAGCATGTCTTGCCTATGGGGACTGGGGACTTAACTCCCGCAGCCAGGAATAGCCTGGAGCACAGAGCACCAGTGAAAGTAGCCCCACGCTTCAAGCCACCTCTCAGCACAGGGGCAAGGACAGATTTGGTTCCAAAAGCAGCACCATGGCCAAGCTTCGCAAGATTGTTCGATTCCCACTGCAAACCACCAAACCTTGCCAGCGGCGAAGCCAGCCAAAGGCCCGTAGCTTGTTCTGGGAAGGATCATCTTGGAGAAAAGTACATTAGACTTAGCAATTAAAACCCGAATTATCCCCGCTGCAGCAGGGGTAACACGTGGCGGCTGGATCAGATTATGCTGCCAGGAAAATGAATTTCATAAACCAATTAAAAGCTACATAGAAACGAATATAAAAATGGTCATATTAGGAGTGCAGGTGCCCTCTTCAGGGGAAAAACGAGCCGCTAGCCCTGGGTTTGGGCAGAAACGTCTGAGCGTGTGTTGTTTTAATACGGGTGTGTAATTTACAAGTCAGGTCTCTAGTCCACAATGCCGGGGCTGGCTCCATAGTCAGATTATTGGCACAACCAGGGTAGACCAGCATCTCCCGCTGCTCACCTGGAGAGGGACGTGGGGCTGGGCACAGGCTCAGTTTTAGCCCCCTTAGGGCAGGCTGTGAGAGACCTCGGGAGTATGGAGGCAAATTGGCTACAGGCAGGAGGCCATTAAAGAGAGACGGGGCCACCCAATGGGGCATGGTCTCCATCCCAGCTTCTGAAGGCCTCGACACAGGCGGGGTGAGAGCACCCACAAAACCGCTGTGCTTCCACGTGGGAAGTTCCCACTTCAGAGTCAACGGCCGAGCTCTGTGCAGTTCTCTACAACGGGGATGCGCCCAGGTGCGAAGCAGCAGGCCTGGGAAAACAGCCATCCCACATGGGCCAGCATCCACCCCGTGCCCTTCGGCGCCCGTTTCTCACACAGCACGGCACAGGGAACCTGGGAGAAGCGGGCCGTTTCTTTGGGTGAAATCCTGCTCTCAAGTAGGATCGTGTGCCAGGGCCGGGGTGGCTGGACAGCCATGGGTTGCAGAGGAATTGCCTGCCCTGCACATCGGGTACGGAGCAGTGTCGGGACCTGCTCCGGATTTCACTCGCCTGGTTTCTGACCAGCCTCCAGAAGCGTGGTGAGTTTACACCTTCCTTTACCCTGGTCTCCTGACTGCGCCAACTCAAACGGCTAACATGCCAGCGGCAATCGCGAGCGCCACACACAAACACAGACACTGACCACACTGCCGGACACAGCACCACGCAGGTAGGCCAATGATAACTGAGTGTGCCAAGCCAAGCCAGCTCCCAGCCACCCTGCAATGGCGTTTCCATCTGGAGCCTCACTGCAGAGCACGTTGCCCAGAGAAAGCCCGAGTGACTCAAACCCTCTCGCCAAAGGCAAGCGACAAAATCAACGTGGGGGCACCTTGCTAGGCACCCACAGCTCCCATTCACCTATCTGACTGCCATGTAACCTGGCACGCACGGGGACAGGGCTTCTTCAGTGCTGCCCCTGTACGCCACGCAGATCCTAGGGCTCAGGGAAATTCCAGCACAACAGAGTAGCAAAGAGTCGGGCTAAGCAAGAGGGGCATCTGATTGAGAGTCTAAAGTCTGAGCTGTGGCATCCGACAGCGCTTGCGTTCAGTGTACGTGTGACGAAGTGGGGGGGGGGGTTCTTGTTTTTTCCTTGTTTTCCAATGGTTTGCATGCAGAGGGGGTGGGACTCAGTTTCCCTGGGTGTTACTGGTTTAACGAGGTGAGGGGAGAGGGAGTTTGTTGTTACAGAGGACCGGAGAGGGAACGTGGGATCCCAGCCAATGGCCTGGAGGACGGATACCTCAGCGACTGGTGACCTGGCGACCCAGAGGCCCAGCTCAGGAGTCACAGCCGGTTCTGGCCAGTGGGAGGACAATGGGCTGTGACGAGAGGACCCCATGACCTGACCAGCCGGTTCCAGCCAGAGGACAGAAGAGGGGAGAGGAGGCCCAGGCGACCCTGTTTACCTGGAGAGAAGACAATGGACAGAGGCGGGGCTTGGGGCCGGTGCTATCAGATGCCCAGCTGGGAAGCAGGGGGGCTCTGGGCTGGAGAGGGGGAGCAGGCAGAGCCCACCTGGGGAGACTGGGATGTGCTGTGCTGAGGGAGGCCAGGCCTGAGGCCCTGAGAGTTTCCTGTGCTGTGTTCAACGCTCAATAAACCCTCCTGTTTTACACTGGCTGAGAGTCGCTCCAGGCTAGAAAACAGGGTTGCATCAACCCCTTCAGGGGGTGGAGGCCCCGGGGGTCCAGAGCGAGGGGACTCCCTGAGGAGGCCCACGGCAGATACAGACGTACTAAGGCTCAGAGAGGTGCGGCTCCAGGAGGTGGAGGGGCCTAACCCCGGGAGAGAGTGGACCCCCGAGAAGGGCTGTCTCACTGAAAGGGGCACCCCCCACGGACCGCACGGGGCCAGGAGTGGGCATGATTTGTGAGTCCGTGACAACATGATGGAGGGGAAGGACTCGCAGCCTGAGAAGATGATAGGACAGCCAGGAAGCTAAGGAAGGGGGAAGCCTTAGTGCAAAGTCGGAGCAAAGAGGCAATTGCCCAGACCCCTAAGTGAGGTCCCTTCGTTGCAGAGATCCCAGCCCGAGCTGGAGGAAGTGGGAAGGGCACCGGGGGGGAACATGCTGCACTGCGAAAGCTAAACCTCTGACTAATGAGGGAAGCGGTTCGTTACATCGGAGGCTGGTGGAGGATGCGCACACTCCTTCGTTTCCCACCGGCACCACGTATCTGTAAGCCAGCCTAGTCCTCACGGCTCCACTTTCCTGCTTACGTTAAACCCTCAGGTAGGCCGCGAGAGCTGCAGAGAAGGGAACCCCCTCGCTTCCTTGTGGGTGGCTACACAACATGGCCACTCAGGGTGTTCGCGTTACCGCCCCCACCTTGGAGAACATTCTTTTAACGCCCCTTCTGTCTGCTCCTGTGAATCAGCCAAACCCTTGACGCTGATTCGAGCAGAAAGACCCACGTCTCCCCCAAGTGCTGACCTACTTTCCAGGTTTGTTGCAGAAGTGTCTCCAACTTGGGTTGCTGCTTTTAAGCTCATTTTCAATCAAAACCGGGCGATTTTTCTCCCAGCTCCTGGTCTAGTCACTTGCACCGGAAACGCCAGCAAGATTCCAAACGCTACAGACCGCAATCCTTCTCACACTCGTCCGGGCGCCCGAGCCGAGCACAGCTCCGGGCCGCAACAAGATGCCACAACCCTAGGCCATGCCATGGCAGCTACTCCTTGACTAAACAGTGCCCTGCTAAAGGCTTCCGACTCAGAGGCCTGAGACTTGGGAGGGAAAGGACTTCGAAAGCAGGGCAGAGAACCCTCAACTCCCAGCTGGCGATAGGTCACGATAAATCACCCGTATGACATTAGTCTTTGCTCAGCAAGGGAAATTCACCCGTTCTCTCTCAAGCTACCAAGTGCGCTTTGGAGGGCACCGATCGCTAGAGGATTGCAACGCATTTTGTAAACGTTACCCCGGGCGGTGGGAAAGGATCCTTTCCATTTTACAGCTGGGAAAACCAAGGCCCAGAAAGGGCCAGCGACCTGCCCCCGGCCTCTCATTCCCATCAGGGTGGATCCGCCCCACCCCTGGGTACGTGAGCATTGATCTGAGGGCAGGGATGACAAAGGCAAAGCCATCACTCAGCCCTGGCTTTCACTGCTCCTCTATCACCGCTTTTCGTCACCTTCAGCACACAGCCGGGGCAAGGGAAGCTGTTCCTGGCAGGCAGGCAGCACGCGGGGAGTCACGTTTCAAAGTGGTGCACAGCTCAGCCTGCGACCCCCAGCACCGCACCCATCAAGTCCCGTTAATGAGACTGTCTCCAGGGCACGCCCATTCGTGCTGCTATTTTGAGATGCTTTCAACCCTGAGCCTCTAGTGTTCCCTCAGTGCCTGCAGCCTGCATTTCCCGGACGTTTTAGTCAGCGACTTCCCACCCCTGAAAACTCCCTTTTCTAAAGCAAGACGCCATGAGGCCAATGTACCTTCTGCAATTCCCTTGCTGAGCACAGCTCCCGCAGAAGGCTCAACAGACCCTGCGCTCCCCGCAGCGATGAGATGTTAGACAGTTTGCTTTTACAATGGGCTTAGGCCAAACTAGGCGCAAGACCCAAACACGGAGAGTTTAATGGACGCTTTCAGTCGGCGTTTTCCCCTGGGCAGCCTCATGCAGGCTACAAATCCACGGTGTGGATTTCCAGGGGCGCGGGAGTGCATTAGGCATCACTGAAGAACGGTCGGCAGCATCAGGGCTGCTCTCGTATCAGAAAGAGAACGTATTCGAATCAGGACCGGGTTTGGCCAGCTGTCATTTCTAGTCCTCAAAGCCTCATCTACACCAGGGCTTTTGGCAAACGTTTTCCATTTGCCGGGAGCGCTGACAGAGCCTGCCTCCATGTTTAACACCGTGTTGCTTAGCCCTGGCGCTGCGCAGCTAGACAATAAGGCGTTTAAAGCGTCAGCAGCCACAGAAGCCTGGCCTACACCGAGACTTCCCCAGTGTTAGCAACAGTGGGGTTTTGTTCTGGTTTTTTGCCCAAACCCCTACGGCATACATACAGCCACAGCCCGACTGCAGAATGTACAGCAGCCGGATTTGCTTCACTAGCTACAAGAAAAGCCATCTCTCTTTGGTGTTATGCCTGGCAAGGAAAGCCCAAAGGCATATTTCATAGACCAGAGTTCCAGGATGCCCCAAATATATATTTGTTGTTTGAAAATAAAATGCCAAGATGTCATCTGATTTTTAACCCACTCCCACCCCACTATCTTGCATTTAACCAAACAAACGTGGTGAGCACCTCACGTCAAAGGGAGAACAGTCCCTTTCTGACTACCAAACTCAACTGTATTTAAAGCAGATAATCTCTCCAGTTGCCACTAGACCCAATTCCAGTTTGGAAGAAAGTGATGAAGAAAAGCAAAGGGCCTCTTCAGAGATTTCCTTCCCCAAAGCCTTACGCAAGTTCTCCTTTGGGATGATGAAAAGGCCAAGAAAAGGATTTAACAGATGTTTATGGGGCAGCATTTCTAGAAGAGGACTGTCGCACCTTCCTTGCTAGGAACTATTCTGAAAACAGTACCATTTTATGAGCTTTCAGCTACCCAGATCTGCTGGAGTTTACACCCAATACGGCACAGTTACCGGAGTCATTTGGGCAAAAGCAGCTTTGGAAATGATTTGGGATTGGCACACCCACTTATCACGGCCCTCTAACCACAACGCTAGTCAGAGAGCTGTTGCGTTCCACACGACCTTACCGCATCGAACTCCGCCTGGTCGTCTTCTGGGAGATCGCTAGTCTCGTAAACATCTGGCTCGTTCTTGGCCTAGAAGCACAAATGTGTTATAGTCAGGACAGCTGGCAGTTCTGGACAGACGCAGCTCTTATTGCAAAGAATAGCACCCAAAGCGAGTGCCCGCCTCACACCGCCAGGTACACAGAGAACACGTCTGCTTCCAGAAAGTATATTAGAGAGACAAGGTGGGTGAGGTAATCTCTTTTATTGGACCAACTTCTGTTGGTGAGAGAGACAAGCTTTCAAGCTTCCACAGATCTCTTCTTCGGGTCTGGGAAATGTACTCAGAGCGTCACAGCTAAATACAAGGTGGAACGGATTGCTTAGCATGAGTAGTTAGCACTTATTTCGAGGGACCGTTCAAGGTGAAGTGGCCAGTGTCTCTATTAAGTTTGTGATTTTTAGCGTCTAGCAAAGTTATGAATTTAAGCTCCCAGGGTCCTCGTTTGTAGATGTTGTGCAGGTTTCCTTCAAGGACGAGGCCAGATCTGGAGTGATCGCTTTGGGAAGAAGTGTTCACCCACGGGTGAGATGGTGGGTCTTTTATCATTTTTCTGGGCCAGTTCATTCGAGAGCGTAGCTAGCGATTGTGTCGTTTCACCCACATAGTTGCTACTGGGGCATTTGGTGCACTGGGCGAGGTACACCACACGTTGTGATGGGCACGTGTAGGACCCATGGATCTTAAAAGGTGGGTTGTGGGGATACTGAACATCCAGGAAGTACGTTGCTTCCTTCACAAAGGGAAGCAGTTCCTAACATTTGGGGGGGGAAGACCTCAACTGTGCCAGCTGGTGCCTGGCACTGCCAATCATTAATCTGTGCACGTTCTGAAGTTTGGGCTAACCCAAATGACAGACACATGTAACCCTATACCGAGGACATACAGATTTGCATGACAAACACATCTTAGCAACAGCATCCTATTTTTCCCACCCACGACAACATCACCCCAGAGCTAGACTAAGCAACGCCAGCAGTTCTGTACGTGTCTCTGCAGACAGCAGTCCCTAGCGGTTATCCAGCACTTTTCATCCAGAAACCTCAAAGCACTTTGCAAAGGAGGGCAGGGTCGCTATCCCCATTGTACAGATGGGAAACTGAGGCACAGAGGGGAAAGCGATTTGCCCAAGGACGCTCAGGAGGCCAGTGGCAGAGCCAGGAACAGAGCCCAAGTCTCCTGGGTCCCAGTTCGGTGCTCTAGCCGCGTGGCCACACTGCCTCCCTGCTGAGACGTGGAACCCGCTGCAGGTGCTCAGGGTCCATTTACCTCGTACAAAGGACGCTCTGCCACGCCAGAGCAGGAACCGCGAGCGCTGGTGTTTGCGGGGTAGGAAGGGAGACCCAGGAAACCAGCTCCCAGGAGAACGGTGGGAAGCCCCAGAGCTTGGCGCCGATGGGGTCCAGGGGGGCTAAAATCGGGTGCCAAGGGAAGTGCTGGGACCCGTGAGAAGGAGACAGAGCAGCGCTCGGGCCAGCGGCGCCCTGGGGGGAGCTAGGCTGGGACTTCACCCCCTCACTCGCATCAAACCGCAACGCCCCATTCGGGAACATCCCCCACGCACCGGGGTTCGGCGGGGGGCACCCAACAACACAGGGGGCTCCAGGGACAGAAGTGACCCCTCCCCCCACGGCTCCTCCTCACTGCCTCCCCCCACAGCTCCCCCAACCACCCTCCCCCCACTTACCCCACAGCCCCCCAGTTACCCCACCCACTCACTGCCTCCCTCCCGTTACCCCACCCCTCTTCCCACAGCCCCCCACCCACCCTCCTCCCACAGATCCCCACCCCTCCCCCCACAGCCCCCTAGTTACCCCCACCCACCTCCTCACTGCCTCCCCCCACACAGCTCCCCCAACCACCCTCCCCCCAGTTACCCCACAGCCCCCCAGTTACTCCCACCCACTCACTGCCTCCCCCCAGTTATCCCCACCAACCTCCCCCCACACTCCCCCAACCACCCTCCCCCCCGTTACCCCACCCCTCTTCCCACAGCCCCCCTCCCCCCACAGATCCCCACCCCACACCCCACCCCACAGCCCCCCAGTTACCCTCACCCACCTCCTCACTGCCTCCCCCCAACCCCCCGCCCCCCAGTTACCCCACAGCCCCCCATTACCCCCACCCTCCCCTCCCCCCACAGCCCCCCAACCCCCCGCCCCCCCAGTTATCCCCACCCCTCCCCCCTGCACTCACGATGCCGGGCAGCTCCGCGTACTTGGGCTCGGCCATGGCGGCGGGGCCGGGTCGGGGCCTGAGCTGGAGTCACCGGGGCCGGGACTCAAGGAGGAGCCGCCAATCTCGCGAGAGCGTCAGGGGAGGGCGGGGGCCGACGAGATCCCGGCCGCGCGGGGCAGCCTGGGAGTTGTAGTCTGGGGGCGGACGTGGGGCTGGAGGGGGTCACGTGGGGCTGGGGTGCAGGGTGGGGAGTGGGAGATGTGGGGCTGGAGAGGGTGGTGTGTGGGGCTGGGCTGTGGGGCTGGAGGGGGGCTGTGGGGCTGCAGATGGGGAGATGTGGGGCTGGGCTGTGGGGCTGGAGCGGGGCTGTGGGGATGGGCTGTGGGGCTGCAGATGGGGAGATGTGGGGCTGGACGGGGTATGTGAGGCTGTGGTGTGGGACTGGAGGGGGTATGTGGGGCTGTGGTGTGGGGATGGAGGGGCTATGTGGGGCTGTGGTGTGGGACTGGAGGGGGGTGTGTGGGCCATGTGGGTTGGGGATGCAGGTATGTTTGGGTGGAGGGCGGCGGTGAGGGGTGGGGGTATATAGTGTAGGGTGGATTTGGGGAAGAGGTCTGTAACGAGTGCAGTATTTGGGGGTGTTGGGGTGGAGAGGAGGTTTAGGGGCCTTAGGTGGGGCTAGGAGAGAAAGTTTGACTGTGTGGGGAGAGTGGCCATGAGGCGCAGAGGAAGGGAAGTTGGTGTGGGGCTGGGGAGTGTAGGATGGGGGGTTGGGAAAGGATTGTGGGGTGGGCAGGAGGGGTCTGTGATTGGCATGGGCCGGGGTTGGGCCGGGCTGGCTGGAGAAGGGCCATGGGGTGGATCTGAGGAGGGGGGGCAGTGAGGGGGTGGAGATTGGGACTGGGGAGGCTGTCAGGACCTGGGGAAAATGCTGCTGCATTCGCACGCTGGGAACCACCGTGTAAGTGGGGCTCAGCACCACCCCCATTGGCGCTTTATTGGGATGCCCCCCGTGCAATAGCAGCTGTGGCACCGGGGCGCCTGCAAAGGCCCCGTTCTCTCCTTCCTCCCCCCAAAAAAACATCCCAAGCCCTGTCGCCAATGGCACCATCTCCCGGCCTGGTTATTGTGCCAAGCTGCCAGCTGCTGCTGTGCTGGGCCTGGATGGAGGAGAGGCCGCTGAGCCTGCCTTAGAACTGGGCCCTTCGGAGAGGCCTGCCTGGGCTGGGTATAGCCACCTGTGACAAAGTGGGAATGTTCTTAATGTTTTCTCTGAATACTGTGTGGGTGCCTCAGTCTCCCCTTTGCCTTTCTTAAGTTTCTAGGCGGTGGGATAAGGGTGTATGATTGTTGCAGAGCCCTAGAGGGCCATTGTGATGGTATCTGCACAGAGAATGGCTGACACCCTGTCTCCTGGCAACTGATGGCCTGGGCCCCTCCCCTGCAAGGTGCCAACTGAAGATATTGGAGAACAAAGGGATCAGGTGGCCTCCTGGCCCGGGAAAGAGACAAAGGCCAGAGGAGGGGCTGGAGGGGGCTTCAGTTTGGAGCTGTCTGGGGAGACGGAGGGAGGTCCAGCACCCGGGTCTGGTCTCCCTGCCCCCCAAGATGGACCTGATTGAGGGTCCTGGTTTCTGTACCTACAAGATCTGTTTTAGACCGTGTTCCTGTCATCTAATAACCCTTCTGTTTTACTGGCTGGCTGACAGTCACGTCTGGCTGCGGAGTTGGGGTGCAGGGCCCTCTGGCTGCCCCAGGAGCCCGCCCAAGCGGACTCGCTGTGGGAAGCGCACGGAGGGGCAGAGGATGCTGAATGCTCTGAGATCAGACCCAGGAAGGTGAAGCTGTGGAAGCGTCTTGCCCTGGAGACAGTCTGCTCCGAGAGCGGAGGCTCCCCAGAGTCCTGACTGGCTTCGTAGGGAGCAGTTGCAGAGCATCGGCCGGGGACTCTGTGACACAACCACTTTAGGACTGTACCCGCCCTGGGTCTCAGGACCCCATTCTCTGCTGTACTCTGCATCCGCAGCTCCCACTGATTGCAATTTTTTTCTTCTTTGGACATAAAGCTCTTGCTGCCAGTCCCAGGGCAAAATCTATCTCATCTCTCCACCCCAAATCTGTCTATCC
Organism: Terrapene triunguis; assembly: GCF_002925995.2. NCBI lineage: Eukaryota > Metazoa > Chordata > Testudines > Emydidae > Terrapene > Terrapene triunguis. Next base: position 22,589 of record NW_020698394.1, read on the forward strand.
CATACCCCCCCCCCATCTCATCTATCTATCCAGGCGGTACCCATTAATCATTGTGGTAGCTGCGCTCCCATTTGCTCGGTACCCTTCCCTCTTCCACAAGGCGGGTGGGGGTTATTTCATTGGTTGCTTTTGTAGCCGAAAGGAAGGCTTTTCTAGCTGGTTCTTCTGATCCCAAATCTAATCTCCCTGCCTCTTTCACTCCAGGTTTTTTGTAGTGTACCCCCTCCCCCCCGCAGCGGTGGTGCTGGAGTGCCTTGCAATATTAGAAAGCAAACAAAGAACAACCTGGTCCCCTCTCTCTCCACCAGTCAGCGGGGCCTGGGATGGGAGCAGCGGGAACTGGACTGTACCAAGACAAAGCTGTGAGGTGAAGTGCAGAAGCTGCAAGAATTGGGAGCTCAGACCACCAGCTCCCTACGCGATCCCCTGTGGGTCCTGCCCAGCTTTCGCTAGGGTGACCAGACAGCAAGTGTGAAAAATCGGGACCGGGGGGGGGGCGGGGGTAATAGGAGCCTATATAAGAAAAAGACCCAAAAATTGGGACTGTCCCTATCTGGTCACCCTAAGCTTTCCTGCCTTTTTACAGATCGATTCCCATCCGCACCCCGACTTCCTTCCTGCCCCCATGTTGCCCCAGCATGAAACTGACAAAGAGAGCCATTAAAGTGATTCAGCATCTTCAGGCCTCCTGCATGTCACAGCCCTTGAGACTCAAACCCAGACCCCCGGGGGCCTGTAAGCGGCAGATCCACCGGGTGACTCCCCCCCAGCCAAGCCCGTACCCACATGCAGCATCCAGCTCAGCGCCCTTGGAAGCGCCCCTCCCTTGCAGGTTTTGCGGCTCTGGTTTCAGCGTGACTCGGCTTCCAGTAAGAGGCTGCAGCGGCGATGCCAGGGTGCAGCATCGCTCGCTGGGTCCCCGTATCCCGCAGGCCGGCGACACCCTTTGCTGACTGGCTCAGAGGTGTTTCGTTTCGGAGACAAAGAGCTATGAGTTCGCCTAATGCCTTCCATTAGCACTCCCACAAGGCAGCATGGTCTAGTGGATAGAGCGCTGGCCTGGGGCTCAGGACACCTGGATTCAATTCCCTACTTCATCACAGACTCCCTAAGCAAGTCACTTCCCCGCTCCGTGCCTCAGTTTCCCCTCCCACCCTTGGCCTGGTTAGATTATACACTTGGCAAGGCAGGGACCGTGTCTGTCCAGGACCCAGCCCGGCGGGCTCCTGCATTCTAGCTGGGTCCCGGTAGGTGTTACTGCAATTATAAATTGCCTAAGCTAACAATGGGCCTTCCACCTGCCCCCCACCCTCGCAGGACTGTTCTGCAGCCTAATAGGTCTGCCAGGGGGCAAAGGTTCCCTCTCTTAATTCTGCCCCGTTAGTCTTAACGATCATCTCTTGGGCGCCATCCACGCTTCCTTGGCCCCCTGGGGGATTGTCCTGTGCCTGGTATAGGGAAGTACATTGTCCACCTTCCCACAGTATCTGAGCTTAATCCACATGCCCCTGAGAGGCAGGGCAGGACTATTATCCCCATTGTACAGATGGGGAAATTGAGGCACGGAATGGCTACGTGACTTGCTCAGGGAGTCTGTGCTGAAGCAGGGAACTGAATCCAGGTCTCCTGACCCACCGGACCATCCCTCCTCCCTAATGTGCCCCTTTAACTGTCATCTGGCCAAGTTACATGCATTCCTCTCCTCTGAGCCCTGCCCATAAACTAACCCCTCCAGACCCTGAACATCCTTATTGCTTGTCTCTGAACTCCCCCGAAGAACTGTAGCTCACACATGTGTACACAGAGACACACATGCCGACACAGACACATGAATGCACACACAGACACGCATACAACAGAGAGACACATGCCAGCACAGACTCATGAATGCACACACAGACACGTGTGTACATAGAAACAGGCATGCACACATACACGTGAATGCACACGGACACATGAAAGCACACAGGCACATGCACACAGAGACACACAAGTGCACACGGATGCACACATGGGGACATATGCACACAGGGACACACGTGTGCACACACAGGTACACATGTGCATGCACAAACGTGCAGACACACACATATCCACACGCGTACACACATGCCTGCACGCGTACATGCATGCCCATGCCCATGCATACACGAGGCCCCACGTTTTTCCAAGGCCTTCAGCCCCTTTTCTGCCAGGTGCTAACAAGGAAGCAACATGATCACCCCCACTGAGAAGGACCAGAGCTGGCTCAAGTGAAACCCCGAAACCTGAGGCTGCTCTTGGAGCTGTGGCTGTATCTGGGCAGGGACACGGTTCTGAGAGTGGCCTCAGGCTTCAGCCCTGGAATTTGGCTTCCTCTGCCCTTTGTCTCCCTTAAAACAGCAGCTAAACAAGGGAGGGGGGAGTCCGAATGCAAAGGGGCCAGGTCCTCCGCACAGCTCCAGCAAAGGCAACCACTGCTCGGTGGCATCAGCTGGCCCAGAGGGGGATTCTCGGAGCTCATTGAGCGTTTAAGGCCGGAAGGGACCATTCGATCATCTGAGCTCCTGGACAGCCCAATCTGGAGAAGTCTCCCGGTGACCCCTGCCCTGAGCAGAGGAACGTCCAGCTGGATCAAGCATCTCCGGATGGTGGGACCCACTGGGCATTGATGGCCTCCTTTGGCACTTGCCGGGTTGCCCTGGTGCCCAAGGCCAGGAGCAGAGAGGAAGGGCTGGCTGTGGGCCTGTGGGTGCCCAGGGACCCCGCCAGGGCTGCTTGGCTCCGTGTGCCCCGTCCCCGTCTGACATGTGCAGCTTCTGCCCAGCTAAGCGGCCTCCAGGCTGAGTGTGGGGGGGAGGGAGGAGGGTTGGGCTCCTGCATGACTTTGGGTCCCAGGCCCCCCTCCTGAGCTCAGCCCCCCCAGCACTGGGACACCTTGGGATCAAGAGAGGGTGGGTCTGCTGGTTAGAGTCCGGGTAGAGTCAGGACTTCTGGGTTCTCTCTCCAGCTTTGGAAGGGGAATGAGGTCCAGTGATCAGAGCAGGGGGCTGGGAGCCAGGACTCCTGGGTTCTCTCCCCAGCTCTGGGAGGGGGGTGGGGTCCAGGACTCCAGGGTTCTCTCCCCAGCTCTGGGAGGGGGGTGGGGTCCAGGACTCCTGGGTTCTCTCCCCAGCTCTGGGGGGGGGTCCAGCGGTCAGAGCAGGGGGCTGGGAGCCAGGACTCCTGGGTTCATGGGCTGCTCGTGGGTGATTCACTCGCCCTCTATTTTCTCCCTCCCCACCATGGGTCTGGTGCTGGATCCCCCAGCAGGTCGCCAGTCTCAGCGCCCAAGACCCCCCGTAAAGCGGGCACCGGGCTGGGGGCAGGGCGGCATTTCCTCAGCCTGGCCTTCAGGACCCAGCGGGTTGGGGTCGGGAGCGGGGACAAAGGGACGGAGGCGGGCGGGAGCCGGGGGCCGGGGCAGGGGGCGCGGGCCTGGTTCCAGGGACCCCTCCCCCGGCCTGCTGGCTCCCAGCCGGGCCCTGCCACCTTAAGCGATCCGGGCCGCTCCACCTTAAGGGCTGGCGCCGTGGCTAAGCCCAGCCCGGTGCTTGCGGCGGGCGCCGGGGCCGGGGGCTGGCGCAGGAGCGGGACCCGGCGCGGCTCACACGGGCGAGGCGAGGCCGGACCAGCGGGAGCGTCTCCAGCAGCTGCGCCCCCAGCACCCGCCCCGCGCAGCAGCAGAGACCGAGCAGGACCCCCAGCGCCCC
>NW_020698395.1:0-5018 GCF_002925995.2 Terrapene triunguis
GCCGGGCTGGCTGGGCCCAGGGGGGATCTAGGGTTGCAGGTGTCGGGTTTTTGACCAGAAAGAGACCCTGGCGGCTCCGATCAGCACTGCTGCCCGGGACGTTAAAAGTCTGGTTAGCGGCGCAGCGGGGCTAAGGCAGGTTCCCTCCTCCTCTCCTCCAACTGCCCCCACCTGCACCAGGTCAAACCCCTGCCGGAGCCAGCGCCCCACAACCCCTCATCCCTGCCCCCACCCTGGAACCTGCCCCCACAGCCAGAGCCCCCTCCCGCACCCCAACCCCCTCCCGCACCCAACCCCCCTGCCGGAGCCAGCGCCCCACAACCCCTCATCCCTGCCCCCCCCCAGAACCTGCCCCCCCAGCCGGAGCCCCCTCCCCAACGCAGAGGGGGAATGCAGGTCCAGGGCGGGGATTTGGGGAAGGGGTTGGAATGGGGGCGGGGCCGGGGGGGGGACGCGAAGGACCCACCGGCGCCAGGGAAAGTTTCCACCCCCTGCCCCAGCCCGGAGCCCCCCTCCTGTGCCCCGCCCCAGCGCCAGCGAGGAGGACCGGGGGAGCGGGGGTGGAGTGAGCGGGGCTCGGGGAAGGGGCGGGGCCTCGGAGAGCCCCCCCACTGCGGGGCTCAGAGACTAGCTGCGGCCGGCGGGGGGAGGGGAACAGGAGCCGCGGTAGCTGCTGGGAGATGTGCGTGCCCGGCCCGCAGCTCCCATCAGGCACCGCGCGCCGGGCTAGTCCCGAAACCGCTTCTCCCAGCGGCCAGTGCGGGCCGGGCCCTGTCTGTTCGGGCGGGGGGAGGCTCCGGCGTCCGGTGCGCAGGGCCTGGCCGGAAGCGGAAGTTGGGGACAGGAAGTGAGTGCAGCGCTCAGGACGCCATGAGGAGAAGGTCGGGGCCCGGAGATGGGACTGAACGGGGGGAGGAGCGTGTTCCTCTCCCGTCCTCAGGCACGTGTCGCCCTCGCGCCGCCGGGAGCAGCCCGGCCCCGCCCCACCGTCCGAGTCTGCGCCCCGGGGCACCTTCAGCCCCTCCCCCACCCGCCCCCTCCCTGGGTTCCCCCCAATGTCCGCTATGACCCTCCACCCAGCCCCCCCTCCCCTACCCGCCTCCTGCTCCGTAGGTCCCCGACACCCCCTTCAGCCCCCCCGCAACCTCCCCTCCCCCCAGACCCTCCCCCTGTCTGTGGGGCCTTCCCCTCCGCCTCCCTCCCAACCCGCAAACTCCCCCCAGGTCACCCCAGTGTGTGAGGTTCCTCATCTCCAGTCTCTGCTACTCCCAACCTGCCGGGTTCCCCTTTTCAGCCACCGTGGGGCCTCCAACCCGCCCCCGCCCGTCCCCTCTGGGGTCTCTAAATCCCCCATCCCCACAGTGCACCCTGGTAACCCCACCCTCCTCTCCCCCTAATCCCCCTAGTCCCTTCCCTTGGGTCCTGCTGGACACCCCAACCCCACAGTCCAGCCCCCCCACATATATCCCAGTCACTCATTCACATGCTGAACTAGTCCTTCAGGGGCCCCCACTGCCCACCAAACTTCTCCATCCATGAGCCCCGTGGACCTGTGGTCAGGAAGTGGGGGCAAGCGCCCAATGTGGCTGGGCTGGGTGTGGGTGTGAATCTTTTCCTGGCTTTTGTGTGTGCTGGGCTCACGAGGGCTTTTGGCTCCCTCGGGGTGCGGTGTGGCTTTTGGACGAAGGTGACGTGGTTTGGTAGCCCTGTGGATGCTGTGTGGTGTCTGGAATGGGGCGTGTGTGTTCCCATGATGCCCCTTCCCCTCTGCCTGCAGAGCTGAGGAAAGGCAGGTCTGAGGAACAGAGCAGGAGCTCTGGGAAGGAGAAGAGCAATATGAAGATGGAGTCTAAGACGAGGCCAGTTGACTAATGTGGAGGGAGACATGCTGGACAAGGCCAAGGATTGGGGAGACAACCAGGAGTGAGCCCAGGGTGCAGATTTCTAATTGTAGCTGTGATGGCAGAACGGGAGGAGGGTTGAAGCCAGGGCCCTGGGGTGCGGGAGTAGCGAGAAGAGGAGCCTCACCACCATTGCTTTTTCTTTTCCTCTTGTCTTGTGTTTCATACCAAGGGGAAAGAAGTCGCGGGGACGGAGTCCAGCCCCGAGGTGAGATGGAAAGTGAGCGAGAGCGGTGACAGCGTGAATCCTGTTGAAGCCAGGCAAGACCTGCCCAGCTGGGACGAGAGTAGCTGTCTCTGTCGGTGAGATCAGTGTCTGGTTTGGGGAGGGCTCTGGTCACAGCCCCCCTGGCTCCAGGCAGGGACGTCCCGTTACCTGGGTGTGGGTTTCCTGACTAGCTGTGGCTTCAAGGGAGATGATGTTGCCATTTGCGGGGGCTGATCATCTCTCTGGCCAGGAGTGGTGTGTGCTCCCTCGCAGAAGGTTGGATCCATGAGGGTGACTCCCTGTTCTGAGTTTCTTTCCTTCCTCCTAGGTTTCTCTCTCTCTCTGTTCTTCTCTACTGCGTTGGCCAACTCACACTCAAACTCTGCCTCCCCTTCCATGAACACCTGTCATGTTCAGTTGCCTGCATCCTCTTCCTCTGCTCCCCTCCCCCCAGTCTCCTATGGGCTAGGCTGGGTCTATCTGCCTATGGGCATGGTCTCTGCCCTACTGGGAAGGATGCGTACTGCCTGCCAGGCCAAAGGGGTTGCTCCTCCCACCCCTATCTTCCTAGAGAGTTTGGGGAGACTTTATTGCTGTAACATGCTCCAAAGGGGACCCAGCCCAACCCCCTCCACTTGCGATGCGCCCCGAGGCCCCCCTGCCTGCTGGCTCCTCTCCCTTCTACCCCCTCCCTCTCGCCCACTGCTCGCTGCCAGGCAGGGGCTCCTCTCCGCCCCCTGGTCCCTCCCACTGCCACTGCTGGCTGCTCTCCGCCGCGAAGGCTCTTTATCAGGCACTAGCTCTCTTAGCTCAGGCCATGGGGCTCCCACTGGTATCTCTAGACTTCTTCCTCTGCCCCGTCGCTCCGAACTCCCCGTGTCTTGTGGAAACAGCCTGCTCCTGTCGCAGGGTGGCTGGCAAAGGAGGCTCCCGCCTGGTGAGGCTCTGGCGCTGTGCAGAGCCGGGTGCAGCAGGGAGTTAACACTAGGGCCGGAGTTCTTCCTTCCCAGAAACAGGAAGTACCTGCTTGCAAAATGGGACAGCCTCCCCCAGCCCCCCCAGTGCAGCGCAAAGTCAGTGTTTGTCAACAGGGAGCAGCAGGAACTCCTAACCCGACATGGACTGGGATCAATACCGGGCTGGCCTGGGCCCCTAGAGGTGTGAGAGCAAAGTGAGGATTTGTTGGTGGATTTTCCCCTTCAGGGTGCCTAGGGAGCTCTTTCTCCGAGAGCTGCATGGGAGGAAGTGAAGGATCAGCCCTGAGCTGGAGGCTGGCAGCGATATTCTGTTCAGGGCTGGTGGGGGGAAGCTCCCCGCAGTGAACAGAATAGTGCACAGAATTGTTAATTTTTTGGTGCTGACTTCCCTCAGGAAAAAGGGGTGCTGGGCAGTTGTGTGGGGGGACTGTGAGAGGAGCGCTAGTGGGGAGTGCTGGGCATAGGGATCTGAGGGCCAGATCTCTGGGTGAGGGGGCACTGGGCATGGGAGTTGCTGGGCATAAGGGGGTGGTATGGCAGAGCACGCTGGCAGCGAAGGGCTGGGTAGCCCAGTATGGGTCTGGTGGCTGCGGTTTGTTAACAGTGCCCTCGTGCTGGGCTGCGTGGACCAGAACTGTGACCCCCCCCCCTTTCCCTGCACCTTGCCAGCCCCTCGCTCTGGGGATCAACCCCCCTCATGCCATGCCCCATTCCCATGGGAGCCCACAAATACGTTTGGCTCTGGGCCCACAAAAGGTTAATCCAGCCCTGTCCATGCCTCCTTGTGCTGGGCTCTGCATGGACAAAGCAGAGGGCCAGCGGGATGCATGTGGAGATAGATGAGTGTGTGAGGCAGATGGATGAAGGGGTGTGTGGCATACAGTGGGGGCGGATGGGGGTTGAGGGTTGGACGGACAGCGGGACAGATGGAGAGCTGCAGGGACGGACGGTGACGTCCCAGGCCGGAAGTGTGATGGGTTCAGTTCATGGCCGCTGGCTCTGTCATCTCCTGCCCCCATCTGCCCGTCTGACTCTGCCCCTGTCTCTCGCAGGCAGCACTCAGCAGAGTCTGGCCCTGTTGTTACACTGGTGCCTACATCCAGTGCGGACACCTGTGCGTAATGTGCTCCTGGAGAGCTCAGGCAGTGACAAGCGTGCGGGCTCACGGCTGCTGAACCAGCTACTCCAAAGACTGCCACAGATCTCCCCCTCCTTGGGCAGCAAGACCCTGGCCAGGGTCCCTTGTCCCTTGTCCCTGCTTTGTCCCTTGTCCCTCCTCACAGCCAAAGCAGCCTGCTCAGCACAGAGACCGAGGTCACCTGCCTCCGCCCAGCCTCTAGCTGGAGCTGCTCCAGCCCCGAATTGCTGGTATCCAGCCTGGCTGGAGTTGGTGCCATGTCCTAGCGGAGTCCAGGTGCCCTGCATGTATCCCTCCAGCCATTGCTGCAGTGACCCTGTGTGCCCAGTTTGAGTCGTAGCCTGTGTGTACCTCACCTCGTGGGGCAGTAACCTGTGGTGGCAGCTAAGACAGAGCACAGTCTGTGACGTCTGGTGGCCACGTAGGGCAGTGGCCTGTGTGTACCATCTCTACTGGAGCAGTGACCATTGGTGTCTTGGTGCTAAGATGCAGCTACCTCTGGGTGACACAGTGGGGCTGTTCATAGGCCAGTGGGGATAGGCTCCCACTGTTCCAGGAAGTAGGGGAATGTCTGGTGCTCGGGGCAGAGCGTTCCACCTTGTATTCAACTGTGATGCTCTGAGCACCTTTCCCCGGCATGAAGACCCCCCCGTGTGGCTCCAAAGCTGGTCCAGTAACAGGTATCACCTCACCTGCCTTGTCTCCCTGGTATCCTGGCAAGTGTCCAACTTCCCCTTCGCTGCTGCTCTCCAACCCCCCCAGCAACCTCCCCCAGGTCCCTTCACCTGCCAAAC
>NW_020698396.1:0-23230 GCF_002925995.2 Terrapene triunguis
GGTGCCCATCCCTGAGTCCCTCTGTCAATTTCTGTGGTTTCACAATAGCATTTTCTTTTAAAAAATAATTTCTCTCCTTTGTTGCTGCCTGAAGGACTCCCACAAATGGACTCTTGGAGATTGCTGGTAACAACACTTAATCACACATCTAAGTATTCTTTTTTTTTTTTTTTAAACTTGAAGTGTCCCCTTACCTTCTTAACTTCTGTGGATAATAATAAAGATGCACAGAGTTTGGATCCACATCAAACTTCCCCAAAGATCTGAGGAGTTTGGGTGTGATTAATAATCTTCTATATTGAGCCTCTATAGAAGAATCCCGTATGGATCCTTTCCCGATAGAACTTGAAAGTGATTCCTCCAAGGATCTCGACGTACTTTGGAATAACAGTAAAATGGTTTCAGGATCTCCTTGAGATAGTGGACTTAGCCAGGTCCAGACTGGAAGGCCCATTGAAGTTCTGCATTTGGGTGTTAAACTTGATGGCAGTCTACACCTTTGTCACTTCCTCTTCAAAGCCAGAGATGTGTGGTGTGCAAGGTTGGCTGAGTCGGATATACAAAGCAATGGTTCACGATCTGGCCATGATGGTGTCTTCTCCAAAAGTCAAGGTCTGTCCCCAGCAAAGCAATTTTTAAAAAGACTGGCAACCTTGTACCCTCCCAGCTAGGGGCTTATTGATCCATGGGTCAACCAAACTCACAGAAAGACTCTTTTGAGCACATAGGGCTCTGCTTTCTGTACCCCTTCTCATGAAAGGTCTTGCTCGTAATGGATAAGTCAGCCATGAGAGTCTTTGAATTGCCGGCCTTTATGGCTAATCACGTTTTACCATTTTCCACATAGGCAAAGTGATAGATAGGCACTAGCCCAAGTTTCTGACCGAAATTATATTGAATTTTCATCTCTGTTTAAATCACTATCTGTGATTTGCCCCAGAGACCCATAGGTGTCCTGTGGAGTCTTGGATATGCATGTCAAGAGCCATTAGCTACTAATAATTTTTCAGTTTAGAAGGTAGAACAGGCTGTTTGTGGCCATCCGAGAAAAATCCAAAGATCAAGCCATTTCTGGGAGGAAAAGACACTGCATCCAGTCTTCTTATCAATTTAGGGCTCGTTCATCTAGGGAGATACTTGCTATCAAAGCAGCTACCCTTGGTGTGCAGCCTCCTGTGACATCATTAGGGCTGCTGCGTGGGGTTCAGCTCACACCTTCATGAGTTGCTATTTCGTAATCTCAGTAGGGGTGTGTGTGGAGCTCTTGCCATTCCTTGAGTGGCTGTGGCAGTTGTCCTTCAGCCCCTTGCCAGAAAGGGTACCCAAGCCATGATGATTTCCAGCTCTGTGCACTCTCCCATATTGCCTCAGTGAACATTCCCCTACCCTAATTACTCTGATAGTTACCCCTACCAATTTGTCTGAACGAGGAAGGACCTAATGACTGGCTTTCCTCTCCACAGCTGATCAGGAGCTGCTTCGCTTGCAGAAGGAATGTACTGAGCAAGCTAATGTGAAGTCTTTGGGGGATAATGAAGCCGACGGACAGCTGGATGCCTGCATCAGACAGCTGGGAGTGTTAAACCTCCTCGCTAGGAAGAAGTGAACTTCTGTCTCCAGCAGGGGATATGTGTTAGTCAGCAGACCTGAAGTTCGGAATTCCACTTGAAGAAGATGTAGGCAAGTAGGAGGTGTGTGGCCACCAGTACGCTGAGCCCCTCTTGTAGGAGGCATGGGAAGAGACACCATCTGGAGCGTAGCTGTACCAGGTTAAGCAGCCTGACCGCTCCCCAATTTGATTTCATTTGATTTCATTCACCTTCCAGCTGTCCACCAGGACATAGCAGCAAAATATTTGATTGTTCTTCCCCAGTCTCGTCTTCTCTGGATGCTGCATGGGGGACATGAAGCAAAACCTGCTGTATGATGAATTCTGCTACTCTCTGTTTCATGTATGCAGGGTTTTATTTTCATAAATATTGAGACTAGTCCAATGGTTTGTTGTCATTGGTGTCAGGGATGCAGAGACTAAAGGAAACCAATGGTTTAAGAAGGGCCCATTTCAGCCAAACTCTCCTGGCATCAGCCATTTCCATGTCCGCTCACGCTGGTTTGTGTGGCTGCTTCCCGTCCAACAATAGATTTCCCTTTCCAGCTAGTAGTCTAATTTCCCTGTTTAGATAGGCCATATCCACTGCGTTGATGCACTTCTGTTGCTGTCTCATTCCACTTCACACGGACCTATCGCCATTCTTTCCACTGGATTGCCTTGAAGTTTCTCTGTGTTGAGAGTAGGGTATCTCCAGGCAATCTGTGCAGATCATCAGGTGTATGTGAAACACAACTGGAGACGGAAGCCATTTGCTGATCTGGAAGCTGGTCAGCTCATGGGAGACAATGTACAAAATTGTGGCTAGGTGTAATTGTAATGCAGTGCGGCTGGATTTCTAGAAAGCTCTGAGCAGAGACATGTTTTTGCATAACTTCAAAATAAAGTCAACTTTCTTACATAAGCAGCTTCTTTTTAATTCAATCCTTTTGTTGCCTGAAAGTGCTCAAAAGCCCTGCATGCCAATGACTTTTTGTCCTGTCGTCAATAAGCAGCATGGGTGATGCTCAGTAAGGTGACTGATGCTGTGCACTGAGGATGCTATATAAATGCAGCAGCATCTATCAGGGACCTCCGAGCACTCCGCATATTGCTATGCAGGGATCACAGCAGCCACCCTATGGAATATGGTAGCAGTTTAACAGTAGCCAGGAACACTGTACAACAGGTTTATAAACAGGAAGTGAAATTACTATTTTTAGTGACGCTACAGGGTAATCTTTAGGCAGGCACAATGTAATTGCTCACATTAAGAAGTGACCTGGCCATATTATTTGTATTATTGTAGGGCCTATAAACCTCAGTCATAGACTAGGACCACAGTATGTTAGCTGCTGTACGAACACAGGGCAAAAAGATGGTCCTGCCCCAGGGATCTTACATGGATTTTGTGTCCCTGCTGTAGTAGAAACTGCCATGGGATCTCTAATGACCAGTTGTGGTCAGGACTGTGGGTCCATCTCTCATATAATACACAGTTCCAAGCCTCCCCTCCCCCAATAACATTCTTGAGTATTGACCCAATGTTGTAACTCCAAGAAGAGGATACCACTCACTCCTTGAAATACATGGATTTTTCCCTAGCAATACAACTGCTGACCCAGCCCCAACCCTGCTTTAAGTATGAGACTTGATTAAATCACAGCCCGAGGTAAGATGGCTGCAGAGCCTGCCTATAAAGTAATCAACTGTCCCCCAAGCTGTGAGTGCATACAGCTGGTCATAAAGAGATGATGGACTGTTCAGAAATCACACCAGACCCCCCACAATCATGAGATGCTAAATTCTGTTGGTTTTTTTTTTTTCCACCCTTCGCCATCCAGATTTTGAGCCTTCAGGGTGCACTTTTTCAAACTTTTCTTTGAAATCTTGAGGGCTAGAAATGTACTTCTTTTTGTTTCAAATGAAAGCTGAGATTCTTATCTAATCACTTGTCTCCAAGACCTGGGGCTTTTAAGTAACACATCCTATATCAAAAAAAGAACAGGAGTACTTGTGGCACCTTAGAGACTAACAAGCCTTGTGATAAAGTTGTGAGAAATGGCATCATTGATATGTTAGCTGTAGGTATTGGAAATTATGCTGCAGTCGTCTATAATTTCATAAATAACATTGGGAATGTAGATAAGGTAGAATCAGTTATGGGTTTTTGATAAAAACCCAACTTGAACTAATCTCTGATATTAATAGGAGGGAAGAAACCTTTGTTTGCTTACTTAATGACTTGGGGAGATTGCACTGATCCTACTGTACCATAATGTGACTGCCATTCTCTGGGAGAAGGCAATTCATTCTCTCGTAAACCTGATGCTTTGAAGATGGCATATTTTACTTGTTGGGGATAGGGAGGAATGGGAGAGTAATAAAGTACAGAACGAGCTTTGGTTTTTGCTTTACTTGAATGACTGTCCTTTCCCTTGATAGAACAACAGTGCCCACCTTAATGTGCTTTACAGACCAGTTCCTGTCCTTCCCGGTATCTGCTTCCTGCCTGGTGCCCTCTTGGGTCCGTCCAAACATCTCTATTGAGCCTGTTATCGGTAGCCTCAGCAGAGTGGCCCAAACTGAATGGGCGATGGAGACTAAACTCTGCCTCCTTACAAGCTTCCCTCCAGGGCGGTGTTGAGGCCCATGGATGGGGTGACGGGTGAGCAGTGGTGGGAGACTTGCCATACTGCATTTTTTATGGTTAGAGGAGTCTAGTCCTGTTTGTCAAGAGCTTTGAAGGGGAAAAGTTCTGTATTGGTGGTAATTGTATTTCAGTCTGCAGGTGCTTCAATCCAGCACATTTCATGAATGCAAAAATATTTTTTTTCAAAAAGGAAGGATGAGTGTGTGTTAACTTTCTCATCTTTACTGGTGCTAGAGCATTAATTTTAGTCTGCGCTACTACAAATGGCCTCTTGGGGGGCACTGCAGCTCTACTGAAATCCAGTGTTTAAACACCACATCTTTAAACTTCCCTTCTGTATAGCGATAGCACTTTGTTTGCCTGAACAGCTACCATTTAGTTTCTTAGCTCAGTATGTTTCCCTTTTAAAAGACTTATAATGCTGAGGTGCTTTGTAGATTAGAACAGCCTTTTGTTTCAAAAAGAGGTATGGAAGCCCAGGAGTCTGAGCATACTGTTATGACTTGCAGTCCTTGCAGAGTTCTGCTTACATGTTAAGAAGCTAACCCTATATTTTTTGCACCACCAAAACATCCACTGACTTCACTGGAAGACTTCCCTCCTTGAGGACTGCAGGATTTGGCTAATTGACCACCACAGAGCTTTATTTCATCCAGGGATCTCAAAGTCCTTTATAAATAGGAATCTTCTTAGCATCCATCTGAGGGATTACACTGGAAAGAATTAGGGGTTCTTCTTCGAGTGCTTGCTCATATCCATTCCAGTTAGGTGTGCGCGCGCCGCGTGCACGATCGTCGGAAGATTTTTGCCCTAGCAACCCCGGTGGGTCGGCTGTGGAGCCCCCTGGAGTGGCGCCGTTATGGCGCTGGATATATACCCCAGCCGACCCAGCGCCCCCTCAGTTCCTTCTTACCGCCCCTGACGGTCGTTGGAACTGTGGAGCGCGGCATAGCTGATCTCCACTCTCCCTAGCTTTCTCATTTTCATTAGTGTAGATAGTTGTATATAGTTGTTATAGTTCTTTAGATAGTTAATTGTTAGTTTTTTGTTTAGTTGTAAATAGTTAGCGGGGGTTTAGGGGGTTGTCTCCCCCCTTTTCCCCCCGGCGCACAGCCGGGCTCATGCCCAAGGCTCCTGGCTTTAAGCCGTGCGCGTCCTGCGGGAAGCACATGCCAACAAGCGACCCGCATAGCTCCTGCTTGAAGTGCCTTGGGGAGGCCCATCCCGCAGATAAGTGCCCTATCTGCAAGGCCTTCAAGCCGAGGACGAGGAAGGAGCGAGATTTCAGGCTCCGACAGCTCCTGATGGAGGCGGCTCTGAGTCCGGACCCTCCTTCGGTGCGCAGCGTCCCGGCACCGAGCACTTCGGTGCACAGCACCCCGGCACCGAGCGCCTCCGTGCGCAGCGCCCCGGCGGCTCCGACCGGTGCGATGGATAAACCTCGGCACCGACCGACGTCGGCACCGCGCCCGCCTCAGGGGCCTCGGCGCCGATCGCTGTCTCCGGGCCACAAGAAGGTCCGCAAGACCCAGGACAAGGCTGCGCCGAAGACGCCGGCTCCCACGGTGCCGGGGGTAGAGCCGCGTCCGCCGTTGGACCGCCCACAACAGGCGGCCCCACCGTTGACTCCGGCACCGAGGCCGTCGAGTCCGGTGCGGACTGTTTCCCCACCTAGGCTGGTGGTGGAACCTTGTCTCCCGTCCACCCCGGAGACATTTGCAACGGCACGGGACCTGATTGCCTTCACCGAACCGGGGCCGTCACACCTCCCGGCACCGGCTGCTCCGCGACAGCTGCAGTCCAGGGGCAAGCCTGCCCTGCTGCGCCCGCCGTCTCCAGCTCCAGACTTGCGGCACCGTTCGAGGTCCAGGAGCACGTCCCGACGCCGCTCGGAGTCCCGGCGCCGAATGTCACCTCGGCACCGGTCGTACTCGCGGCACCGATCACCTTCACGACGCCGTTCCAGATCCCGGCACCGTCGTGACGACTGGCACCGCTCGGGCTCAAGGAGGAGCTCCCGGCACCGGTATGAGCGCCGCTCGGGCTCGAGAGGCCGCTCCCGGTACCGGGCCTCCTCGAGATCTTCGTCCCGCTCCAGATCGGGCTCTCGGCACCGAAGAGACTACCGGCACCGATCCCGATCTAGATCTCGGCACCGTTCCCCGGCACCGGGCAGGGACAGATCGCCCTACGACCGGCACCGATCGGCACCGTACCATCCGGTGCCGGTGTCAGTGCGCTCGGCACCGCCGTGGCCATCGAGGTCGGCGTCCCGTTCCTCGGAGGCGGAGGCCACCCACCTGCAGGAGACAGCGGAGGACCCTACGCAAGCTCCTGCGCATTGGTCCTTCTGGACGCCGTGGGCCTACCATCAGGCGCAAGGCGCCCCTCCTTCTGCGTCCCGCTCGGCACGCTCCGAGCCCAGGGTCCCGGAGGCCACCATCTCCCGCCCCCCACCAGGTGGTATGGAGGCTCCGGTGCCCACTCCGGTGGAGGCCCTGGTCCCAGGGGCTGCTGACGTTCACCTACAGGAACAACTGGAGCAGGAACCACCCTTGGACCCCTTGCCACCGGGGGTATCTTCCTCCTCCTCCCCCGATGAGGCGGTAGCGGGCACATCCGCCATGGGTCCGCCTCCTATTGACCTGCGAGCGCACCAGGACCTCTTGCGAAGGGTGGCGCGCAATATGGACCTCCAAATGGAGGAGATCGTGGAGGTTCACGACCCCATTGTAAATATCCTGTCAGCGGACGCTCCCTCTCGCGTGGCGTTACCGTTGATCCCGACCATTCAAGCCAATGCCACCACCATCTGGCAAACCCCGGCCTCGATTCCACCCACGGCCAGAGGAGTGGAGCGGAAGTACTTTGTCCCCTCCAAAGACCATGAATATCTGTATACCCATCCTCAGCCGTGCTCACTGGTGGTATCATCGGTGAATGCACGGGAGCGCCATGGCCAGCAGGCCGCTGCGCCCAAGTCGAAGGACGCTAAGCGCTTCGACTTGTTCGGACGCAAGGTCTACTCTGCGGGGGGGCTCCAACTCCGAGCGGCCAACCAGCAGGCGCTCCTGAGCCGCTACTCCTTCAACTCCTGGTCCTCGATGGGGAAATTCAAGGAGCTGGTTCCCCAGGAATCGAGGGAGGAGTTTGGGGCTTTGGTAGAGGAGGGTATGCGGGTGGCGCGCACCTCCTTACAAGCCTCGCTTGATATTGCGGACTCGGCAGCTAGGACCCTGGCTTCGGGGATAGCCATGCGGCGACTCTCCTGGCTCCAGGTGTCTGGCTTGCCACCAGAGCTGCAGCAGACGCTACAAGATCTGCCGTTTGAGGGCCAGGGACTCTTTTCAGAGAAGACTGACGCGAGGCTCCAAAACCTCAAGGACTCGCGGACAATGATGCGCTCCCTGGGGATGCATGTCCCGGGGCCTCAGCGCAGACCCTTCCGGCCGCCGCCACAGAGATTTTACCCTCCCCCGCCTCGTCCTAGACAGGACTTTGCCAGGCGGCGGGGTCGAGGAGGCAGGCGGAGGTCGACCGGCCCTCAACCTGGTCAAAACCAGGGACAGCCTAGGCCACCTTCAGGGCCTAGGCAAAACTTTTGAAGGTGCGGTCGAGGACGGCACCTCGGCCTGTATCCAGGATCCGACTCCCCCCTTCCAGGATCGCCTCTCCCGCTTCCACCGTGCTTGGTCCCGTATAACCTCGGACCGCTGGGTCCTTCGCACGGTGGAGAGGGGATACGCCCTCCAATTTTCCTCGCCCCCCCCCTCCCACTCCCCCTCCCCGTCCCTCTTCAGGGACCCCTCTCACGAGCAACTCCTTACTCAGGAGGTTTTTGGGCTCCTCACTTTGGGGGCCATAGAGGAGGTTCCATCGGAGCTAAGGGGCAGGGGGTTTTACTCCCGCTACTTCCTGATCCCCAAGTCAAAAGGGGGTCTACGGCCCATCTTAGACTTGCGCGGACTCAACAAATTCATAGTAAAGTTGAAGTTCCGCATGGTTTCATTGGGGACCATCATCCCTTCACTGGATCCTGGAGACTGGTTCGCCGCCCTCGACATGAAGGACGCTTATTTTCACATAGCGATCTATCCGCCTCACAGGCGCTTCCTGCGATTTGTAGTAGGCGCAATGCACTACCAATTTGCAGTCCTTCCCTTCGGCTTGTCTGCGGCTCCCAGAGTGTTCACAAAGTGTCTGGCAGTCGTCGCGGCCTTCCTTCGTCGACAAGGGATACAGCTGTTCCCCTACTTGGACGACTGGCTGGTACGCGGCCGCACCAGGGACCAAGTGCAGGCTCATGTCCGCATGGTGACACACACTTTCCACGAGTTGGGCATTCTACTCAACAGAGAAAAGTCCACCCTGGTACCAACTCAGAGGATAGAGTTTATCGGAGCAGTCCTGGACTCCAGACGCGCCCAAGCCGTCCTCCCCGACAGCCGCTTTCAGACCATCCTAAGCGTCATTCAAGGACTCAGGACTTTTCCAATCACCACCTTAAGAACTTGCCTTGCCCTATTGGGCCACATGGCCTCGTGCACGTACGTGACCAGGCACGCCAGGCTACGACTTCGCCCACTGCAGGCTTGGCTGTCATCGGTCTACCGTCCTCATCGAGACGACCTGAATATGGTGGTCACGGTTCCGGCCTCGGTCCGGGCCTCCCTCACCTGGTGGACGGATCGTACGGTGGTCTGTGCAGGGGTACCCTTTCACGACCCACAACCCTCCCTCCACCTAGTCACGGATGCTTCATCTCTAGGTTGGGGCGCTCACCTCGGAGAGCACCATACCCAGGGCCTCTGGTCCGTGGCCCAACTAGCCCTCCACATCAACGTCAGAGAGCTGATGGCGGTGCGCCTAGCTTGCCAGGCGTTCCTCAACTTCCTACAGGGCCGTTGCGTGTTGGTTCTCACCGACAACACCACGGCAATGTTCTACATCAACAAGCAAGGCGGAGCCCACTCATCTCTCCTATGTCAAGAGGCCATTCGCCTATGGGACTTCTGCATCGCCCACTCGATACATCTTACGGCATCCTTCCTTCCTGGAGTCCAGAATACGCTGGCGGACCGTCTCAGCAGGTCCTTCCAGACACACGAGTGGTCAATTCGCCCGGACGTCATCTATTCCGTCTTCCAGAGGTGGGGATTTCCCCAGGTCGACCTCTTCGCATCTCGGGCCAACAGGAAGTGCCAGGTATTCTGCTCCCTGCACGGACGAGCCCCGGGCTCTCGGTCAGACGCCTTCCTTCTAACATGGAAGGACCACCTGTTCTACGCCTTCCCTCCATTTCCGCTGGTCCACAGGGTACTGCTCAAGATCCGCAGGGATCATGCACGGGTGATTCTAGTCGCCCCCGCCTGGCCGAGGCAACACTGGTACTCCACACTGCTGGATCTTTCAGTATGAACGCCGATCACGCTCCCCTTGAGTCGGGACCTCATCTCCCAGGACCACGGCCGGTTGTGTCACCCCGACCTACAGTCCCTCCACCTCACGGCGTGGATGCTCCATGGTTGAGTCGGACAGAGCGGCAGTGCTCGCAGGCCGTCCAGCAGGTTCTGCTGGGAAGTCGAAAGCCCTCTACGCGAACCACTTATCTAGCCAAGTGGAAGCGGTTCTCCTGTTGGTGTGAGCAACGAGCTACTTCTCCCTTGCAGGCACCTATCCCCTGCATACTGGAATACCTCCTGTCCTTAAGACAGCAAGGCTTGGCGACATCCTCAATCAAGGTTCACCTCGCCGCTATTTCCGCTTTCCACCCAGGAGAACTCACGTCCTCGGTCTTCTCTAACCCGATGGTAGTTAGATTCCTCAAGGGCTTAGACCGGCTGTACCCACAGCAACGACAGCCGGTTCCGACGTGGGACCTCAACCTCGTGCTCTCCAGGCTCACAGGGCCTCCGTTTGAACCATTGGCGACCTGCTCACTCCTGTACTTATCCTGGAAGACAGCCTTCCTCGTGGCCATCACCTCAGCACGACGCGTCTCGGAACTCAGGGCGCTGACATCCGAGCCCCCTTACACGGTGTTCCACAAGGACAAGGTGCAGCTTCGCCCTCACCCTGCCTTTCTTCCAAAAGTGGTCTCACCTTTTCACGTTAATCAGGACATATTCCTTCCAGTCTTCCATCCGAAGCCGCACGCTACTCGTCAAGACCAGCGTTTGCATTCCTTAGACGTTCGCAGGGCCCTGGCTTTCTATATCGACCGTACAAAGCCATTTAGGAAGACAACGCAACTCTTCGTTGCAGTGGCCGACCGGATGAAAGGATCACCGGTCTCTTCACAGTGCCTGTCCTCTTGGATTACGTCCTGCATTCGTGCTTGCTACGACCTGGCCGGTGTACCGACGCCACACCTCACTGCTCATTCCACGAGGGCCCAGGCCTCCTCGACTGCCTTCCTGGCTCAAGTACCGATCCAGGACATTTGTAGAGCTGCAGTGTGGTCATCGGTCCACACATTTGCTACTCACTATGCGCTGGTGCAACAATCCAGAGACGATGCTGCTTTCGGGTCAGCGGTTCTGCACACAGCAATGTGTCACTCCGACCCCGCCTCCTAGGTGGGGGCTTGGGAGTCACCTAACTGGAATGGATATGAGCAAGCACTCGAAGAAGAAAAGACGGTTACTCACCGTTGTAACTGTTGTTCTTCGAGATGTGTTGCTCATATCCATTCCAAACCCGCCCCCCTTCCCCACTGTCGGAGTAGCCGGCAAGAAGGAACTGAGGGGGCGCTGGGTCGGCTGGGGTATATATCCAGCGCCATAACGGCGCCACTCCAGGGGGCTCCACAGCCGACCCACTGGGGTTGCTAGGGCAAAAATCTTCCGACGATCGTGCACGCGGCGCGCGCACACCTAACTGGAATGGATATGAGCAACACATCTCGAAGAACAACAGTTACAACGGTGAGTAACCGTCTTTTGTACTTTGCTAAACTCTGCCACAGCTCTAAGCTCCATTCACTTGGGTCCCCAAAAGGCCGTTGATGTGGTAAAAGGGCAATGAGAACTTTAGATGGAAAGTGTTTTATTATTTGTATTGCTGTAGCTCCCAGGAGCCCTAGTCATGGAGCAAGACCCCACTGAGATGACAACTGTACATACACAGACAGGTCCTGCCCTCGAGAGCTTACGTTCAAGTAAGTGGAGTCTTATCGCCTTGTTGCACTGATGCAGCTTTTGAAATAATGGCCTCTGTGTCTCTGGGGAAAAAGAATCAGACTTTGAATGTCGGGATTCTGCAGATCTGGCTAAATAAAAGCAGCACATTGGAACTGCTTTGAAAGAGAACAAGTTAGAGCGGCACAGCTGCCAGGTCGTGATCCTTTACCTCCCACAACGCATTGTCGACCAGCCACACTAACCCAAGGGGCAGCAGTTAACTAACATCAAGGTGCAGTGATTGCCTGTGGTGTGTGTGCAAAGGGGTGAATTGTCAGGATAGTGATGCTGTGAATCTGAAGGTGGAACTAGCTCACTGGGGCTGTGTAGTTGGCTGACCCTCAGCTTAGGCTCGAGCCGTAGTATCTTTGAGTCTCTTGCCCCTAAGTCCCTTATAGGAGCTCCCAGTCCTGGGCAATCATGCTGTTCCCAGCGGAAGTTCAGCTCACTCCTGGGGTCTTTTCAGAGCCCGAGTTACAGTCCCCTGGTTTCTAGCCCCTGGCAGCACTTCCCAGGACCCACCACAGGCCAATGGCTGGAAGCAGTCCTCTATGACCTTCACTTATACCAAGCTTATAGTGCAGGGGTGGCCAACCTGTGGCTCCACAGCCACATGCGGCTATTCAGAAGTTAATATGCGGCTCCTTGTACAGGCGCCGACTCCAGGGCTGGAGCTACAGGCGCCAACTTTCCAATGTGCCGGGGGGTGCTCACTGCTCAACCCCTGGCTCTGCCACAGGCCCTGCCCCCACTCCACCCCTTCCCGCCCCCTCCCCTGAGCCTGCCATGCTCTCGCTCCTCCCTCCCCCCCCCCCCGAGCCTCCTGCATGCCACGAAACAGCTGATTGGGAGGTGTGGGGAGGGAGGGGGAGGCGCAGGGCTGCCAGTGGGCAGGAGATGCTGGGAGTTGGAGTGGGGGAGCTGATGGGAGGCTGCTGACGTATTACTGTGGCTCTTTGGCAATGTACATTGGTAAATTCTGGTTCCTTCTCAGGCTCAGGTTGGCCACTCCTGTTATAGTGTCTCTGCTTCAAGTGAGGGGTATGAAGGAAAAGGTTAGCAACTGCCTCAGGCTGAGCTCCTCTTGTTACTGGAGCTCACTCACGGGCTCTGGCGGTTTCCCTGTTCCTAGAAATCCTTTCCCCCCCGTGGCCGGTTTCATCCTTTTAAACTCCACTTTTCCAGGTGGAGCATGTTCTGCAGGCGTGCCTAATTGGGAATGCTTGTTAGCCTGTCCACCAGAGGGATGGGGGCATGTCCCATCACAATCCGTCAGGATTCTGTTTTTCAGCACTCAGGCGTTTTCTTCATTCGGTGAAATGAGATGCGTTCTGCCTGTTCCAGCTCATCCATTCTTGACTGTTCTTGGTACAGCCTTGCGGTGATGGCATGTGCAGCTTGTAAGGCGATATTGAATGACTGAATGGGAATCAGAGTACAAAGCCTCAGGGCACTGTTTGTACTAGGCACTTGTTACCATGCATGTTGCACTCCTAGCAACCTCACAGTGACATGACAGACACACCCTTGCCCACACAATCCCTTGCAGGCATGCATATCCAGGACAAGAGCCCGGGTGGGTCACGTGTCTGGGGCAGTGAATCACACACCCTTGCATCTTTAAGTGTGTAGGAGTCAGGTAGGCCAGTTTTTGTTTTCAAATATTTCAGGTGCCGGATGAACAGCCCTGGGATGGAAGCCCCAGAAAGGGTAGAGCAGGGGCACCAGCAGGGCAAACTTCCCAGCATTGCTCACCAAGAGGTCTCTGTCCTGACCAGGAGAGTGCAGGGGTACTGCCTGGTAAACAAGGGGTTAACAGCAGCTCTGCTGCACCCACAGTCAGGGGAAGGCTTCCGAGGTGTCTGCTTAGAAGACAGAGTGCAAGAGAAAACCTTTAGGTGAGGGAGGAGTCCCAAGTTGGGGAGCTTGTTTTGTGCTAACTTATTCTTACCTGAGAAGGCTGAAATCTGGAGAGTTTATGCAAATTGTGTAATGCCCTAACTGGCATATTTTAATGTCTGATTCCTTATTTACATAAACAAGCATCCTGCTTCCATAACTGAAGCCTTATCGCGCGATCTTCCTGCTGCATGACCAACCGTTCCCCCGCTGCTTGCCTGATCCATCCTTCCAGTGTGCCACACCTCCTTTGGTGGATGGATGCTTTCTGGCGCTTCCTCAGACCTAATAAAAAATAGGAGCAGATCACACAGGCCCACAGCAGCTTCTGCTTTAGAACTGCAGCCCACTAAGGACAGGGGACCTTCATGTGCCCAGGGTTTTCATGCTGTGTCCCCAATGTTGCGTGGTGGTGAGTGGTACCTGAGGCAAAGATACCACTAGTGATGATCATTTAAAATAATCTTCCCTCCCTGCACGCCAGTGGTGCTCCTAGAAGGGCTGGGGCAGGTTCCCCTCTCCCAGGAAACTTATAGACCGCTTTCTAAGGAGGGAAGAGCTGTGCCTCCAGGGCCTAGCGAAGCCTTGGTTTTCTGCTAAGATTGTTGGCCAGTGGGGAAGTCATTCAAAGTCAGATGTGGTAACTACTAAGCTATCATCCACCTTCTGATTTCCCATGTTACCAAACAGGCTTCAGATGGGAATAGCTTCCAGCCGCTACCAGTCCGGTCTGGATGTACACCCGTGCCCTTGCAGTGAAATGCTCTGTATTCCATTCTAGTCTCCTGAGCGATCGAGTCCCCAGCGGAGAATGGTTTAACAATGAATTGTAGGAGGAGGCATATAACTTCCACCAGATATGCTTTGCTGCAGTATGTGTTCCCTTCTGGCTTCCCCACTTTTCAGGATGCCTGGATGTTTCACTAAGGAGAGACGGAGCCTGAAAGCATATTGGAAGGTGGCATTTCCTGGGAGCTTGCTCTGTGGCACAGGAATACCTAGGCCGAGTCTTCAAGTGTCCTGTGGAGACATTAGCCCATTGACTTTTCTGGGAATCACACACCTAAAACTGGCCCCAACTCTTTGAAAATGGGCAGTCACGGTCAGTAATGTATTCTTGCTCCATATATTTGATCATTAACTCCTGTCCTTTGAGATTTAAGTATACTTAAGTTGCTGATACACTTCAGGTGCCCAAGTGGTTAGATGGATGGATGCATTATGAAAATTGCTTCTTCGAAAATGTCTGATTGCTATTCCACGTATTCAAAGTGTTTTCCCTTGATAAGGCTTTGGCATTCCACTGGTTGCTAAATATACTTTCCTCTTGTGAATATTTGGCAGGAATCAGTGTGTGGTCTCATGCCAAACTGTCTCTTTAAATGTTAACAAGCTCCTTGGTGTGGCTTTCCCAGCACAGAGTCTGTGTTCTCCTTCTTCTACAGCAAAGAACCCGCACTGGCCTCCCTCCCCTTCAGTTCCGTTTTGATATGAACTCTGAGCACATCCAAGGAGGAAGCCAGGTTTCTCTTTTAGGGGCTGAGAAAGTTATTCCCAGGAGCTTCATGGGACTCATTTTCAGAGGTGCTGAGCACCTGTTGCTCCCATTGAGTTCAGCTGGAATTGTGAGTGTTCAACACTGCTGAAAGCCCAAAATCTTTTCATCACTCACTCTGGCCTTCCCTTCTCTCTGCCACTGGTGAGGTGTACGGTCCCATCACCAGCGTTTGGGAATGGCAGATCCAATGTCCTCCCCATTGGAGGGTCAGTTAGCAAGTAAATAAAGTTGATGTGCTTCATTTTTCTCTTCTGGGTTAATTATTGGCAGAGAGGGCACTCAATGGCTGCCGTGACTTGAGCCATGAAGAAGCCATAAGTATTGCCACTTAATCCAAATTTACATCTCAAAAGCCTCAACATCAGCCACAGCTTTCTCCCGGTCTGTGTGCTACTGAATACAATTGCAGCATGAACCGTGCTGGTGATCCTCCAACTGCACAAACGGGGAGCTAGAGCAGGCAGGGGGAAGCCACCGTCTTGCATCTGGTACTCTCAGACCACCCTTCTTCCAATGCTGAAGCCATAGGCCAGAGTAGCTTGCTTGTGGGAGCACAATGTTTCTCAGTAGCATACAAGTGGTTTTCCAACCAACCTCAGCCCTTACTCAGAACTTGACTCACGCTCAAAATGACCCTTTTTTTGAGGTGGAAAAAGTTTTGATGGCTGAACTGCAGTGCCCTCTGGAATTCCCCCGATAGCCCTCCCCCAGCTCTGCCGGTGCCCCTCAATCTTGGCCTACTGCACCTCCTGCTAGTCTAACCCTGAGCCTGACCCAGCTCTGCCAATGCACCTCACTCTGACATGTGCTCAGAGTTTGACTGGCAACTTGCCAGAGACCTGAGGGAGGCCTCTACTTTTCAGGTAGTGGAACCGATTGGAGCTGCTCTCATCTTTAACAGCTCTGCTGTTAACGGGGGTGGGGCTGGTCTAAAGCGCTTTGGATCTCATCTTGGGTCCCCTTCACTAGAGTGCCATTAAGGGTTAGGGCTGGACTTGCTTTATAATTTTTATACAAAGACAGGGCCAGAACCTGAGCTGGAGCTATGCTGATGCACAACGGCTGAGGAGCTGGCCCGCGATTTTTATGTCAGAGCCCTATAACTTAGATCCTGGGCGTGTTCTGCGCACACCCATTCACCCTGTTTATCCCATGTGATATCACACATTTGAAAAATATGTCCAATCAGGAACCAAATAATCCTCAGGACCTGTGGCAAAGCACAATCCTCTTTCTGCTGGATCTAAAGACCTACATGATGTTTATGAACAAAAGGGCAGTGGGGGGGGGGGGGCATGCAGTGCTTAATTTGTAATGAAAGAAGTTCTGGGGCTCAAGCAATTTTTTTTACTTTCATAATTGAAGTGGCAAGCCCAGAGGTGCCGGGCTATGAACTGCCAAGCCTAGAGGTGCCGGGGCTCAGCCCTGGCAAGCCGTGGCACAAATTAAGCACTGAGGCTACGGGCGCAGCATTAATTGATGTAACTAAACTGGTTGGTAGAGTGGAGCCCATGCTCAGTTATTCACCGAGTTAGCAGAATTGAGGCAAGAGGAAGGGGTGTGAAAACACCAAGGAGGCAGCTCTTCTGTACAGAAATAGAACAAGACAGAAAATGAGCCAAAGAATAGATTGTAGCCCATGTTAAGTAATGTCTCCCCTCTTTGGGACATTCACGTCGGCCGTGTCCTCTCTTGTTGGCCCTTTGCATGCAGTAGAAAAAGAATGCATCAGCCCAGACGGGGGAACCCATAGTGTGGTAAGGCTTGTTCTCATATCCTTTGTGTTAACAGGAAGGATTTTTATTGTGTCCAATGAAATGAAATATTTTCACTCTGGACTTTTCCAAAGGGGCCTCCAGCCTCACCAAGGAATATTTATTTATAACAGATGACTTTGATTTCAGGAATTTGCTCCATGACCCTTCTCCATTCCTTTGATTAAATCTAATATTATTAGGAGAAGAACATTTTATTCTGTATCCCTTGCCCTTCCAGGAACAAGCAACCTGCTAGTCACCTTCTTGCGCTCCAGTTTGGAATTGGAACAATTTCAGGGCTGCAGAGTCAGAGAACGCACTATATTAAAGGGGAACCTCTGTCCCCAAAACAAACACTATGTTAGAGGTGTCAGACAAAAATGCTATGCTGCCAGCCCTGGAGAAAGAGAGGCCTCCATTTTTCCAAGGCATAACTATCTTCCAAACCACCACCGGCTGATATCCCTCACCCTGGAGCTAGAAAGGTTAGTTATAGGGCAGATTGGTGCTTAGATACCCTGGCAATGGATGTGAACTTAGGTAATTTGTAGAGAAGGCAATTTGGTCTCTGTGACCCATTTGAATCTTCACTGAGGCTGCTGGTTGTGATGATTTTTGCATGAGCAGTTTTTGAATTTGGGATATAAAGAATAAACCTCTTAAGGAAATGCTCAGAAAAAAGAAAAACCGCACATGTAGGCTGAATCCCAGTTAGGGGGGGAAAAAAGTGAAAAAAACACCGTAGGCATCAACAATAGAGAATTCATAGATCTTAAACAGCTGACAACATATTATCCCTGGTCAACAAAGAATCATATTACAGGCGTACAAAACATGGTGTAACAACAATAAAGAAATAATTCAACTCCTAGCAAATTGAGATTTTTAAGTGTGTCATCCTCATCAACCATTTTATAATTTGTATTGGGGTAGTGCCTATTTGCCCCAGTCATGGACCGTGGCCCTGTTGTGCGAGGTGCTGTACAAACACAGAATAAGATGGTCTCTGCCCCAAATTGCTTATAACAGTGGTGGGCAACCTGTGGTCCGCAGACTGCACGCGGCCCATAAGGGTAATCCACTGGCGGGCCGCCAGACAGTTTGTTTTATTTGCATGGCCACTTGCAGCTCCCGGTGGCTGCAGTTTGCTGTTCCTGGCCCATGGGAGCTGCAGGAAGGGGCGGCCAACACGTCCCTGCGACCCACGCCACTTCCCACAGCTCCCATTGGCCGGGAACGGCCAATCGCGGCCATTGGGAGCTGCGGGCGGCTGTCTGGTGGCCTGCCAGCGGATTACCCTGATGGGCCACAGGTTGCCCACCACTGGCTTATAACCTAAGTATGAGAAAAGAGTCAACAGGTGTGGACAAATTGGGGAGTACAAGGAAAGTGTATTGGTCTCTGTCATGGGCTATACAAACCCCACACTGGGTCTGAAAGGATTAAAAGGCAATACGGAGCCCTGTCCCCCAGACCGGCTGAGTACGTGCCGACTGGAGGGGTGAGTTAAAAGGGCACTCAGAAGCCCAGGCAAGGGGGGTGGACAGATTGCAGGAGCAAGGAAACCTCCTCCAGGAAGCTAGTCAGACGGTCCAGCCTGAGAAGGGACCACAAAGTGGGTAAGGCCCTCAGGCAGAACCTTCTCCCACCACCACCACAGCCATCCCCTTTGCGAACCAGCAGGTCCTGCAGGGCCCTACTCTTCTGGGCTCTTTTTTTGTTGAGAGACTTACTGTTTTAACTATAGCGGCCATGCTCCAAACTGAAGGAACCTATTGGTAGGAAGTAGCCCAAGGAAGTGTACTTGGACTTGCTGCGGGGAGGACCCTGCTAGTGTTGCTTCCCACAGGGCCCTGGGCTAGGATCCGATGGAGAGGGAGGACCCAGGTCCCCCTAGCATACCCCTTTAAAGGATGAGGCCCAGATGCAGGTGGAGAGCAAAAGATTCCCAGTTAAGGTCAGGAACAGGCACCTCGACTGCCCTGACAGAGGAGCAAGGGGCTAGAAGTGGGTGTGCTAACCACGGGGCTGTCTGGTCCACCAAGCCCTCTATCAGAATCAACATAAGAGGCAGTGGTCTCAGCACTCCACCTGCCTAACTGTAGTGAAATGTACGTTACCAATCCTCCGAGCCATCTCGTCCAGCCTGCAGCCCAAAGCATAAGAATGTAGTCCTAGCGGTCAACGTAGTCACAGGGTGGTTGCTAGCATAGCATTGGCCAAGCTGGTGGGGAACTACTCTGACCACTTGGGAGTACATCTACACTGCAGCGGGGAGCATGCTTCCCAAGCGGGGTATGCAGACATAGCTCTGTGTGAGCTAGCGCGGTAAAAATAGTTGGTGGCACAGGCTACTTGAGTACGGACCCAGGTGGTTGGGCAGGCTTGTTCCTTGGACAGCGAACCCAGGGTGCTGCTGCTGCCACAATGTCCACCCTGCTATATTTATCACGCTCACTTGAGTGGAGCTAGCGTGAGTGCCTCCCTGGGCTCGGAGGCACGCTCTTAGCTGCACTGTAGGCATGTCCTAAGAGTACTTACTTTGGCAACCATACGTGTGCCTACTGCTATCTTGTCCCCTCCCGCCTTTTCCAGCGATCCACCTTGCTTTATCGCCTTCGATGCTGTGAGCCCGTGAGGCAGGCACTATATTGTATTCGTCTGTATAGCAGCTAGCTCCACAGAGCCCTGATCCCTGATTGGAACCTCTGGATGTTACCACAATGCAAAGTAATCATATTTTTTTTTGGCATGAAATATGCTCATTAAATGTAAGATGTTGCTAGTGCAGGAAGAGGTGTCCATTCATAAAAAGGGGAACAAATCTCTGCTTGGGGAAAAGGGGGTTCTATTTAAATCCGAGCGGGAGAGAATCCGGCTCCTATTGTCTTCTAAATTTTGGGTTTTTAACACCCAAGAGACAAATGAAGATGAAAGACTCCTTGGTTGGGTCCTCCACCCTCTGGAGAAAAAAACCCACAAAAGCTTGATAGATATTTTGTGTTAATAAATTCCATTTCTCTTATAAAACGAAGTTTGCCAGCTACCAAAGCAGGGAAAATATTTTACATAACTCCCGAGAACTCGTTCTAAAAGGTTGTTATGGGCCTGGCTTGAACAACTCTTTCCATAACCCAAAACGCAAGGGAATGCTCAGATCTAACTAGCCTCGTCCACGCAAGGGCTGTGTTTTGTTCTGTTTTGTTTTGTTTGACTCTAGTGCAGTGGAAGTTGCAAAATGCTTCCCGGCCAGTGGATGGAATCCAGGAAGTGGGGGTAAGAACATGGAAAAATAAATAATGGACATAGAACAAAAAGTATTTGTAAAGCAAGAATAATGTCCCGTACAGTGCTGCGGGACTGTTGCTACACAAGGCATGCAAAGCACAGCTGCCTACTGTTATAATTGTTTTATTATTTAGTTTTAACAGTGAGAGTAATTAACCATTAGAACAGGTTCCCCAGGGAAGTAGATTGCATGATAGAACGGGCTACGCAAATACCCCAGGAGAAACTGTTTCGATACAGAAACCCTCCCCGCCCACACACACTGACTGCACATCCTAGTTGTCACCTACCACCCCACACTAGAACCCCACAAGGTATCATCAAACAGTTATAACCCATACTTGAAGGGGGCTGCATCCCGAAAGAAATCTTTCCCGAACTCTCTCTTCTGGCCTTCAAACAACCCACCAACCTCTCCAAGCTCATCACCAGAAGCAAGCTCCCTACAGACCAGGACACACCAACTCAAATGGCACCAGACTTTGCCAGAACAACAGATACAAAACCTCCACTGCTCCGATGATCAATGTCACCCACAACACACCTTTCAAACTCCCTGGGTCCTACACATGCCTATCACAATATGTGGTGTACCTCATCCAGTCCGTCAAATGCTCCAGCAACAACTATGTGGGTGAAACTAGACAATCACTATGCTGTTGAATGAACTCACACTGATAAAAGCTAAAAACGCACTTTCACCCATGGACGAACACTTTTCACAAAGCGATCACTTCATATCTGACCTCTTAGTCCTTATCCTCAAAGGAAACCTGCACATCACCTTCAAAAGATGAGCCTGGGAACTTCAATACAAAACTCCACGGGAAACTAAGAACCATGGACTTAACAGAGACACTGGTTTTATGTCTCATTACAACAATTTGTCTCAAATCCTACTGCTTGCTAACCCTCCTTTGTCTTATGGGTGCAGAAGTATTAATTACTCATTTCATTTTAAATGGTCTCCTGCAACATGCACGGACCCCTTATACTTAATCTGTCCCACACCTTGTATTTAGCTTGGGTGTCTAGTTACCTTCTCCAGGCCAGAGGCAAAGCTCTGTGAAGACTGTGGGAAGGTCTACACTTAAAATGCTGCATCCGATGCAAGTGCACTGCTGTAGCGCTTAAGTGAAGACGCTCCTATGCCAACGGGAGACCTTCTCTGATCGTTTTAGTTAATTCACCTCCCCAAGAGGCGGTAGCTATGTCTACGGGGAAAATCCACACCCCTGAGTGATGTAGTTATACCGATATAGGTCTGTCATGTAGGCCTGGCCTGAAAGCTTGTTCCTTTCACCAACAGAACTTGGCCCAATAAAAGATATGACCTCACTTACCTTCTCTCTCATATCTTGGGAGCAACACAGCTACAACAACACTGCAAATATTCTATTTCTAGACGCACACTCTGCAACTCGGCTGCCAGAATTGGGCAATCCCAGTTTCATAAATCCGATCTGTTGCAGAAGAGGTGCCACAGCGAGGGGTGGCTGGAAATATTCTTTCCCTCCCATGAAAGATTTCAAATTTTGGAAAACATTTTTGTCCTGAACTGGGATGAAAGATCAAACATTCCAAATCTTTTGTGGGAGGGAAAGATTGAAAAAATTCCATATCCAGGGAGTCTGGCAGCCCAGAGACATTTTTTTGATTTAAAGGAATCTACATTTTCTGACAAAAAAAAGTTCCATCGGAAAATTGCTGACCAGCTCCAACCCCAGCTCTGTACTCAACCCCTAATGTGCTATCCTGACAAGGACTAGCGTTATTTTAATAAGTCTGGGCCACTTAAGCTGTGTCTATACTTATGGCAGCTTGTAGAGTACATACACTGCACACCCCCTAACATGGGTATGAATAGCAGTGTAGACGGTGAGGCACTGCCGAGGTGAGTAGGTATATACCCTACATGGCTCTCTGTACACCCAAGCAGTGCCTCCCCTGCTCCTGTCTACACTGCTATTTTTAGTAGGGTAGTGTTCCACTGCCTCCCCCCAGGCAAAGCATTTCCCTGCCGCATGTAGCTACACCCCGGTAGTGTGGTCACAACCTACTT
The DNA here is from genome assembly GCF_002925995.2 of Terrapene triunguis. Taxonomy (NCBI): domain Eukaryota; kingdom Metazoa; phylum Chordata; order Testudines; family Emydidae; genus Terrapene; species Terrapene triunguis. Next base: position 21,987 of record NW_020698396.1, read on the forward strand.
TTCCCTGTGGCGTGTAGCTACACCTACCCTACACACCGTCGCCAGGGTAGACAAGGCCTTAGACAGCAAGACTATCAATAGCAAGAGTTTTGTCACTGATTGTGCGAGTACTTCTTTATCTGTTAGCAATCACGTTAGGAGCAAATGGCGAGTTCCACTAAATGATCTCTCTGGGCAGAAAACCAATGCCAGAGCTGGTTCATTGATTTTGTAATGTAGTACACAGAACCTCTCACCCCATGTGCATTCATGCACATACCTTCTGGAATCTAATTATTAATTTGCTGTTAACCAATAGCTATCTCCTTGCTTCAACTCAGTACGTTGGCCAAATGGAAAATTGAAAAGAGAGAGCGAGCGTGCAAAAGCAACAACAACAACAATCAAAGAGGTTTAAAGTTCTAGAAAAGTTCACCGGGTGGGGTTAAAATTCCTTGTCTGTTCAATTGTGCTGTGCTGTTCATTGCTTGGCGACTCCGGGGTTAAAGTGGCACAACCTTTGCCATTCAAAACCTGCCCACGGATCCCTTCTGGGCTTCTAGCACAGCTTCTGTTTGACTGAAATTTCTCAGGCTAGAAATGGATTGAGCGGTGCAGAGAGTTTGAAGAAAATCAAACAAGCTGGTTTATGACGTTTTTTGAAAACGAATGCTTTTATTCGATTTTTTAAAAATTTACTCTGTGGAAGGACTGTCTTCTGGGAAAGGTGTTTGCGACTGGGACTTAGAACAGTGGTTCTCAACCTTTCCAGACTACTGTACCCCATTCAGGAGGCTGATTTGTCTTGCATACTCCAAGTTTCTTGCTTATAAAATCCGACATAAAAATACCAAAGTGTCATAGCACACTATTAATGAAAAATTGCCGACTTTCTCAATTTTACCATATAATTATACAATAAATCGTGGGCCCCAGGTTGAGAAACACAGCTATAGTACACAGAGCAATATAAACAAGTCGTCGTCCGCTTGAAATTTTAGTTTGCACTGACTTGGCTAGTGCTTTTAATGTAGCCTGTGTAAAACTAGGCAAATATCTAGATAAGTTGACGTACCCCCTGGAAGACCTCTGCGTATCCCCAGGGGTACGCTTACCTCTTGTTGAGAATCAAAGACTTAGGAGATCTTGGTTCAATTCCTAGCTCTGCCACAAACTTCTTGTGTGTCTTTGGGCAAGTCATGTATGGTATGTCTACATTGCAATCAGGAGGTGTGCTGCAGCTGAGATTGAGGTTTGATCTAGGT
>NW_020698397.1:0-31907 GCF_002925995.2 Terrapene triunguis
CGCATTGCAGTAGAAGACCCTCCCTTGCTTCCCAGGTCACCCTCAGCAGCGAGATATCGTCCAGGACGAACTCCTGTGGAAAATGTTGGGACAGTGTTCAGTGTAGGTGCCCCCTGCAGCCGTTGGCTCTCCCCAAGGCACAGAAACCCAGAGGACAGTACAGCCCTGAAACAATCAGTCCCCCTTACTCACCATTTTGGGGCTCCCGTGGGTTATGTGCGCTCTCTTTGGGACGGGAAAATTATGCTATTGTGTAGACTGTGTGTGCCCTCCTTAAGTGCGGGGGAATCATTACTCTGTCTGGTATAAACAATGCTGCCTCTGTTAAGTGTTGCATTTTGCCTTTACAGATGCAACCTTGAGATCTCAGCCGTCCGTGTTATCACCGGCTGAGAGACTTCAAAAACTCCAGAAGAGACCGCGAAAAAGCAAAGAAGACATGCTGCAAGAAGTGATGCATCAATCTCTTAAAGAGAATCAAAAAGCGCAGGAGTGGAGGGAGAGTGAAAGCAGGATCCGCAAGGAAAACGCAGCGCACCGGAAGCAAAGCACGGATCAGCTGATAAGCATCATGGAGGACCAAGCGGACTCTATCAAGGTGCTCATAGCCATGCAGGCAGAGCACTACCGCGCCCCCCCCCCCCCGCCCCTTTCCCAAAACTCTTTCCCTTGTGCCCCCATGTCACCTCCAACCCACTTTCCCCAACATCCGGGTTCTTACCGCCACCAGCTGCCTCCAACACCTGTATCTTCACCACCCAGCCCTGAAAACTACGACCCTTACCCTCTGCACTCAACCCCCACCACCATGCAGTATAGCCATCCTGAAGTGCAGCCACTCCAGACAGGACATACGCAAATCTGTGATTGTACCATTCCCCACTCCACCCCCTTGCCCTTTCTGATTCCCAAGCAGTTGTGTTTCTTTTCAATAAATGGATTTTTTGGCTTTGAAAACATTCTTTATTATTGCATAAAGTAAAAGATACCTTAGCCCAGGAAAGAAACAGGCATTGCAAATCAGCTTAGCAAACACAGATTCCTACTAACATTGTAACCACTGCACTTCACTCCCGTGCAGGGCACCAGACATTACTGCTGGTTTTCAGCCTCAAATTGCTCCCTCAAGGCATCCCTCATCCTTGCAGCCCCGTGCTGGGCCCCTCTAATAGCCCTGCTCTCTGGCTGTGCAAATTCAGCCTCCAGGTGTTGAACCTCAGAGGTCCATGCCTGACTGAATCTTTCACCCTTCTCTTCACAAATATTATGGAGGGTACAGCACACGGATATAACCGCGGGGATGCTGTTTTCGCCCAAGTCCAGCTTCCCATACAGAGATTGCCAGCGGCCCTTTAAACGGCCAAAGGCACACTCCACAGTCATTTGGCACCAGCTCAGCCTGTAGTTGAACCGTTCCTTGCTGCTGTCAAGGCTCCCTGTGTAGGGTTTCATGAGCCACAGCATTAACGGGTAAGTGGGGTCTCCAAGGATCACAATGGGCATTTCGACTTCCCCTACTGTGATCTTCCGCTCTGGGAAAAAAGTCCCGGCCTGCATCTTCCTGAACAGGCCAGGGTTCCGAAAGATGTGTGCGTCATGCACCTTTCCGGGCCAGCCTGTGTTAATGTCAATGAAACGCCCACGGTGATCCACAAGCACCTGGAGAACCATAGAGAAATACCCCTTCCGATTAACGTACTCGGATCCTAGGTGGGGTGGTGCCAGAATAGGAATGTGCATCCCATCTATCGCCCCTCCACAGTTAGGGAACCCCATTTGTGCAAAGCCATCCACAATGTCCTGCATGTTACCCAGAGTCACGGTTCTTCTGAGTAGGATGCGATTAATGGCCCTGCAAACTTGCATCAACATGATTCCAACGGTCGACTTTCCCACTCCAAACTGGTTAGCGACCAATCAGTAGCTGTCTGGATTTGCCAGCTTCCAGATTGCAATAGCCACCCGCTTCTCCACTGGCAGGGCAGCTCTCAATCTCATTTGCTTGCGCCGCAGGGTGGGGGCGAGCTCCTCGCACAGTCCCATGAAAGTGGCTTTTCTCATCCGAAAGTTCTGCAGCCACTGCTCGTCATCCCAGACTTCCATGACGATGTGATCCCACCACTCAGTGCTTGTTTCCCGAGCCCAAAAGCGGCATTCCACGGTGCTGAGCATGTCCGTGAATGCCACAAGCAATTTCGTATCGTACGCGTTACGCGACTCGATATCGTCGGCCTCCTCACTGTCACTTTGGATCTTAAGGAATAGTTCGACAGCCAAACGTGACGTGCTAGCGAGACTCGTCAGCATACGCCTCAGCAGTTCGGGCTCCATTTCCCGCAGACAGATCGTGCTGCACAGAAACCGTTGAAAGATGGCGCCAAATGTGGACGGAAACACAGGGATTTCTGGGATGCGAAGCGATGCATCATGGGGCGTTGGGACAGGACCTAGAATGCCCCACACCCCCGCCCCCTTCCCACAGCGCCAGAATGGGAAGAGGTGCTCTGTGGGATAGCTGCCCATAATGCATCGCTCCCAATGCCACTGCAAGTGCCGCAAATGTGGCCACGACAGTGCGCTGGGCAGCTGTCAGTGTGGACAGACTGCAGCGCTTTCCCTACTCATCTGTACGAAGTCAGGTTTAACTCACAGTGCTGTACAGCTGCAAGTGTAGCCATACCCTAAGCCTTCCCAATCGCAGGAGCTATTCCCAAGAAGGGAGGTAAATAAGGAGTGTGTGTGTGAATGGGAATCAATACAGACAGGACAATGAATGAATTTCTGCCCCTTTGAAAACTGGAGGGGTGGGGATGAGCTAGCATGTCCATTATGTTTTGACACCGTTTCTCACTGGAGGGTGCAGAGATGCAGGTCTCTCTCACACGGCAGCTGTGCATGACGCAAAACATTCCCCTCTGGTCACTGACGACGGAAGAACCTGACCAGATTAATACATACGGACTCCACGGCTTCTAATAACCCAGGGGACGGGAATCCCTTACCCAGCGAGGTCACCGTCTCGTAGTTCTCCCGCATGACGTCCCTGTAGAGGGCTCTCTGAGCGGGGTCCAGCAGAGCCCCCTGCCCCTGGGTGAAATACACAGCCACCTCCTCGAAGGTCACCGGCATCTGAAACAATAAGAATCCCCCACTCAGCACCTATTGCCCCAGCCACAATCTCTCTAGTCACGGGAAAGGGGGGAAAACTCGAAGCTCTGGGAGTGACAGAGTAGCAGAATCCCACCCCCACCCGTCAAAGCAGCCAGGAGGCTTCAGGGGGTGGGAGAAGGTGAGAGCTCCTTGTCCCCCCGCAGCACACGGAGCAGGGCAGGGTCTTCTCATTTCCCACACACCTGCCAGACACAGGCTGATACAGGAACCACAGCTGTGAGCCAACAGCTCAGAATCCCAACAGCTTCCCTTCGTATTTCACAGCAGCCTCTGCCCAGTGGGTTCAGAGTCCAGCCCTGTGCAGGGGCTTATGTCCTGTTTTTGAAATGCGCAAATGTCCCTCTCCCCTTTGCTGCCAATGGTCCTACTCAGAAAATCAGCAGGTTTATCACACCCTGTCTGTTCCCTGCCTCTCCCTCCCCCCACCCAGCAGGTCCCTGAAAATCCCCTACCTGAGCTGGCTCCATCACAGCCATTTCCCTTCCCTGTCTCCTGGAAGACGGGCTGATCTGGAGTGAAATGTGGACGTGATTCCTCAGCCTGTTGGGGCGAGAGGGGCGATGTGGGAGGTTACAGAAGGGGCTGGAGTCCATGTCACACCCTGATTCTCCCCAGGCTCTTTAGACCCTTCCAGTAATAGCATCTCTGAGCCAAATGCTAGAAAAAGAGCAGAATCAAAGGGGCCACTTTGGGGGATTGCCCCCCATTGCACTGTACAGTCGGAGCCCTCTGGTGGCATCACCTGAAGAATGAGCTGCCCTGGACTCCCCCGGCAGCCCCCAGAGACAGGCAGGCAGAGGCTGATCCTATTGGCCCATCCGCACGCTCCCCCTGCCAGAGCCAGCAGTGACTCCAGTCTGACACCGGTGTGGCTGAGATCTGAATCCTGCACGAAAATCAGACCAAGACCTAGGGCAGCCCTGAACACTCAAGGATCAGACCGCCAAAGGCCATGAGTTTGTCTCTTTTTAAAAAAATCTAATGTAAGCTGGGAGCAGTGTGTGTGTGTGTGCGTGCGGGAAGGGAGGTGGTTGCATGTGGATATTTGCCTTGTAACTAGGCTCTGCCAGGAAAATGTAACTTGGACAGACGGCATTGTCTGTTACCCCTGTCGTACACGGGGATGGTCATATCGGTGAGTCTGTGACTGCGATGCTCACAGAGGTGTGAGGCAGAGTCTGGCAGGTGTAACAAAAATCTATTAAGCTCACTTCACACATTGTCATGTTGTGTCTCAGCACAGGTGCACAGCGCAGGGCTGATCTTGCTCCAAAGCATCGAGAAGTAGGGAGGGGCGGTTACCAGACATATTCTGTATTTGTTTCCAAAGCTGCATCGGATGTTTTCATTGTCATTGGGCACATGTCACGTGGTATGGCCACTCCCTCTTTACTCATCTGAGAGCTGAGGCAATCAGAGCTTGGAGGGTAGATAGGTGTTTAGGACAGTCACCGTCTCCATGCTCTGGAACGGCTCTGAATGAAGCCAGGCAGGACTCTGGTGCAGTGTGTCCCCCTCAGGGTGCACTCTCACCAGGGCAAGGGATCAAAGGAGTCTTTATAGTTCACTCCCATGGGACAAGAGTGCCGCCACTTGGTCTGTGTTCCTTATAAAGGGGATCACAGAGCAGTCAGGCCAACAGCCTCTGTGCGCACAGCAGGATCTACCATGACACTATCAGGCCTTTTCCCTCCTGCTCATGAGGGATGTCCTGTCCTTTGCAGGAGAGAGAAGAGGAGCGAGATCACCTTACAGTTCCACCTCAACCCATCTACTGAAATTCTGTCAGACCAAAGCTGATACCTGGGAAATATCCTAATGGCGTTTCTATACAAGGCAACACTCAGGGAAGATGAGATGAGTGCCCCACTGTTTCGCTCCTTCTCTTTGGACTTGAAACATCGCATGTGCGTTACACCTGGACGATACAAAACTTAAAAATGTTCAAGAAGTAACCAAAGACCTGATGATTTGTAGTGTTTGGGGGAAAGTCTCCTGCACTTATCTGGCTGTCCTGACTGCCAATGTCAAAATTAAGGCCACCTTACTTCTGAATGAGAGCGTCCACACAGAGGTTTAAAGCTCTGGAATTCATATGGATTAACTTCACACCTTTAACATCAGACCATGCAGACAAGCCCTGAAGAAGCAAAGGGGAGGGAATAAGAGAAATTGGTGAGACGGGCTGGGGGAGACTCTGCTAATTCTTTTAATTTTAAAAGTTTTAATTTGTTTTCCATGACACCCATAGAAATGGGCACAGACATTCATATGCAGTGCCTGGCACAGGAGCAGAAGCAATAGACACATAATCAGTATCAGAGTTTTCAGCCCTTGAACAATAATGGATCATTTAACATCGGAGTCGGCAGCTTAGTCTGTGTCTATAAGAAAATGGGTGTTTTTCACATGGGGTAACTAACCTCACCTGCATTAGCTAGACCACCGCAAAAACAGAGAAGAGGCAAAGTACATTAGTTTCACCAAAAGGTAAACAAGGTGAGGTCAGCACGGTGTCCCCTGACCTGACCAATGCAAAGGAGATACAGAGCAATTTGTTTTAAAAATTCTTTGACTGTGGCCGTACAAATCAGTACATCTGTCAGAACAAAGAACATCCCTGAAATGGATCACAACAAAAAATGGAAAACATAGGGAATTAGAAGCATAAACAATGTGGTAGAAAAATCCACATCAATGCATACAATAAATGAAGTTATAGAAAAGTAAAGTGGGCCATTCAGAGTGTGCAGGATGGGGGGTTACTTACAGAAATAAGGTTTTCAAATCAATTTTCAATTGCAAGGGGTGGTGGGAAATCCCATGTTCCCAGAAGTGCAAAATGGCATTGAATGTTACAGGATTGTACAACCATCCTAGTTATATGGATTGTTTGGAAGGGGTAGCAGTAAAACTACAAAGCTAGTACACCCCAAAGGCTCAGACACAAAAAGGTAATAAAAGAAAAACAAAATGTATTTATTTATTTGTTTAAATTCTAGACTTTTGGGTGCATAACTCATGGGGTTTGAATTCTTTGGGTTGTCAATCTGTCTTGCGGTTATATTTCTATCCTTAGTTAAAAAAAAACAGAAATTTATTTTTGAAAAGCATTTTATACGAGACACTCTAAGGCCCTTAGGAACTGAGTTTTAAAATGATTGAGGCCACTAGTCGCATATTTAAAAATATCTAGGTGCCTTCAACCTTGAAACTTCTGTCTGTTAGGCTTGGTCTACACTAAACCCCCAAATCGAACTAAGGTATGCAACTTCAGCTACATGAATAACGTAGCTGAAGTTCGAAGTACCTTAGTTCGAACTTACCTCGGTCCACACGCGGCAGGCAGGCTCCCCCGTCGACTCCGCGGTACTCCTCTCGTCGAGCTGGAGTACCGCAGTCGACGGCGAGCACTTCCTGGTTCGAATTATCGCGTCCAGACAAGCGATAAGTCGAACCCAGAACTTCGATTGTCAGCCGCCGAACTAGCGGCTGGGTGTAGACATACCCTTAGTGAATATTTGGGAACTATGTTCTATACGCAAATGAGACATGAGAAAAAACACCACGGTGCTGGATAGAGAGACAAAGTAACAGTTGGCTAAAGCAAAGGAAATTGAAGTTTTCAGACCAGCCCATGAAATCAGTCAGCGCTGCCCTCAAATTACATTACAATAGAAACAGGAACTGTTACAGTGTCACCGTGAGATGGGATTGCTGAAGCTACTCGCAACTATTCATATTTCCTATGATGATTTGCCATTAAAAATATGAATTCTATGGCCCAATGACGTCCCTCCGCACAACGTTAATGAAGTTTAGGATGAAAAGCTCAGAGTAATAAAAAGAATATTTTCAAAAGGCACTAATGTACAGGAGTGAAACTGCCCAGACTGGATTCCAAGAGGAGTGAAACTCAGGGGAACAGGGACAGTGGCTAGCACACACTGATGAAGCGCTGGGCGGCTTTACGCAGACACAGGAACTGAGACCCGGATTCTTTAAACACTCGAGGCAGGTGTGACAGTGAGATCTTTGTGGGGGGGTCTGTAAACATTTCACTGGATCAAGTCTCCTTTAGCAGCTCAGTAACATCTTATACAGGGGGAGAATGGCCCTATCTGGGATCTGCGATGCACTGGGCCTTTAAGGACACGGCCCTGGGAAATGGGAGCTGAGATCCTGGGAAAGGGGGAGGAAAAGCCCCAGCACCCCATCCGGAAGGAACTTTTATCCCCTCTGTCCCCGCTCTTTGCCCACCCCACGTGTCGCTGCCCCAGCCCCCAGCACGGCCCGGGCTGGCTCCCCCGCCCCACTGCAGCTGGCTCAGCCCATCTAGGGGGAATTTTTATCCACTCTGCCCCCTTCATTCCTGGGTTTCCCCCGCCCCGCACACACCGGGAGCTGGCGGCAGCTTTCCCGGGCCCAGGGCAGGAATCGCAGCCAGCTCCGCTGGGAGCAGCCTGGGGCCAAACCTCCCCCTGCAGCCCGGGGGTGACGGGGGGGGCGGGTCTCTCTTACCTCCCCTCCGAGCGGGGCCCCCTGGGGCAGGGGCCGGGCCGGGAAGGGGTCTGGCCAGGCTGGGGGCTCTGCCCTGGGAGAGGCTCCTGGGGAGCGGCGGGAAGGGCCCTGCTGGAGATTCCCCTCTCCCGGCTGCAGCCAGGGCTCCGGGCTCCCAGCACCAGCCGCCGGGGCTCGGGGATCTCGCCAGGAGCCTGGGAGCCAGAGACCCGCAGCGGCTGCGAGTCACTTCCAGCTGCCGGGCCTGAGCCCAGCGATCGCTCCCCCCAGAGCCGCCTCCCAGCTGCTCCTGGGTCCTAGCGATCAACCCATCGCGCTGCAGCATCTCTGTGTCCGGCTCCTGTTACACTCACAGGATCTAAGGTCAGAAGGGCCCATCATGAGCATCTAGTCCAGGGCACTAATAAACCACTTCCTCGTTAGTATAGTGGTGAGTATCCCCGCCTGTCACGCGGGAGACCGGGGTTCGATTCCCCGACGGGGAGTGCAATGTCTTTTTGACAGAACCAAAGGAGTAATGGTCGGCAAGGTTTAGGTTGAATATTAGGAAACACTATTTCTATTGTAATGAATCAGTCCAGTTCCGAGTGCACACATGGCTACAACACTAAGACCAGCAGGGAGGCCAAGGAGTGAATTGGCCGTGGAGACTCAATTCCTGTTTTGCCCCAGAGCCGGTCTCTCCAGGCCAGAGCTGAAGAATATTAATGGGATCTTCAGGGGGAAGGTTGTACGGCCACAGCCTGTGCTGCACCTGCTCTGAGGCTGGGAGAAGCCGAGGAATTCTAAGTCCAGCCCCATTACAGCAGCAACTTTCACTGACGACAAATGATGATGTGTCACTAAACAAAATACCAGAATGTGACATTTTCTCTCCAGGTGTGAGAAGGGGAAGGTCCAGCAGCCAGTGGAGATGTCTTCGGAGCTGGAAAAGAGACTCGGAGAGTTGTCTCCGAATAATAGTGCTCTAACGGAGACTCTGAAGAAGTTCAAAGGTACCAAGTTGGGATCGAGGAGCGGAAATTGGGATGAGTCCACAGACTGTGGGAGAAGATTGGGCTGCATCAGTAGGAGTGTTGCCAGCAGATCCAGGGAAATGATTATTCCCTTCTATTCGGCAATGGTGAAGCCAGATCTGGAGTATGGCATCCAGTTTTGGTCCCCCCACTACAGAAGGGATGTGGACAAATTGGAAAGTGTCCAGCGAAGAGCAATGAAAATGAGTAGGGGGCTGCGGCACATGACTTATGAGGAGAGGCTGAGGGAACTGGGATTATTTAGTCTGCAGAAGAGAAGAGTGAGGGGGGATTTGATAGCAGCCTTCAACTACCTGAAAGGGGGTTCCAAAGAGGATGGAGCTAGGCTGTTCTCAGTGGTGGCAGATGACAGAACAAGGAGCAATGGTCTCAAGTTGCAATGGGGGAGATTTAAGTTGAATATTAGGAAACACTGTTTCACTAGGAGGGTGGTGAAGCACTGGAATGGGTTACCTAGGGAGGTGGTGGAATCTCCTTCCTTAGAGGTTTTTAAGGCCTGGCTTGACAAAACCAATAAATATGTACTTAGGTAAGCGCCGGGGGGGCTATGGTGGGGAACTTTCCTGACTTATACACGACGCTGGTGGAACTGAATAAGAGAAGGCTCTGAGTCCTCGCTCCCACTCCCTTTACCCAGATGGCTGCCTGACCTCAAGGACTAGTCCCCGAAACTCCGATGTTGTTGGACCCAGGATTCCTGAGGGGACTTAACCTGCAATCTTGTTGCGAGCACCGAGGATGGAGACTTGGGCGTCCCCACTCCGGGGTGCTCTCTTCGCTTTGGACGCTTCCCTGACTATTGCATAGAGTTCACAACAAATACAATTTATTAAACAGCAAGTAATACAAAAATTAAGGAAAATAAGGGAAGGCGAAAGGAAAACACGTCACCCCACTCTGTGAGCAGGGCCAGATTAATCCTTCTGTGAGCTGAGGCTATTAGTTTTTGTGGGGCCCTCTCAGCTGGGGGTGTCTCCCTACACTGGCCCTCTGCCCAGGATCCCCCCTCGCTCTCCCCAGCTGCTCACTGCACCCAGCTCCAGACCGCTCCAGCCTCCCTCTGGCTCAGCGCTGCTGCCATGGGCCCTGACCTCCCTCCGCCCCCACCCCTTCCCCAGAAGTGTAGCTGGGGGGGGTGCAGGGGAAGCGGCAGTGCATTTTCCAAAAGCCGCACCTTAGTTAGGGGTTACCATGGCGCCAGCGGGTGGGCCCACGCTCCGCTCTGAAGCGCTGGACTCCTGCAGGCAAGGGGAGGCAGCAGTGCCAGAGGAGCCATGGGGTGGGGCAGCAGGCACGGCCGGAGGAGCCATGGGGTGGGGGGCCGGGGCCGCGAGGGCAGCACGGCATGGCTGGAGGAGCCAACCAGGATGGCCCGGGCAACAGAAAGAGAAACAAAGCCCGGGCTCGCTCCCGCTCTCCTCTCTCAGTCCGTGCTTAGCATTACTTCTTCCCCGCTACCTGCGCTCCCGCCCACCCCCCCGCTGCCGTAGTTGCAGGGTTATTTCAGGACACAGCCTGCCTCTCTTGCTCAGAAGCGCTGCTGAAGCCTGCCCGGCGTCTCCCACGCTCAGGCTGGCATTGGTCAGGAGAGAGCTCCCCCTCCACGCTTCCTTAGGGGCTGCCCTTTCTCCACAAGTCAATCGCCCCAGAGACCAGGGGGAGGCGGCGGGGGGCGGTGTGCACAGAAGTCTTTGCAAGCCAGCAATGAGCTGGGGGGGCGAGGCGGACGGAGCTGACAGTCGCCACAAGTGGTTCAGAAGCCCCTTGGGAGGGTGGGGGGCCCGGGATGCTGCCGAGCGCTGCTCCGGGGGGTGGGTCCAAGCCTCCAAGGGGGAGGCGGTGCGGCCAAGGAGCGAGGGGGGGGGGGTGCAGCATGGCTGCAGCGTGGCCAGAGGAGCAATGGGGGGGGGGGGGGGGGGGGGCCAGGGGAGAAGCCAAGGGGGGGGCGTGGCCAGAGGAGGAGCCAAGGGAGGCACCTTTTTTATGTTTGCTCCTCCTTCTCTTAGAAGCTGGCTACGCCACTGCGCTTCTCCCAATCCCCCGCCCTGCTTCTCCCATTCTCTGGCAGGCAGCTGCAGCTCACACCAAGGGTGGGACCCCAGATGCCAACTCCCTCATTGGCCTGCCTGCCTTTCAATGAGACTGACCTACAGCCTTGACCTCTCCCCATTGGCCCTGGTGACTAGTCTCAGGTTCTTCATTTCTCCCTTCCCCTGGTTTTTGGTCCTGGGAGAGGGCCAATCAAAAAAACCCCACTAAGTTTCAGTGAGGGGCCAACAGTCCCCTTACCCACACACACATCAAAATCATTGTAATTTATTTATTGCTAGTTAGTAACTCTGCTGCTGTGAAAAGTGATATTTGTATGTTGGTTAATATTTTTCACAGCCTCTCAGCGAGCAACTTGGGTTGCCAACCAGGTAATATTTAAAACCAGACACTACAGCAGGAGTGCCGGAACCTCTCCTGCCCTGCTTCTTCTCCCCAAGGTCCCACCCCTACCCTGCCTAGTCTTCCCAAGGCCCTGCCCCCTTCTCCCAAGGCTCTGCCCCCATCCACTCCTCTTCCCACCCTCCCTGCCCCGGGTCAGGAGGGACTTGCCTGTGGAGTCAGGGCTGGGAGCTGCAGGTAGGAGGCAGCCCCAGATGAGTAGGGTCTGGTGCGAGTGATGACCCAGTGCCTCCCCACCTGCAGTAACTTGATTTTGGGTGTCTGGTCAATAGATCTGATTAGACACTGTCTGGTCCCCTTTTCGACTGGACTTTCCAGTCAAAAACTGGGCACCTGGCCACCCTCATAGCACCCAATGTGCAATAAGTGCTGGGAATGCATCGGGGACAACTTCAGCTTTCCAAAGGCGGGGGAAGTAAGCAGGGGGCAGCCGGGTTAGACTCAGTTCTGACCAGCAGGGACAAATTCATTGGTCTAGATGAAATAACTATAAGGTGGATGCACAACAGGTTGAAAGACTGGTTGAAAGACAGAGTAGTTATCAATGGTCCGGTGTCAAACTGGGAGGGGCCCCTATTCCATCCCCTTCCCCAAATCACAGTCCCAGTCCCACCTCTTCCCCGCCTCCTCCCCTGAGCGCGCCATGTTCCCGCTCCTCCCCCTCCCTCCCAGGGCATGCTAAAGCCACCAAACAGCTGTTTGACAGTGGTCGGGCGGGAAGCGCTAGGAGGTAGGCGGTGCGCTCAGGGCGGGAGGAGGTGGGGCGGGGGGGAAGGGGAGCAGTGGTTGCAGAGCACCCATTCATTTTTCCCTGTGGCTGCTCCAGCCCCAGAGCACCCACGGAGTCGACGCCTATGACAGCAGGTGGGTGTGGTGGGGGACAGAGAACAGGGAGTGGGGGGGGGCAGCCCACCCTGAGCTTCTGGGGCAGCCAGGCTCCTGGGAGGGAGCAACGGCAGGAGCTGAGAGATCAGGCTCTCAGCTCTGCACACGGCCCCTTTTAGGTCGGTGGAAGCGCTTCTGGTGAGGTCAGGTCCCCCAACCCAAAGAGGGTAGCGTGGACATCGCCTACCGCAGTAATTACTCTGGTAGCTGTAAGTCAACCTAATATAGGTTGACTTAGGTTTGGTGTGTAGACGTACCCTTACAAGCAAAAGGATTTCTCTCACCCAAGAGGTTTCAGTAGTCCATACTCACGGGAAAGCCTTCCAGCTAGGACCACTCTCCCTAGTTCAATGATGCTCCTATTGTCTTTCAAGCGATCCTACTTCCAGAGTCACTTCTTGCTGCCGGGCCTGAGCCCAGCCAGCGATCACTCCCCCAGCCGCTCCTGGGTCCTAGCGATAAACCCATTGCATTGCAGCCCCCTGTCCCAGACCCTGGCCCCTGGGAACCCACCGCCCCTGGGCTCGGGCAGCTTCTCCCAGCATTAGGGGGACATCCTGCATAGAAACTTCTCCTGTCAGCATTCAGTCTCGCTTGCAGCCTCCCTGCAGAACAAACCCGGGCACAGGCCGCTGGCTGATCAGCCCATCTGTGGCAAACTTCTCTCCGTATTGGGCTGGCTAAGGCCTTGCTTTAACCTGCCTCTCTGGTCACAGGCTACCGGCACTGGTGCAAAACGTCTGGTTGTCTCAGCTGGCTGGGCCAGATTTGTAGGGGAGAGAGTAGAAAGGGGGAGGGAGGGTGGCATAATAGTTTAGATGCGTGGGAAGGAAACAGACGCATGAGGGGAAGGCTGGCAGCAGAATTTCAAGTGTCACATCCCAGGGGGAATTCAGGATTTAGCCAAAGCAGTTGAGGATGTCGGCTGGTTCCCCTTCTCTAGTTTGCCCTGCGTAACTTGCCTTTCAGGATCAGGATGATGAAAGCCCAACGGTGCCATGCTGGGTTGCAGGAGACAGTCGGTGTGAGACATACCCCAGGGTACAATCTGGACAGTTGAACTGCTTAATTCTCCATCCCAGGGCATGTTTTACACTGCTGCCCTGTGTGAACAACAAACCCCTCCACGCTCTGCTCCCACACAGCCACCAGCCTTCACAATCACTCCTGGCTGCACTGTACTGAGTGCGACCAGCCAGACACTCAGGAACGTACCAAATGACACAGCAACATCAGCCAGTTTTCTACTCCCAGCCTTACACCCCAGGAAAGTGCATCTTGGACTGCTCAGTCTGTTCGCTGTGGCTGGACAAACTCAGTAATTAGTGGGTCACCCCCACAAAGGGGTCGGATTAGGCCACAGCCTTGTTCTCTCCAGTCAAATCCTCCAAATACTTCCATGAAAACACACAGGTCCAGACAAAACACTAAAACCAGTTTAGTAACCGGAGCAAGGGGGCTTTCAGGGATTACAAGGGAGAAAGATGTAAAAGGTCAGAATTGGTTAAAAAATAAAATTAAAATATGCATTTTAAATCCTAAATTTTATCAAGCTTAGGAAGATATGAAGCAAACAGGTTTTCTCACCCCACCCGCTGTTGCAGGCAGTTGACAGTTCTTAGTACCCAGCCTGGATTTCCTTCCAGCCTTGATCCACCCTCCCCAGTCCAAGGCCCCTGTTGCCTTTCAAGCCATCTTGTTGCCTTCTGTAAAGATGGGAGAGGAGAGGTAAAAATGGAGGCAATTCTCCCTTGTGCTTTCATACCACTCTCCTCTTTGAGGTTCACCCCCCAGCCGGGGGGCAGGTGACAATCAGTCTGTGGCCTAAGTGAGCGTCCAGCCGTCCTTCCGGTGAATTGTAACTCTCTTGTTCCCAGCTCCACAGCTGGTAAATGGGCGGCTGAGCAATTACTGGCCACGTAGCACCTAGCTGGTGTGCAGGTGACATTGTCTCCGAGGAGCTCGTCTGTGGGCGTTTTCCAGCTTTACAGCAAGTAACAAACATACAGCAAACTCTCAGAGCTCCATGGACAGTGCTGATAGACACATTTTAACGGGACAATAATATTCAGCAGACGCTGACTTTTCCTATAACACCTCACAAGATGTACTTTGGAGAAGATCTATCATTTTGTAAACGTGGTGATCATAATAGTGTAGACCAGCGGTTCTCAAATGTTTTTCATTGGGCCCTCCCTTCTTTGTGTCTGTGGTCATTTACGCCCCCACCCTCACAAGCACATATATCGCCACCCAGCTCTAACGGCAGAGTAGTTGCTGGTGAGGCGCCCAGCTCCGAAGGCCTCTAATAGCAGCACAGAAGTTAGGGTGGCCACGTGAAAAGTGATATTCTTCAGTATCGCTGTTCACAGCAGATTTATCACCCCATTGACACCCCTACTTCTGTGCTGCTGCTCCAGCTGGGTTTGAGAGCCTGAGCATTTATACCCACCTCGCAGGTAGGCCTGTGCTTCTTCATGAGCCCCAGCCACCTGGGGCCGACAGCCAGTGCTCTTTAAAGAAAACCCAAACAACCCACAGAGGTCACGCTTCTCTTGACACATTTCTGTATCTCCCTTGGGAGGCCTGCCCCATAGCTTGAGAATTGCTACTGTAGATAGTCACCATTGGGATTGGTAGCCATGATGGTATCGCCTGCTCTTTTCTGTGTCCAGGATCTCCAGAGAAAATGTCCGAGCAGGAGAGCGGAACGGATCCCATTAACATTAACCTTGCAAAACACATTTTGGTGATTTCAGCTATAAACATTCCCTCCATCCTTCAGCCCCTACCCCCAGCGAATTCAATGAGACTGAGCTAGAATTCGGCAGGTCGCAGGGGCGATGGGTATAATCTCTGAATTATTGATCCCTGAATTAACAGAATACAGGAAGCCTTGGGATAAATTGTTAACCTCTAACAAGATATAGCTAAACATAGACCACTACAGTTACCCCTCTTCTTCCAACTCTTTAATAATACACGTTTACATTTCAAAGCTTATCTAAGGTGGACACACACTTAAAATATCTCTCTAAAAGTTAAATCTGAGTCAATTGCATGCAAGTTGCTTAACCCTTTATTACCATGTGTGACAGAAATTTAGATCCTGTATGGATTCTTCCATGCTTAATGAGGTCTGACCTCCGTATGAAACCTTTCCCACAGTCCAAGCACTTCTGGGGTCTCTCTCCTGTGTGGATTCTCTGATGTGAAACAAGAGTGTTCTGTGTCTGAATCGTTACCCACAGTCCAAGCACTTGTGGGGTCCCTCTCCTGTATGGATTGCCTGATGATTAACAAGGTTTGACCCGTGTATGGAACTTTTCCCACAGCCCAAGCACTTATGGGGTCTCTCTCCTGTCCAGAGACTTATGGGGTCTCTGATGTTTAACAAGGTGTGGGAGGGGAACTGTGTATGTGTAGGGGAGAAGCCCCAGGTGCATGCTACCAACCCAAGGAGGATAGTGGGGACATTGGCTACCTCAGTAATTACTGTGGTGGCTGTAAATCAACCTAATATAGATCGACTTAGGTTTGGTGTATAGACGTACCGCCATAAGCAAAAGGATTTCTCTCACCCAAAAGCATTCAGGAGCCCGAACTCACTGGAAAGCCCTCCATCCAGGACCACTCCCCCGAGTTCAGTGATGCAAATTCAAGGTATCTTGCTGCCATGAATTGAAATAGGGAAGGGGAGATGGCCAGAGGCATTTTTTCCTCCTTCTCATACGCCGACCCTTTATACTGGAAAAGTCTTTGCTGGGTCTTGGGGTCAGGCAACTCCATGGCGTACGTGAGCTCCAAAGTGTCCTACAGATGAATTGTAAATTTCTTTGTTTACCCCTTTCTTCCTATTGGTGGATGGCCAGATAAAAGACTGGTGTTCTTTGAGATGTGTTGCTCATGTCTATTCCACAGTAGGTGAGCGCGCTCGCCATGTGCACCAGTGCCGGAAGTTTTTCCCCTAGCAGTACCCGTAGGGGGGGAGCACCCCCCGCGACCCTTGGAGTGGTGCCTGCCTGGCGCGGTATAAGGGGAGCTGCCCATTCCCCCCACCCTTTGTTCCTTCTTGCCAGACAACTCTGGCAGAGGGGAAGGAGGGCAAGATGTGGAATGGACATGAGCAACACATCTCGAAGAACACCAATTATGAAAAGGTAACTGTCTTTTCTTTTTTGAGTGATTGCTCATGTGTATTCCACAGTAGGTGATTCCAAGCTATATCTGTTGGAGGTGGGTAGGAGTTCACAAGTTCCCAGGATGGAGTACCGCCCTGCCGAACCCGGCATCATCCCTGGTTTGGGAGACTATCGCATAGTGCGAGGTGAACGTGTGAACTGAAGACCACGTGGCGGCCCTACAAATGTCCTGTATAGGGACGTGGGCCATGAAGGCAGCCGGTGAGGCCTGCGCCATCGTCGAGTGTGCCCTCACAATGGGCAGCGGGGGGACACCCGTCAGCTCATAACAGGAGAGGATGCACGAGGTGATCCAGTTGGAAAGCCGCTGAGTGGAAATCGGCTGGCCTCTTGCGTGCTCAGCCGAGGCGACGAACAGTTGTGAGGACTTTCTGAACAGCTTGGTTTGCTCAAGGTAGAAAGCCAGAGCCCGCCTCACATCGAGTGTGTGGCGACAGCACACCTCACTAGTCACGTGGGCTTGGGGCAGAGGACTGGTAGAAAAATGTGGTAGGTGGAAACCACCTTCGGGAGGAACGCGGGGTGTGGGCGGAGCTGGACCTTGTCCTTAAGTCCGTATACGGTGGCTCGGAGGTCAGGGCTCTGAGCTCCGAGACCCGCCTGGCCAACGTGATAGCAACCAGGAAGGCCACCTTCCACGAGAGGTGAGACCAGGAACATGTGGCTAACGGTTCAAACAGGGGCGTCGTAAGATGAGTCAGCACCAGATTCAGGTCCCATTGCGGGACCAGGGGCTTAGAATATGGGTAAAGACAGTCCAAACCCTTAAGAAACCGGCCAGTCATACCATGGGAGAACACAGTGTCCATCACACAGAGGATGGAAGGCCGATAGGTGCACCCTGACTGACGAGGGTGCCAGGCCCTGGGCCCTCAGGCGGAGGAGGTAATCAAGGATAAGCTGGATCGGGGCGGCCGTTGGGGACACACCTTGGTCCGTTGTCCACCTAGAAAACCGAGACCACTTCGTAGGAGTGACGCCCTTCCCTAGGCCCCCCCTGAAGCAGAACCAAGGGCATTGTCGGTTCTGCCGGGTCATGAACAGGTCCACCTGGGGAATTCTCCACCTTCAGAAGAGCTGGTGGGCCACTTCCGGGTGTAGAGACCACTCGTGCTGAGAGGAGCAGTCCCTGCTCAAGCAATCCGCCCTCACGTTCTAAGTGCCCGGCAGGTGAAAGGCTTTTAGGTGGATGTCGTGGGCTATACAGAAGTCCTACAGACTGAGGGCTTTGTGGCAGAGGGCAGAGGATCAGGCCCCGCCTTGCCTGTTGATATAGAATATCGAGGCCATGTTGTCCGTGAGAATCCTGACTACCTTGCCCTTCAGGTGTGAGCAGCAGGCCATACACGCCAGCCGCACTGCCCTGAGTTCCTTGACGTTTATGTGAAGGGTCAGGTCTTGCAGAGACCGCCGGCCTTAGATATGAAAATCCCCCCCAGCCCAGGACCGATGCATCGGACACCAGCTCCAACTACGGGGCCCTTTCCCTGAATGGGACCCCTTGGAGCATGTTGCTTGGGGCGAACCACCACCGCAGGGAAGTGATCACTGAGTTCGGCATGGTGAGAACCTTGTCCATTCTGTCCGTGGCCTGGGAGAACTGCGAGGTCAGCCAGAGCTGGAGGGGCCTCATCCTGAGTCTGGCGTGGCGGACCATATACGTGCCAGCCGACATGTGACCTAGCAGCTGCAGGCAAGCCCTGGCTGTCATCACCGGGAACCTTGCGATCAAGTCGATGAGCCCTGTCAGGGTCTCAAACCTGTCCGGGGGGAGAGAGGCCTTGGCCGGCGTTGTGTCCAGGAGCGCCCTGATAAACTCTATGCGTTGGACCAGGATTAACGTGGACTTGGTGTTGTTTATCAACAGGCCCAGGGCGGTGCATGTGGACAGGAGGAGTGCCACATGATCCCTCACCTGTGATCGGGAGGTGCCCTTGACCAGCCAGTCGTCCAGCCCCCAAGCGTCTCGTCAAAAATGCCTTTTACCCCCCTGCTTGCCCTTAGAGGACCCAGGCTCATACTGCCTTTGCAGGCGTTTTTTATAGTCCCGCTGCTTCTTCTGGGCGGCCTCGTATTTCGGGAAGGCGGCCTGGGTGGGAGCCTGCTGTGGCTTGAACATGGGTTTTGCCAGAGTAGGGACATAGAGGCCCAAGGTCTGGAGGGTCGTGCGGGAGTCTTTCATGCCGTGCAGCCTTGTGTCTGTCTCCTTCGCAAACAGTGCCTTTCATCGAAAGGGAGATCCTGCAGTGATGACTGCGCTTCACTGGATAGCCCAGAGAGCAGGAGCCAGGATGCCCATCTCATGGACACCGCCGAGGCCATGGACCGTGCGGCCGTGTCCGCTGCATCCGAAGTGGCCTGCAGGGATGCCCTTGCGGCCACTGCCCCTTCCTCCACTCGTGTCTTAAACTCTTTTGTATCGTGCTCCCGGAGGAAGTCCTCGAACTTGGAGAGGGATCCCCAGAGATTAAACTCATAGCAACCCAGGAGTGCCTGATGGTTTGCTACTCTTAGCTGGAAGCTTGACGACTAATAAACTTTTCTCCCGAAAGCATCCAGCCTCCGAGAGTCTTTGGTCTTAGGGGTCGGGGCTGGCTACTGCCTGCTGTTCCCTGTGGTTGACCAACTCGACCACCAAGGAGTATACAAGGCGGGTATACAAATACTCGTGCCCCTTAGTGGATACAAAGTACTTGCGCTCCGCCTTCTTAGAGATGGGAGCCAACAAGGCTGGTGTTTGCCACAGGGCATTTGAGATCCCTGCCACCCCTTCTTGGAGCGGCAAGGCCACCCTTCCCGGTGCCGAGGGGGACAGCACATTGAACAGGGAGTCTGAGGGCTCCTCCATCTCCTCTGCCTGGAGGTGGAGGCTCGCTGCCACCCTTTTTAAGAGTTCTTGGTGGGCCCAGTAGTCCTCCTGCGGAACGGAAGGGGGCGGGACCACAATCAGCTCCTCCGGACAGGGTGAGGAGGCCGGTGCGGTGCTTTGGGTGTCGGCCGGCACCAGCGGATCGATCACCTGGTCGGACTCCGGGCTTATCGATGGGGGTCGGCCTGACTTCAAGGCTGCCCCGGTCTGTTGACATCCTAGGCTCCCTTCTTGCCTGCGCCCAACCTCAGCATCGGGGAGATGCTGACTCCTTCCCCTATCATTTTTGGGGTGTCATTCATGGTCCTTTAGATTTCAGGGGCAGCTTCACATGAAACTGACAAGCTAAGTGTAGTCGCTATGTGGCTGTGATGCAGCGAGTTCACAGTTCTCAGCCTCAGCCGTCGGGCTCTCAGGAGCGAACCCAGCAGTTTCCCAGCTCCGCTGTTCCTGCCTTCTTCCCCTCCCAGCAGTATCTCACATCACTGCAGGGATCAGGCAGTAACTTTAGTCTCCATTTCAGTCTCTGCCTCTTGCATTCTGAATCTAGCTCGCACCATCCGTGTTTGTGCTGAGAGATACTGACACTGTCATTGTTCAAACCACACAAAAATATCTCAAGACAAAGCGTTAGATAAAAATTAAAATAAAATCTAAAAAAGGACGATCCCAACAAACGATCATGTGTTTCCTTCAGTCCTCAATAAACCTGAGCTACATCCTGTCAAACTAAACTAATATCAAAGTACGTGACCTCACGGCCTTCACAAAGAGAGAAAAACCCACAGTCCAGGGTGAGCTATAAAATACATTCACATTCATAAAGTGAAATCTCAAAGAATCTTTTAAGACTCAAAATCAGGAAAATAAATGTACTCATTTTCTTGTGAAGTGGCTAAACCAGCTTCACTTCTAGCCTCACTGCTCAGCTGCTGCTGGATCCTCACCCCAGCGATGGGCAGCTGGATCCTTGGGAGTCAAATGCCCCTGATGTGTGTGGGAATGAGAAAATGGGTTTGTCACCATGGCCAGCCCTCATCAGGACACTCAGAGAATGTCCCTGCTGTGTGAAGGAGTCTCTGATGTCAGCTCTACTTGGAGCATTTTCCACACTGAGAACATCTCAGAGGTTTCTTCCCTGTGCGGATTTGCAGATGCCTGATACTCCAGGAGCACCTAATGAAGCTTCTCCCACATTCAAGGTCTCTCTGTTTTGTGGATCACTGATGTGTGAAGTCGAGCTGAATCATCTTCTGCAGTCAGGCTATTGCTGGGGTCTCTCACCTTTGTGGATTTTCTGATGTTTGGTGAGCTCCGAGCTCTTACTGAAGCTTTTCCCACACTCAAGGCATTTATAAGGTCTCTCCCTCATGTGGATTCTCCCATGTCGAGTAAGGTACGAGCGCTGACTGAAAGTTTTCCCACAGTCCAAGCATTTATGGGGTTTCTCTCCCGTGTGGGTTTTCTGATGATCAGTAAGTTTTGTTCTGTAAACAAAACTTTTCCCACAGTCAAGGCATTTATAGGGTTTGTCGCCTGTGTGGATTCTCTGATGAGTAATAAGGTGTGAGTGCTGCCTGAAAGCTTTCCCACAGTCAAAGCATTTAAAGGGTCTCTCTCCTGTATGCACTCTCTGGTGTCTAATAAGTTGTGACTTCTGAATGAAGTTTTTCCCACAGTCCAAGCATTTATGGGGTCTTTCTCCTGTATGGGTTGCCTGATGTGTAATAAGTTTTGTTCTGTCAAGGAAACTTTTCCCACAATTGAAGCATTTATAGGATTTGTCACCAGTGTGGATCCTCTGATGCTTAATAAGGTTTGAACGGCAAATGA
Source organism: Terrapene triunguis (assembly GCF_002925995.2). NCBI lineage: Eukaryota > Metazoa > Chordata > Testudines > Emydidae > Terrapene > Terrapene triunguis. Next base: position 20,970 of record NW_020698397.1, read on the forward strand.
AACTTTTCCCACACTCAGGGCATTTATGGGGTCGTAATCCTGTGTGGATTCTCTGATGTGCAATAAGGTGTGAGCTCTGACTAAAACTTTTCCCACACTCAGGGCATTTGTAGGGTGTTTCTCCTGTGTGGATTCTCCTATGTTTAGTAAGGGATGAACTTTCCATGAAATCTTTCCCACAGTCAAGGCATTTATACGGTCTCTCTCCTGTGTGGATTCTCCCATGTTTAGTAAGCTGTGAGCTCTGACTGAAAGCTTTCCCACAGTCAAGGCATTTATGGGTTTTCTCTCCTGTGTGGGTTTTCTGATGTGTATTAAGGGTTGATTTCAAACTGAAACTTTTCCCACACTCAAGGCATTTATAGGGTCTCTCTCCTGTGTGGGTCCTCTGATGTGCAATAAGGTTTGAAGTTTGACTAAAACTTTTCCCACACTCAAGGCATTTATAGGGTTTTTCTCCTGTGTGCAGTCTCCGGTGCCTAATAAAGTTTGACTTCTTACTGAAGCTTTTCCCACAGTCCAAGCATTTATGGGGTCTCTCTCCTGTGTGGATTGCCTGATGTCTAGTAAGTTTTGTTCTGTCAACAAAACTTTTCCCACAGTCGAGGCATTTATAGGGTTTGGCACCTGTGTGGATTCTCTGATGCTTAATAAGGTGTGAGCGGCTAATGAAATTTTTCCCACACCCAAAGCATTTGTACGGTCTCTCTCCTGTGTGGATTCTCCTATGTTTAGTAAGCTGTGAGCGCTGACCGAAAGTTTTCCCACAGTCCAAGCATTTATGCGGTTTCTCTCCTGTGTGGGTTTTCTGATGTGTATTAAGGGTTGATTTCAAATTGAAACTTTTCCCACACTCAAGGCATGTATAGGGTCTCTCCCCTGTGTGCAGTCTCTGGTGTGTAATAAGGTGTATCTTCTGAATGAAGCTTTTCCCACAGTCCAAGCATTTATGAGGTCTCGCTCCTGTGTGGATTGCCTGATGTCTAATAAGTTTTGTACTGTCAATGAAACTTTTCCCACAGTCGAGGCATTTATAGGGTTTGGCACCCGTGTGGATTCTCCTATGTTTAGCAAGGTGTGAACGACAAATGAAATTTTTCCCACACTCAAGGCATTTATACGGTCTCTCTCCTGTGTGGATTCTCCTATGTTCAATAAGGTATGAATTCTGACTGAAAGCTTTCCCACAGTCCAAGCATTTATGGGGTTTCTCTCCCATGTGGGTTTTCTGATGCATATTAAGGGTTGATTTCAAATGGAAACTTTTCCCACACTCAAGGCATTTATAGGGACTTTCTCCTGTGTGGATTCTCACATTTTTAATAAGGGATGAACTTTTGCTACAACTTTTTCCATAGTCAAGGCATGTATTGGGTCTCTGGTGTATAATAAGACTTGGCTTCTTACTGAAGCTTTTCCCACAGTCCAAGCATTTATAGGGCTTCTCTCCTGTGTGGGTTCTCTGATGTGTACTAAGTTTTGCACTAAAACGGAATCTTTTTCCACAGTCAAGGCATTCGTAGGGTTTCTCTTCATTGTGACTTGTCTGCTGGACTGCGGTTTCCTTGGGATCCTTGCATCCTCTGCCACGTTGAATGGATTCATCCAGTTTCTTCCCGGGATAGTTTCCCAGCTGCATCTCTGATCTATGTCGATCTCCCCAGGCATTTCCCTGTTCCAAGCCCTGGGAAAAATTCCCTTCAGCTCTTCTCAAAAATGTCTCCTGCAGTTCCACTTTTCCAGGACCTTCCTGCTGCTGATTCTCCTCCTTGTTCTCACTCACTGTCCTATCACCTGCTGGGAGAGAGAGAATCCAGACAGGAGTCACTGCCTGTGCTGGGGGGAAAGGACAGAAAGGGGAATATCAAAGAGGGAAGACACAACACAGTGACTGTTGGGGAGATAGAGACATTGAATTCTGCCTCCACATCCCACCCAAACATTCCCAGGGAAGTAAAGTCAAGAAGGAAATTCCCGACAGCTAACAGGATGGGTGGGAAGCCAGGACTGATATTTGACTTGATGCTATGACACCTGCTGACTGCAGCCCTGACCTGGGTGAGTTGCAGCAGAACTGAGGGCTTTAACTCACTGCACATTTTGGGAGTCCCAGCTTTTTCCTTCACTCGTCAGATGTTTCTTTGTCAGTTTCGCTGACTCCTCACCTGTGCGGGTGCCTCTCGGGCTCTCCCTTTCCTTGGAGTCCTGGAGCTCCGGGACCCACGGCTCTTCCCCTCGTTCCAGCCGGGCGATCAGGTCAGGTTTGGGAATGGGGAATCCTGCGCAGGGGGTGAAATCAGGCAAGGTCAGGGCACAGGGAGCACTGGTAAAGTATTTGCCATTAGGAACATTCCCTGAATTTAACCTGACCCTATATGGGACTGTGGTAGCCCAGACTCTTTGGGAGAAGCAGAAATCTGGAGGCACAAGGGTGTGGTTATACCCTCACTCGGAGTTCTCAGGATAGATGTACTGCAGGGACTCGCTGACACACACACAACTCAGGTGCTAAGTTCCTGCCTATTTCCAAGCCTGTAGAATCGAGAGCCCTCCCCAAGGCTGAAGCTAGTCCCAAGAGGGCCGGTGAACAGTGTGTGAAGGAGAAATAACACAGGCAGGACAACACCCTGCTTCTGGCCCCTTGAAAGCTGGAGAGATGGGGATGAATGAGCCTGTCCATTAGGTTTCTGACTCTCCTGTTCCCTTGAATGGGGTATGGAGATGAAAGTCTCCCTCTCACTGCAGCTGTGGACTATGTGACCGTCCCCCCGAATCCAACAGACCAGGGAAGAACCTGACCAGATTCAGACATGCAGACTCCACGGCTTCTAATACCCGAGGTGATGGGAATCCCTTACTCAGCGAGGTCACCGTCTCATAGTTCTCCTGCATGACGTCACTGTAGAGGGCTTTCTGAGCGGGGTCCAGCAGAGCCCCCTGCCCCTGGGTGAAATACACAGCCACCTCCTCGAAGGTCACCGGCATCTGAAACAAGAGTCCCACACTAACTACGTGCTGCTGCAGCCAGAATCCACTAGTCACGGGGGAGAGGAGGAGGGGAAACAAAACATTGAAGCTCTGGGAGGGCCGGAGAAGCAGAAACTCATCCCCACCCTGTTCAGGGAAGCCAGGAAGTTTCAGGGAGTGGGTAGAAGGTGAGAGCTCCTTGTACCCCCCAGCACACGGAGCAGAGCAGGGTCTTCTCATTTCCCACACGCCTGCCAGCCACAGGCTGATATGGGAAGCAGAGCTCTGAGCCAGGGGCAGGGACAGGAATCCCAACAGCTTCCCTTCATATTTCACAGCAGCCTCTGGCCAGTGGGTTTAGGCTCCAGCAGTGGGAGTCTGGTCAGTTTGCCCAGCCCTGCCCAGAGGGGTTGGGTCCTGTTTTAGAAATGGGGGAATGTTTATCACACCCTTTTCCTCCCTGCCTCTCCCTCACCTCATCCAGCAGCTCCCAGAAAATCCCCTACCTGAGCTGGCTCCATCACAGCCATTTTCCTTCCCTGTCCCCTGGAAGATGGGATGATCTGGAGCAAAGTCTAGATGTGTTTCCTCAGCCTGTGGGGGCGAGAGGGATGATGGGGGAGGTTACAGAAGGGACTTGAGTCCAAATCACACCCCGATTCCCCCCAGGCTCTCTCCCTGCAGACAGATGCTCTGGACTCTGCCATGCTGGGAACAAACCCGGTTAGTTTATTACCACACAGTCCAGGCCCCTCCCAGCAGAACTAAACCCTCCACGAACCCTTTTAAACCTCCCAGTAACAGCATCTCTGAGCCAAATGCTGGAAAAAGGAGTCACTTTAGGGTACTGCCCCACAGTGTATTGTAACCCCTCTAGCTCTCCCCCGTCTCCCTCAGTAGTGTGGTGCTCAGCAGAGTGAGCAACTGGCTTTTCCTCTCTCAGCTCCTCCCCTTGTTCCCAGGAGAGCTGACTGCCCCGGGGGTGCAGGGAATGGATCTGGGCAGGGCTGGGAGCTGGGAACCTCCCTCCCCACTTCTTGCTCCTGCTGCCCTTCAAGTCTCTCCGCTCTCCCTTTTCATCTTCTTCCCTCGCCCTGGGAGAACGGGCGACTGCCCCATTGTCGTGGGCCTTTGCTCTCATTAGGCAGCTCAGCCTCTGACACTGGTAACGGGGGTTGAACCCGGCTGTGTCACTGAGGGCAGCAGCTCTGGGACTCCCAGACACAGGGAGCCCCTCCCCTTGTAGGCCAAACTCACCAGCCAGTCCCTGAAAGGGGCCCTTTGTGCAGAGTCATTTTCCTGCCCAGCTCCAGCCCTTTCCCCAGGTCTCTCCATCACCTGCAGGCTCAGGTATCCTAGGGGCTGGTCTGGTCTCAGAGGGGTATGAGGAAGCAGGAATGTTCTTAATGTTTTTTCTGAATACTGTGTGTGCCTCCGTTTCCCCATGTGTTACTCAAGTATCAGGGGTGGGATATGGGTGTGTGATGATTGTGGACATCCCTAGAGAGCAGGGGTGACTGCAGACTGGCTGCCTAGGCACAGAGAATGGCCGACACTCTGTATCCTGGCAAGAGATGGCTGGAGCCCGTCCGCTGCAAGGAACCAGCCGAAGGTGTTGGAGAACAATCAGAGAGGGGGAGGCCAGGTGACCTGTTTTCCTGGGGAAAAGAGAAAGCATGGAGAAGGGGCAGCTGGGTGTCACTGAGGATGGGGGGCTGGAAGCGGGTCAGCCTCCTGGTTTGGGACTCAGCGGGGAGAGTCCAGGGCTCGGGACTCTGGATTCTCCCCCAGATGGACTTTGCTGGATGCTCCTGATTTCTGTGCTAACAAGCTGTGTTCCCAGCGACCAATAAACCCGTCTGTTTTCCAAGCCGGTTGAGAGTCACAGCTGACTGTGGAGGTGGGGTGCACGGCCCCTGTGAGGGGCGTGTCAGGCTTCCCCAGGTGTCCCATCCAGGTGGACTCGCGGTGTGAACAGGGGTGCCGAATACTACAAGGTCAGACCCAGGAAGCTTCTTGCCCTGGTGAGAGTGTGCTCCGAGGGGAGACACACTGCACCAGAGTCCTGCCTGGCTTCATTCATAGCAGCTCCAGAGCACGGAGACTGTGACTCTGTGACACGGGGCTGTCGTAAACACCTGTCTCCCCTCCTAGCGCTGATTGCCTCAGCTCTCAGGTGAGTAAAGAAGGAGCGGCCGGGCCTGGTGGCTGGCCTGCAATGAAAACATCTGATGCAGCTTTGGAAACAAATACAGAGCATGTCTGGTAACTGCCCCACCCTACTTCTGGATGCTTTGGAGCAAGATCAGCCCTGCGCTCTGCACCTGTGCTGAGCCACAACACGACAATGTGTGAAAGGAGCTTAATATATTTTTGTTACACGTGCCGGACTGTGCCTCACACCTTTGTGAGCATGGCAGTCACAGACTCACTGATATGACCATCCCCATGTACAACAGGGGTAAGACAGTGCTGCCAGGGGCGGCGAGTTATGTGGGCCCATGGTGCCCGGCCCCAGCAATATTCAGGGCCCGGCACCACCAATGTTCAGGGCCAGGTCTCTCTCCCGTCCCCGCCTGCTGCCCCTGCGCCTCCCCCAGGCCCGGGAGCGTCCCTGCCTCTCCCCTGCAGCTCCACGCTGCCTCTCCGCTCTGCTGGCTCCGGGCATCAACTGCCGCCGCAGGGTCCTAGTGCCCCCCATCCACTGCTGCCAGGGCAGACTGACCCTGAGCCTGCCCGTCTGCCTCAGACCCTTTCATTTTCTGGTGGGATCCTCCACCAGCACAGGGGGGCCCACCACCCGCAGTCACCGCTCCTGCCCCACGCTGGACAAGGGGTAGCCCCAATCCCCACCCTGAGAGAGACTACAGTGAGGGGCAGCAGCAGGGGAGGAGGCACACATGTGATGGCAGCCCCCTTCCTGGCACCCACCACAGGGGAGGCGAGGGGGCTTCCTGGACCTGAGAGGGGCCTTAGGAGCACATGCACTGACAGTGGTGTGAGGTGAATGTGGTGCAGGGGGGAAGTGGGGGGCCCCCTCCCCCAGAGCTCGCTGCTACCTGCAAGGAGAGGGCTGGGGGGAGTCCTCCTCTCTGGCCTGCCTGCACCCCAAACGCCTCATCCCCAGCCCTGCCCCACTCCCAGAGCCCTCACCCCAACTCTCTGCCCTAGCCCTGAGCCCCCTCCCACATCCCAAACCCCTCATCACCAGCCCCACCCCCGAGCCCTCACATTTTTACATTATTTTAAAAAATATATAGTAACTCCTCACTTAACGTTGTAGTTCTGTTCCTGAAAAATGCTACTTTAAGCAAAACAATGTTAAGCGAATCCAATTTCCCCATAAGAATTAATGTAAATGGGGGGGGGGGCTAGGTTCCAGGGAATTTTTTTTTGCCAGACAAAAGACTATATTTTATATATATACACACATATACACAGTATAAGTTTTAAACAAACCATTTAATACTGGTACACAGTGATGATGACTGTGAAGCTTGGTTGAGGTGGTGAAGTCAGAGGGTGGGATATTGCCCAGGGAATGCCTTACTGCTAAATGATGAGCTAGCACTCGGCTGAGCCCTCAAGGATTAACACATTGTTGCTAATGTAGCCTCACACTCTACAAGGCAGCACGAATGGAGGGAGGGGAGACAGCATGGCAGAGAGAAACAGACACACACACCCTGTGTGTGAGAGACGCGCATTGCCCCTTTAAAGTAGGCTGACCCCACTCTAACTACATTGCCTTTTTAAGTGGATCAGCAAGTTGAGACAGCAGCTGCTGCCAGCAAGCTCCCTCTGTCCTGAGCCCTGTCCCCTGGAGCAGGGGAGGGGGACACCCTGACATCAGCACCCCTCTTCCCCCCCGCACAGCAAGCAGGAGGTTCACAGGAGCAGCTCCAAGGCCACACAGGGAACTCAGGGGAGCTGTTGTGCATCTGCTGGTCCACCCTGGTTCCAAGCCCCCACCACTAGCTCCAATAGGCTGCTCTTTCTGCAAGCAGTGGACAAAGTAGGCGGCTGCCAAACAACCTTATAAGGGAGCATTGCGCAACTTTAAACGAGCATGTTCTCTAATTCAGAGGTTCTCAAACTGTGGTCCACGGACCATCAGTGGTCTGCGAGCTCCATTCAGGTGGTCCACGGATAGTTCCCTCTAAGGTGCGCGCCTGGGTGGCCGCACACGAGAGAATGAAGGGCCACCCACCTAATTAGTGGAGTCGCGCAGGCGTGACTCCACTAATTAGGTGCCTGGACCCTGGAGAAGATGCACATGTAAGCTCAGGTGGTGCCCTTGAGGGGAATAGGGAGTAAGTGGGAGGGGGCAGTGATGTGAGAAAAGGAGGTTGGGGAATTTGGGACATGCAGGGCTGTGGCGGCTAGAGAAAGAGGCGACTTTCTCCCGCTCCAGGGCTGCAGCTGCCGAGGAGAGACCCCCCTCCTTCCCAGCCCCAGCTTGGGGGCTGCTGTGGTGGGGAAGAGAGGGAGAGACCCCCCTCCTTCCCAGCCGCAGCTTGGGGGCTGCCGTGGCAGGGAATAGAGGGCACATCCATTGCATTAGGAAGGTTAAGACTACTGATATTAAAATATGAGTTGTGTGATGGCGGACTATAACAGCGTTTAAAAGAGAACTGGATAAATTCATGGTGGTTAAGTCCATTAATGGCTATTAGCCAGGATGGGTAAGGAATGGTGTCCCTAGTCTCTGTTTGTCAGAGGATGGAGATGGATGGCAGGAGAGAGATCACTTGATCATTGCCTGTTAGGTCCACTCCCTCTGGGGCACCTGGCATTGGCCACTGTCGGTAGACAGGATACTGGGCTAGATGGACCTTTGGTCTGACCCAGTACGGCCGTTCTTATGTGATTTTATGTGTAGAACAAAAAACATTAATTATTAAGGGTTTTTTTTATATAGCACTTTTATCCAAAGCGCTTTGCAATAGTTAGCTAATGGTATAAACAACATTTGGAAAGATCATTAAGTGGCCTGCCTAGACCCTCAGCAATTTTCAAGTGGTCCGCGAAAAAGAAAGTTTGAGGACCACTGCTCTAATTGATCAGCAACGTAACAACAAAACAACATTAACCGGGACGACTTTAAGTGAGGAGTTACTGTATATTGGTTTAAAGGGGGGGGGGGGGGGGCGGAACTTGGATCTGTTCTCGGCACCACCAAAAGTTATACAAACCTGCCGCCCCTGAATGCTGCCTGTGTAAGTTACATAGTCATGACAGTGCCTAGTTAGTAAGAGATATAGTTTAGCTACCCTGTGGTTAGCGAGCAGGGAGATGCTGAACTCAGCGTCTTTACAGTTTAAAGGACCAAAACTGTGGTTCATTCTCATGGGACAAGAGTGCCCCCACGTGGTCTGTGTTGCTTATAAAGGGGATCCCTGTACAGCACAGCACAGCACAGCAGGATCTGCCATGAAACTATCTGGCCTTCATTCTCCTGCTCCTAAAGGATGTCCTGTCCTTTGCAGGAGAGGGAGGAGGAGCGAGATCACCTTACATTTCAACCTCAACCCCTTTCATGAAATTTTGTCAGGTCAAAGCTTTGAAATATTGTTATGGAGTTTCCACACAAGGCAACACTCAGGGAAGATGAGATGAGTGCCCCAATGCCTTCTTTTTGGACTTGTAACATCGAATGTGGGTTGCACCTGGACTATCTAAGCTTTAAACATGTTCAAGAAGAGATCAAAGGCCTGATGAATTACAGTGTTGGGGGGAAGGTTTCCTGCACTTGTCTGTGGTTGCCCTGACCGCCACTGTCGAAACGAAGGCCACCTTACATCTGAATGAGAGCGGCCACACAGGGGTTTGAAGCCCTGCATTAACTTTACACTGTTAGCATCAGATCATACAGACAAGCTGTGAGGAAATAAAGGAAAGGAAATGTGGGAAAATGGTGGTGGTGGGAAAGTGCTAACTCTTTAGTTTTAAATGTTTTCATTTCTTTTCCATGACGCCCCCACAAACAGGCGCAGACATTCAGAGGCAGCACTTGGCAAAGGAACAGGAGCAGGAGACACACAATCAGTATCAGAGTTTTCAGCCCATGAACAATAATGGGCCATTTAACATTGGAATCAGCAATAGAGTCTGCGTCTATAAGAAAATGGGCATATTTACCATGGGGCAACTAACCTGCATTAGCTATCCTACTGCGAAAACAGAAAAGGAAAGGGTGAGGTCAGCACGGTGTCCCCCGGCCTAACCAATGCAAAGGAGGAACAGAGCAATTCATTTTAAAAATTATTTGACTTGGGCTGTAGAAATCGGTACATTTGCCAGAAGGAAGAACATGGATCACAACAAAAAATGTAGCATCCATAAAAGGCTGGGAACATAAATAGGCAATTGGAAGTACAAACAATGTGGTAGAAAAATCTACATCGCTGCATGCAATAAATGAAGTCATAGAAAAGTCAAGCGGGCACTTCAGAGTGTGCAGGATGGGGGGTTACTTACAGAAATAAGGTTTTAAAATCAATTTTCAATTGCAAGTGGGTGAGGGGAATCACATGTTCCTGGAAGTGTAAAATGGCATCGAATGTTACAGGATTGTACAACCATCCTAGATATAGGGACCCTTTGGAAGGGGTAGCAGTAAAACTAAGAAGCTAGTACACCCCAAAGGCTCAACCACAAAAAGATAATAAGCCAAAAACAAATTTTATTCATTTCTTTATTTAAATTCTAAACTGTTGGGTGCATAACTCATGGGGTTTGAATTCTTGGGGTTGTATATCTATGCTTAGGTGGAAAAATATCACAAAGTTCCTTTGGAGAAGCTCTGTATAGGAGACACTCTAAGGCCTTAGGGACAGATTTTTAAAAGGATTTCGGCCACTAGTGGCATATTACAAAGTATCTAGGTGCCTTCAACCTTGAAACTTCTGGCCGTTAGTGAATATTTGGGAACCAAGTTCTACACACAAACAGGACATGGGATGAAGCACTAGGGTGCTGGACAGAGAGACAAAACAGCAATCGGCTAAGGCAAGCCTCATTGGTGGATCAAAGGAAGTTGAGGGAGTTTTGAGACCAGCCCATGAAATCTGTCAGCACTGAACTCAAATTACAACATTGCAATAGAAACAGGAACTGTTACACTAGACACATGGGGAGATGTGGTTGCAGATGGGGATGTAAAAGCGTAACCGGTAAACATTAGGCTTCTCGGGCTACACCTGCCATAACCATTAGCTCAGGCAGCCCCATGCCGGCCGGAGGGACCCCCTGGCGCTGGGACGCCAGCGCCGGTCTCGGCCACGTGGCCGCGGCAGAACCGCAGCTGAATCCCAGCCCCGTTCCAGCGCCTGTGCTGCCCCCGGCCCTGATTGTGCCCCTGGGCCCCTCTCCTTCCCCGGCCCCCAGTTGGGGCCCCCCACCCTGTGTTCAGTTTGGCCCCGGCCCACCTTCTCCCCCTCCCTGTTTGCCCCCCTCAGATCTTCCTGAGCTGCAGCCACGGGCAGCGAAACAAACCAGCTGGGGGGGGGGGGGGGGGGGCGGGGCCCCCCCCCCCCCCCCCCCCCGGGGGGCCCCCCCCCCCGCCCACACACCGGGGGCTAGCGGCAGCTTTCCCGGTCCCAGGGCGGGAATCGCAGCCAGCTCCGCTGGGAGCAGCCTGGGGCCAAACCTCCCCCTGCAGCCCGGGGGTGACGGGGGGGCGGGTCTCTCTTACCTTCCCTCCGAGCGGGGCCCCCTGGGGCAGTGGCCGGGCCGGGAAGGGGCCTGGCCGGGCTGGGGGCTCTGCCCTGGGAGAGGCTCCTGGGGAGCAGCGGGAAGGGCCCTGCTGGAGATTCCCCTCTCCCGGCTGCAGCCAGGGCTCCGGGCTCCCAGCACCAGCCGCCGGGGCTCGGGGATCTCGCCAGGAGCCAGAGTCCCCGCAGCGGCTGCGAGTCACTTCCTGCTGCCGGGCCTGAGCCCAGCGATCGCTCCCCCCAGAGCCGCCTCCCA
>NW_020698398.1:0-23505 GCF_002925995.2 Terrapene triunguis
AGCCACGCCGCGCCACGGGGGCCGGGCCGGACCCGAGCCACGCCGGGCCAGAGCCGCTGGGGCCTGCGGGAACGGGCCGCGCCTCCCCGGAGCCCTTCTCGCGCCCCCACCACGCCAGCTTACCTGGTGCTGCCGGCCCGCCCCTGCTCCTCTTCAGACTTCCCCTTGAATCAGAGATTCGCGGGAAGCAGGGGAGGGGGCGGAGCATTCAGGGGAGGGGAGGAGGGGAAAGTGAGCTGAGGGCGGGGTGGAGAGCTGCAGCGCGGGGCCCTCTTAGCGCGGGGCCCAATTCAGCTGAATCGGCTGAATCGGCTTAAAGCCGGCCCTGCTTCCAGCCCTACATCTCTATGAAGTGACGAGCACCGGTTTCTTGAGAGGGCACTGCCTTTTTATATGGCTGGTCTCTCGGCACTCAAAACAAACCCATGTCCTTGCCTTGTCAGTAGGCCATACTTCGGCCTTCACCCGCCTAGCCCCTTCTCCTGGGCTCGCCTTCCCCTCACAGTTCAAAGGGCGAGCTCTTGTGTTTGATTTGCTTATTCTTGGCCATTGAACCCAGGGAAGGAGACTGGGTGAGGTGTAGGCTTGGAAGCTGGGGTGATGCCTTGCCGGCGTAGTCCGGTACTTCCAGCATAGTCTGGTACTTTGAAAATGGAGGCATTCCCGTTCTGGTTGAGGAGGCCTGTGCGGTTGGAGTTATGGGTTCAGAATTATACAGCGCAGGGTCGTTCCCGACCCCAGCACTCACACAGCCCCTCAGCTAAATCCCCTAAAATAACCTAGGCTAACAGAGGGCAATGGGTGGCAGGGAATGAGTTCCTCAGCAGTGAGGGGGTTCACTGATGGCTCGCTCTTTGCTAACATTTGAGTCCGGATGAGATAGAGGCAGAGCAGGTCCCTGGGGATCCCTGCTGGCTCTGAGCTCCCACTCTGGTATTCCCAGGGCAGCAGTATAAATATCCCCATGTCTCAGCCCCAGTCAAGGTGAACAGGGCCGGTCCTAGACCAAATGGCACCCCAGGCAAGGAGCATCTTTGGCCCCCCTCTTCATTTGTTAAACTTTTGAATACCTTATTTTTTAATGCATTTGTAGCTCATTTCACAACTTTGATGCACTATTTGCATGCATGATTAAGACTATAAATTTGCACGCTAAGATCTGTAAATCTGTATTTATTCATGCCATATGTAAGCAAATCCATTTTTTTTTAATAGTGTTACAGTCAGTGACAGCTGTAGAATGTTAACCCTCGCCCTTTAGTTCAAAAGGTCGTTTTTCTCGCCTTTGCCCTCGGGAACTGAAGCACAGCGTCAGACAGATCCAACGACTGGACAATGGCATTTTCAAGTGAAAAAAGAATGAGCAATCTCATCAAATATGTTCTTTATTAGGCACTGCTTACACGCTTCAAGTCTTAGAACACAGGTACACTTTCACAATTACACTATAAAATGAGGTTCACAATATCGTAGCTGGACTCTCACTTCACTTTGTTCTTCTATCTCACTGACTGACTGGCCCAGCCCCGCCCCTTATCTACCCACCAGGGCCTGGCAGACCACGTTCTAGGAGGTTCCAGGAAAATGTAGTTCTCAGAAAGTCTGGAAGGTTCCAAGAGATTCTAGAAAGGTCCAGAACATTCTAGAAGGTTAGTGAAAAATGAATCCACATGGGGAATACCTGAAACATTTTCCTTCACACATTCTATTTTCCCTTTTGTCGTTAACAACAAAAACAACACCCCGAGCTAGGTGCCCCTCAAGCCTGGCACCCCAGGCAGTCGCCTGCCCCTAAATCCGGCCCTGAATGTGATCCTCACCCGGATCACAGGCAAAGATTCCTCATCCCCGGCTGGGCAGGAGCCTGGGGAAGGAGGAATTTCTGGACTATGTGTCTGACTCTCTCAGACTTCCCAAGTGATCTCAGGCCAATAGCTTCAAGTCTCTAATAGGCACTGCCTTGATTTTTGGATGCCCAACTGTAGGCGCCCAAATTTGAAAATTTGGGCCTAAACGTAGGCCCCTAACGCCACACACCAGAGCAGCATGCCTCCCAATATTCCAAGTGGCTAAAGTGGGATGGGCCTTGCAACCTGGCACACAAGGGTCACAGCACCGTTTAGGTTTGGCCCATCTGCCCCTCTGCAGATGGAAACAGAGGGGCAGCTGGCCAAACCTAAGGGGGGAGCGAGGCGCTGTGACCCCCATGCCCCTGATTGCAACACCACTTCCCCCACACACACACTCTAGGCAGCCCTGAATGCAGGAAATGTTCTATCTCAGCCAGGAGAGGTGGTTTTGGGGGTCAAATCAAGCCAGCCCTGTGACACCCTGGGACTGTTGGGAAGTATGGAACAGGCAGTGAAGAGCTGGAGGCTTCTGGAGACAGGCATCCAAAATCAGAGTCCCCTTTTGAAAAGGTGAGTCTTAACCACTGAGCCTGTTTATCCTTCTGTGCTTTGGCGTTCAAACACCAGGCCCTGCTCAGAACTTCCCCAGCTTTGGATTCCGTGTTTGCAGCTTGAACCTCTCAATAATGAGCCAAATCCAAATTCATCCACATCTAGGTTCAAAATTTAGGCTTAGATCTGAAGTTTCATCTGTAGCCCCAACAACTAGTAAGCCACATTCCTGTCTCGTTTACAGCTGTGTAAACTCAAAGTAATGATACTGATGTCTGTGTGTGTGTGTGTGTGTGTGTGTGTGTGTGTCTCGTTACCTTGAGTGTGCAACCCTCTGATCATATCACCATTACCCTCATCTTCCCTCTCCCACCCTACTGCTGTTTGTTCATTGTGCTCCCTTGTGGGTCCCGTTTCAAACAGTGACAACACACAGGAGAACAAATGTGTGTCTCTATAATTACCGGTGACTCTTAGGAACATAGATATTGCCATCCTGGGATGGGTGCGGCTAGTGCAGTCTGGTCTGACCCGTGCTGCGGGGGTGAGATTCTGGCTCTGCTGAAGTGAACGGCAAAGCTCCTAGAGACTTCACCAGTGCCAGGATTTCATTCCAAGGTATGCCGTAAGTTCCAGCTCATTTTAACACGTTCACTGATGCTGTTTTTTCCTTTTAGTTACCAGACACTAAATAGAAGATCAAAGGCCAGCATGGCAGCTGTCAATCACAGACTCCAGTGCTGTAACATTCACCCTAGTCGGTATCCCTGGCACAGAGGAGTTGCACGTCTGGATCTCCATCCCCTTCTGCTCCATGTACATTATTGCACTGCTAGGGAACTCTGTTCTATTATTTATCATAGTAGCAGAGCAAAGCCTCCGTGAGCCCATGTGCCTCTTCCTTTCCACATTAGCGGTGGCCTATCTGCTATTATCTACCACCCCCATCCCCAAGATGCTGGTATATTCGGGTTCAGGGCCGGGGAAATTTCCTTTGGCTCCTGCCTTACCCAGATGTTCTTTATTCATTTAATCTTTTTTGCAGAGTTCGCAATACTGCTGGTGATGGCGTTTGATCGGTACGTTGCCATCTGCAACCCCTTGAGACATGCAGCTGTATTAACGCACTCGGCAATATGGAGAATAGAGCCGGCAGCTCTAATTAGAAGTCTCTATATAGTTCTCCCATTCGTCTTGCCGCTTCAAAGGCTGCCGCACTGCGTTATCCATCACTCTTACTGTGAGCACATGGACATAGGCCGCTTGGCCTGTGCCAGCATAAAAGCCAACGTTGTCTATGGCTTAACAGTTGCCCTGTTGTCAACAGGGCTAGATGTTGCATTTATCACTGTGTCCTATGCTCTGATCCTCAGGGCCGTCTTCCAGCTGCCGTCCACGGACGGACGGCTCATGGCTCTCAGCACCTGCGGCTCCCACATTTGTTTCATGCTAATTGTTCTATACATTGGCCTTTTTCTCATTTTTCACACACCTCTTTGGGGGCCACAATATCCTGGATCACATTCACATCCTGCTGGCCAGCTTCTGTGTACTTGTTCCCCCCCTGCTAAATCCTTATGGGAGTGAAAAACAAGCCGATTCGTAAAAGGGTAACCCACACGTTTGCTTGGAGCACTAGGTGGCTTTGGGGGCTGGGAACAGGGTACGTTGCCTTTGACGGCTTGGTCAGCGTTTGGATCCAACCACTGCCACTCTCGGACGGCTGTCTTGTGGCTCACATGAAAACAAGTGGAGATCACAGTCCACTTTGTAGGGAATGGCGTCCACACCACCAAATTGACCACTTCCCCGTCTCTATTTCCCAGTCTCTGCAGAGAGACCAAAGAGATTGGATCAGCCAGGGGATGAGGTCTCTCCAGGTCCGGATTGTGGCACGTTGGTTGGTCAGCATGACGGGAACTTGCACGGTTGCTGCCTGTGCTCTACGTCTGCGCATATCTACAGAGTAGGAGCTGCACCAGGCCTTTTTGCCTGGCCAAGGAAACCTCCCAGGCAATTCCCTGGAGCAATGAGCTGCCCCTTGGCTTTGGGGTTCAGAGGTCAGAACTGCACAGTGACAGACGACTGGCCGGAGCCCCGTTGCTCGCCAAGACAAAGCAGCAAACAGCCACCCTGCCATTGCCAGCACATTTCCCACTCTGTGCGCTTTTCAAGGGGAAGGAGCCGCCCGAGGGCTAGCACCGCTCCTGTCCCATCCCCCACAGACCAGGAGTCTGTTTTTCATGTGAGCGCCCAGGTCATGTGTCCTGAGACTGCCCTTACGTTAGCTACAGGCAGGCTTGGACAGCGGGAAGCTGGGCATGCAGGCTGAGCCTGTCCCAAGAAAAGGGACGGAGGGGATAGGCCTAGCTCACTGCGGGGATGGCCGAACCCTTGTCAGGAACCATTTAGCAGGGGCCGGGGAATATCTAGGGGGAGTAGGGAGATCGCACTAATGAGATCATTACCGGATACCGTGTCCAGTTCTGCTGTCCACACTTCCAAAAAAGATGTTGAAAAACTGAAAACTGTTCAGAAAAGAGCTGCAAGAATGCTTCAAGGTCTGAAAAACCTGCCATGTAGCTACAGACTTAAGAAGCTCAATCTACGGAGTTGATCCAAGAGAAGTTTATGAGGTGACTTGATCATGGTCTACAGGGAAGAGTTTTCTGCCAGCAGAAGGCTCTTTAATCTAGCAGACACAGGTATAACTAGCCCAAATTTTAACAATGGGGGTAATTAACCATGGGAACAATTTACCAAGGGAGGCACTGGATTTTCCCTCACCTGAAGTCTTTAAATCAAGACTGGATCCCTTTCTGAGAGATCTGCTCGGACTCAGAAGTTACAGACTAGATGCAGAAATTACTGGGTGAACATCTCTGTCCTATGCTATGCCAGAGGCCATGGCAGATCATCATAATGGTCCCTGGCCCTCAATACCTTAGTACCTGGGCTTCTTACACTCATGAACAGATTTTATCCTCTGGACCACTGGGAGGCAGGGAGGTATATCATAGAGAGGCTGCAGGGCAGGCAAGGGAAAGGCCAGAGTAAAGACTCCAAGTGAGGCTGTTGCTTAGGTTACAGATTTGACATATGATCAAGTGTATCACTGCTCCCTAGGGGATGGGATAGGTCAGACCTGACCCCACATCTATGATGGAGCCAATCTCTGTTTGCAGTGTTGGTGTAGCCTGGTCCATCCCAGCATATTAGAGACAAGGTGGGGGAGGTGATATTTTTTTATTGGACCAATTTATGCTGATGGAAGACACGAGCTTTCAAGCTACTCAGACCAAACTAAGAGCTCATTACAGAAGCAGCTTTGCCTCTCCTGGAATTGACACCTCCTCATCTATTATTGGGAGTGGACCACATCCACTCTGATCGAATTGGCCCTGTCAACACTGGTTCTCCACTTGTGAGGTAATTCCCTTCTCTTCATGTGTCAGTATATAATGCCTGCATCTTTCACTTTCACTCCATGCATCTGAAGAAGTGGGTTTTACCCATGAAAGCTTATGCCCAAATAAATCTGTTAGTCTTTAAGGTGCCACCGGACTCCTTGTTGTTTTTGTGGATACAGACTAACACGGCTACCCCCTGATACTCAAAATCGTGTCTCTTTCACCTACAGAGGATGGTCCAATAAAAGATAATACCTCCCCCACCTTGTCTCTCTGCTATCCACTCTCCGGTATTTTGCAAGAGCATCCAGTTTAAAGCCAAAGGTTAGAGAGCTAAATCCACAGTGATAAATGGCCTGAGCGGTGCTGAGCGTTTGCAGCTCCCCCTGAAGTAGACGGGAGCTCAGTGTCTCTGAAAATCAGACTGCTCATTTAGGTGACTAAATACAATGTCGGTGCCTAACTTTAGCCACTCAGCTTTGAGCACTTTGGGCTAAGTGATTTGGTCAAAGCCTCACGGTGAGTCAGTGTCAAAGGCTGTCCCCCAAAGTAGTGCTCCCCAGATCTGGTACCTAGAACGCAGTACTCTCAAGTCTCAAGGTATCTCACATCTCTGCTAAAGCCCCAGCTCCTGACGTCATGTGCTAACACACAACTCTCAGCTTTCATTTTTCCTAGAGTAGGTTTGGTGACAGAGGAAAAAAAGGTTTGAAATGTCAACCTGAATGTGATTTGGGGAGGGGTCTCATCTGACTCATGATTTTTGAACAGCTGTGGCTGGCGAGGCTAAGACCCAGCTCTGCATCCTCTGCTACCACAGGGGGGTTCGGTCTGAGGTTCTGTTTCAGGCCCATCTTTAATAATCACCACCCACAAAGCAGAGGGGCTGGGTCCGTGCTCAATACCTCAAAGGAACTAGACACCTAACGGAACAGAGTGAACAACTCCAGATTCTGAGCATGGTACTGGGCGCTAGGCACTAACTCCTGATGTGCTTGGGCAGGTCACTGCGCATAGTGAGGCTGTTTATAAAATGCCCCTCACTGTCGCATCTAGGCAGATAAGTGGGGAGGGGCAGAGTTATGTAAACCACCTTGAAAATAATGCTTTGTCCTTCTCCACCCAAGGCTGTCAGTCTAGAATACAAACACGGGTGGATTAAGACTCACAAACCCATTGCAATGTGGGCCCGAGCCCGATTTTACAGATGGGGAGACTGAGGCACAAAGCAGTTAGTCATCTTCTGCAAAAGTCTTTGGGTCCTGGAGATCCTCTGAAAATTAAGTCATACAAGTCTCCAAATGGGGGGCCCCCCCCAAATCTCAGGCAGCCAAAATGAACGGGAAATGCTGGGAAAGTTGGTGTAACGGATGTGGTCATACAGCAAGGCTCTGGCAAAGATCAGAATAGAACCCGGGAGTCCAGGTTCCCAGCCTCCCCCGCCGCTCACTGTAACCCCTAGACACCCTCCTCCCCTCCCGGAGCCGGGGGCAGAACCCAGGAGTCCGGGCTGTGACAGCCCCCCCCGGCGCCGGCCCCCCCCCCCCCCCCCCCCCCCCGCCGGGGACGGAACCCAGGAGTCCGGCCCCCGGCGGCGCCCCCGTCACACCCGGGTCCCCCAGCCAGCGCGCCCCGGGCGCAGCGCCGGGCTCCCGGGGCCGGGCCGGCGGGCGGAGGCAGCGAGCTGCTCTCTCCAATACGGGCCCTGCGTGGGCCGAGCCCGGCCCGCCCCGGCGTCCTGCCCAGCTACTTCCTGCCGGGGCGGCGCCGGCCGGCCGGGATCCACCGCGAGCCTGGGGCCCGCCGAGCCCGGCTGCAGGTAACGCGCCCGCCCCGGTGCCCTGCAGCGCCGCGCCCCGCTCTGCCCTGCCCCGGCCCAGCCGCGGGGCGGGAGCTGGGGGAACCAACCCGGCTCCGCTCTGCAGCGAGACGGGCCAGGGGGCCCCCCCCCCCCCACCCAGCGCCGGGCCCCCCCCCCCCCCCGCAATGCGCTGCTCCCTCCTGTCCCGGGGGCATTGCAGCAGTGCCTGGAGGAGAGGGAGCTGTGCAAGGTCAGGGACAGATCAGTGGCAGAGCCAGGGCTAGAGTTAATTCTTAGCACTTGTCTACATGGGGAAGTTTATTGGCCCGGCCTGGTGTCGGTTCCCCCCCGCGCCGCCCGGCTGGTGTTGGTACTCATAGGTGAAGGAGCGAGGGGTGCTCCTGCACCCCCTGGCTTAAAGAGGTTTCCATCATATTCAGGGTTTACAGTAAGTGGCCGTCGGCATCCCTGCTATACAAATTGTTCCAGCACCCCGTGGGTACCCCCGTCACCGCCGCGCCGGCCTGGGTACCCCCGTCACCGCCGCGCCGGCCTGGGTACCCCCGGCACCGCCGCCCCGGCCTGGGTACGCTGTGCTGTATGTAGCTAGGTTGGTGTACCTCCCCCTGTGGACATCTGCCCCCCAGTAAGAATGGCTTTTTCTGGCTGACTACAGTGTGGTTGTAGCCCTGTGGGTCTCAGGATATTAGAGAGCCCAGGCGGGCGAGGTGACATCTGCTAGACACTAAAAGTCATGGCCTGAACATAGACACTGGATTTATGGCTTATTACAATCCATAGCCCCCACTTTTTGTCCTATGACTGCAGGGGTTTTAATGGGCCACTTCATCTTGAATGGGCCCTTACAACATGTACTAACTACTCAGTCCTTCCCACCTTGCATCAGGCTGGGATGCTGGCAGCCCTGCAGAAGAGCTCTGTGGCTCCAAAGTGTGTCTCCCCAACAGAAGTCGGTCCAATAAACGATATTCCCTCCCCCGCCTTGTTTGTCCCATTTAGCTTCTGTCGCCTGCGAAGTGCCCTAAGCTAACCGGGGGAAGCACTCTTATTTTGGGGGTAAGAATGTCCATGCGGGGACTTACCCCTGAAGAACTATGCCAGCCAGCTTCCCTACGTAGACTAGTT
Source organism: Terrapene triunguis (assembly GCF_002925995.2). Taxonomy (NCBI): domain Eukaryota; kingdom Metazoa; phylum Chordata; order Testudines; family Emydidae; genus Terrapene; species Terrapene triunguis. Next base: position 8,760 of record NW_020698398.1, read on the forward strand.
CTTAGCCCGTTGGGCTACTCGCTGGGCAGGAAAGCTTAGAGCAGCTTATCCCTAGGACACATTTAAGAGGAGAATGCACACCCCCCGCACAGGGACTAGCGCCGTGAAAACAGTGCCATCTGGTCCAGCACTTCATTCCCTTCGGTGAAAGGCGTGAGGGTGCATGATTGCAGGGGGGGGGGTGTTGGGGTGGACAAGGGGGTGTGTGGGCTTGTGTGAGACATACCTTGGCCGTGTTCATAGGGACAACAGGGCTCAAAACTGAGGGCATCCCAAACAGGGAAACAAAAGCTCTCATTCGGCCTTTGACAAGGTCCAAATAAAAGCCCTCCCGCTTTCTGGGCCCCAAGGAGGGGGCAAGGCCTGGTCTCCCCACACACCAGGCCAGTGCCCCCTTTCATATTTCTCCTTTTTATGCCTGGCAGATTAGCAAGCCCCCTACTGCACTGGCTCTGCAGCCTGGTAACCCTTCCCGCCCCCCTAGACCTAGCGGGAACCATGGGCCTTGAGCTACAAGGGGCTAAGACCAACTCAGCTGCCAAGAGACTTCTGTGGGACCCAGCTGATCCGTTCGTCTGACCCCCTGTACAGTACAGGCCAGCGAACTGCCCCAAAGTAATTCCCAGCGCTGATTTTTTTTAGAAAAACGGTTATCGGGCGCAGGGGTCAGTTGCTAGCGGGAGGCATGATCACACATGTGATCGTGTGTGTGTGTCACTTGGATCCAGGCCTCTGCTGCCCCTGCAGAGATGGTTTGGAGTGCACAGTGCTGAGCTCGTCACACGCTTTGTTTTTCAGGTGTACGCCTTGCTCCCTGGTGTCCCCTCAGCTTGTCCCGCCGGGGAGGTGCTGGGAGAAGGGCTGGCAGTGCGGTCTGGGGTCGTGCCTAAAGGAGAGTTCAGGGAGGCTGATTTCTGCCGGGTGAGGGTCCCGTTTGGCTCTTTCAGTGGGCTCCGGATAGTCTGTGTAATGCCCAGGCTGGCTTCCGCATTCGGGGGTCCCCAAATGGTCCAGACTCCTAGTGGATTCATGGCTTTACAAAGAGAATGACAAGACCACTCACCTTCCTCATGGCACGTGGGCTGGCTGTGGAGTCATAGCCGTTGGCTGCTGGGCCGCCAGCCGGGTAGTGGCTGGTCAGCGGGGTATATGGAAGGAACTGGCAGGTCCCAGCCCAGGTCCTAGTGGCCCAGCATCTACATGATAACCTCCCAGGGAGTAGCCCCTGCAGTTAGATCTAACTACCCACCTCACGGCAGCCTGAGAGGAGAAATGGACTGGCCCTTGCACCAGGGACCCCCACTCGCCCCATTTCCTCTGCTCCCGCTGCCCTAAGGCTGGGCACGTGTGGATGCCACTGCCCTTGCTGAGCCGCCGTGCGAGCAGATGGCGCAGCAGTTGGAAATGTGCATGGTTCCTCCGAGACGGGCGAAACGTTGCGTTAGAACACGGCGCATCCCTCCGCCACGCTCGGGGTTTGTGCCGCTTCTAATCCCTGCCTCTTTCTCCAGTGCGAAAAGGGAAGGGCTGAGCAGAAGTCATGGATTCTCAGGACGCGGAAGGGGAGGAAACTCCGGCCAGCACCTGCTCTGGTGAGCAATGGGAATTCAGACTGCTGGGGAAGGAATGGAAATTAAGTTGGCTTGATTTGTTCTTGACAGATCCATGCCGACTATTCCTTATAAGAGCGGCCATACTGGGTCAGAGCAAAGGTCCATCCAGCCCAGTATCCTGTTCTCTGACAGCGGCCAATGGCAGGTGCCCCAAAGGGAATGAACAGACAGGTTATCATCAAGTGATCCATGCCCTGTCACCCAATCCCAGCATCTGGCAAACAGAGGCTAGGGACACCATCCAAGCCCATCCTGGCTAATAGGTGCATCAATGGCTATCTTCCATGAATCTATCTAGCTCCCTTTTGAACCCCGTTATAGTCTTGGCCTTCACAACACTCCTCTGGCAAGGAGTTACAGAGGTTGACAGTGCGTTGCGTGAAAAAATACATTCTTCTGTTTGTTTTAAACCTGCTTCCTATTAATTTCATTTGGTGGCCCCTTGTTCTTGTATTATGAGAAGGAGTAAATAACACTTCCTTATTTACTTTCTCTATGCCACTCATGATTTTATAGACCTCTATCATATTCCCTCTTAGTTGCCTATTTTCCAAGCTGGACAGTCCCAGTTTTATTAATCTCTCCTCATATGGAAGCTGTTCCGTACCCCTACTAATTTTTGTTGCCCTTTCTTGAACCTTTTGCATTTCCAATATATCTTTTTTTGAGATGGGACGACCACATCTGCACGCAGTATTCAAGGTGTGGGCGTACCATGGATTTATATAGAGGCAATATGATATTTTCTGTTTTATTATCTATCCCTTCCCTAATGATTCCCCAACATTCTAGTCACTTTTTTGACTGCCACTGCACATCGAGTGGATGATTTCAGGGAACTATCCACAATGACTCCAAGATCTCTTTCTTGAGTGGTAACAGCTAATTTAGACCACATCATTGTATATGTATAGTTAGGATTATGTTTTCCAATGATCCTCCAGGTGCTTACAAATTGATTGTTTAATCCTTTGCTTCAGTATCTTTCCAGGTATTAAAATTAGACTGACTGGTCTATAATTCTCGCGACCTCTTGTTCCCCTTTTTAAAGCTAGGTACTGTTGGCCCCTCTCCAGTCTTCTGGGACCTCTTCTGTCCTCCATGGCTTCTCAAAGATCATGGCTAGTGGCTCCAAGATTGCTTCAGCTAGTGCCCCAAGTGCTCTAGGATGAATTTCAGCAGGCCCTGCTGACCTGAATACATCTAACTTATTTAAATAAACTTTAACCTGCATTTTGAGAATATGGAACTGGCAGCTTTTGAGAATTCAGGGAAAAGATGGATGTGATGGCAAAACTTTTTCTGCTCTCCTTTGCTCAGGATATCCTGCTCCCCGACTGGACATCTCAATAAAGGTTGAAAGGGAGGATGAGCCCCAGTTCACAGATGCCCCGGACTTCACTGAGGGAGTGGTCCCTCAGGGTGAGTGATCCCATTGTAAAGGGATTGGCAGCTTGCTGGAAAACATCCCTTGCGTTACGCATTGCACTGTTCATTAATAATCACATGCAAACACTTACTTGGCAGAGGCAGAAACATTTGTGAAAATTTTCCTGGATGTTTTTGCATTGAAATATTCCGACTGCTCTGTAAAACTGGTCAAAACACAATTTGCTGGCCAAGGGGGGAATCCTCCAATATTTGCAAAACATTTTTCATCTAAACATTTCAACCAGCTCTTCATACAGTCCGGAACAAACAGAGGACAAACTTGGACCAGTTTTCCCTCTGAATGGCTGGAGCTGTTCTGACTGTGAAAATGCTCGGAGAAATGGGTGAAAGTGAATTGCTTTGTAGGAATTTCATGGAGCACCAACCCGGTTTCCTTCTCGCTTCTGAACTCCTCTCTTCCAAAGAGGATGTTTGGGGGCGAGAGGTGGTTGCTTTTTAGGATGCACCCCACGAAGTGGAGGAGTCTCAAAAAACATCATCTTCCCCAGCCCTTCACACTCCTGGGCATAATTTTAGGAGGAAGAGGTGGTCATAGAATATCAGGGTTGGAAGAGACCTCATGAGGTCGTCTAGTCCAATCCCCTGCTCAAAGCAGATCCAACTCTGCTCCCTTCCTCAACCCCAAACTTTTAGCCCCCAGCTCTCTCCCTCCCCAATTACAATAGAACCCCCATTTTGTGAACATTGATCATGTGAATGGCTGGTTATATGAGCCATTTTTCTGCCGCCAAATGTGACTTCAGTCCTTCGGCCAACGTTCCAACAGCTGGACAGCTTTGGAAAAAAACAAGGTTTGGTGGCAAAGGAGAAGTGCACGTCTCTCAGACAAAGAAAAACCAGATGCACTGTACACAGTTACCATTTGTTATGTACGCTGTCATTGAATGATTAATCAATTAAGTTATGCACCGGACCCACTGTAACTGAGATGTTCAGTGATTAACTCCTCAGTCGCTGATTCATTCATAAAAACACGGCTCTGCTGTATTTGGCTGAGCAGGCAGGAGTAGGCTGCATTGGCAACATCCAGCTGCTTGGGGTTGCTCTGTCCTCCTGCTGGACAAGCACCCGGCTGTGGCCTGAAGCTGCTGCTCCCTCCCAGGGGCTACAGCTCCAAAATCCCAGACCCCTGTCGCTGACTTGCCCAGGGAGCATCCTGAAGACGGCTCTCTGCTGCTCTTCAGTCAGAGATCCCCAGTACCTGCTCCTGGTCCCCACCTCGGGCCTGTTATGGAGTGAGGCGTGATGGCCGCTGGGCGTGATTCCAGGGGCAGGTCAGTGGTGACTCATTGGGCAGGGCACCAGGCCCCATGTGCTCAGCCAGGTACCCGGGGCTTCAGACGGGGCGTGTGTAATGGGCACCCCTCTAACTCCTTGTATTTTCATGGAGCTGCCGCTCCAAGCTCCTTCCAGCCTGGAATCTGGAGCTGGGGCTCTCAGCTTGACCTGCCCGCCATCCACCCTCCAGAGCGGCTGGCGCAGTCTGGGCTCCTGGCTGGGTGCTGGGGGCTATTCACCCATGAGCTGCTGGGTCAGCCCAACCCTGCAGGCTGATGGTCGGTATGGATATCCTGGCTTCAGCCTGGCTATCCCACCTGTTGGTGAGCCCATGGGAGATGGGGACATTTTCATCATGATGATTATTTCTCTTTTGTCTGTAGGGTATCCTGGCACCAAACGTGACTTAGTAAAGATGGAAAGAAGCAAACACGTGGATGTCCTGGACTCTGCAAAGAGACGAACTACCCGCAAGAACTCCACAGGTGAGGGAATAGTGTCCCATTTCCTGGGTGATGCTCATATTGCGTCACAAACCCCGCATACATAGATCGCTTGGCCATTGCCTGAAATGCAACCACTTCTGGGGTAGAACGCTGTCACCACTGTGTAACAGTGATCCTACACACCTCTGCCTAGGAGGGCAGGAACATAGGACTGGAAGAGATCTCCTGGCTCATGGAATCCAGCCCCTGCCATCGCAGGCAGCCCCACCATATCATCCCGTTCACACAGCTCCACTTGGAAGCTCGTTAGGCTGTTTGCCTAGGTGGCCCGTTCTGTCCCTGCGGTTCTGACTGCACAAGTCAGGAAGCAAGATCATGTTGGGGCTCACACAAACCGTAGTCATCTCTTACGTCCTGGTTTTAAGCAGGAGGTAAGTGGTGCATAGACGCTGTGGGCCCCTCACACAGAGCTATTCTCATCCATCAGGAATACATCATCTCCCTTTTTATTTATCCACATCTGTCACGTCTTAGTGACAGGTGTCAATCATGAATTTTCCCTCACTCCCAATAGCCTTCCAGTGGGTGTCCCTCCTTTCGACTCTCCTGTCCCCTCTGGGATATAACTCTTCAGAAGTCTGGGTCAGTTTCTACCCTGATTTATTCCTTTGCCACCCAGCTGAAGTTAATGGGATGTAAGACAGACGTCCTGGGCCGAATCAATCACTGGTGTAAGTCCATTGACTTCAGTGAGGTTACTGCAGAGGCCAGCCTGGTCAGGCCTGGGAGATGTATTGGGTATCTTTTGGGGAGTTGCCCAAATTGGTTAACAAAAAAATCTGATGAAGTTAGGGTTTGCTACGAGGAAGGCGGCATAGTCCAGGTGGGTGCTGGTCTGGGGGGCAGGAGCCCTGGTTTATTGTGAGAACACGGTATTGTGTGATCATCCTGTGACTTCTGGTTTCTCTGCTTGATTTTGGAAAAAAAAAAATCACTCCATGGGAATTCAGTCAATTCAAACTCTGGCTTTCTCTGTTCATCTCTGATCTGCACCAAATTCCAGGGGAGGGCTCGACGGTATTTTTCATTTGTTGTGTGTGATTTTAAAAATAAAAAGAACACTGAGGCACAATTCTAGTCTAGGAAAATGACTGGATTTTTTCCTGTCTTTGCCTCAGTCCTTTTGTGCTGAAATCTCACTTTGCATTTTCTCCTCCAGAGATGTGAAGAGCAAACTGGAATTTTTTTTTTTTTTTTTTTTTTGCTGGCTCACGCATCGTTGTAAATTCCTTTGCCTAAGTACTAACATGGCGCCAATCACCTTGGTATCTGAGCATCTCACAATCTTTAATGCAGCTATCCTCACACACACCTGTGGGGCCGGGCAGGTGGGGAGCCAAGGCACAGAGACACACTGGGGGGGATTTGGAAAGACACAAATGGCAGTTAGATGCTGTGGCAGGGAATTGAGCCTGCAGTTTCTGAGTCCCAGGGGAGCAGCCTAACTACTGGACCATCCTTCCCTCCAGCATGAAACAGGCAAATAAAGAGTCCCATTCATTACATCACATGGAGGCAGACAACTAAATCCCCGTGGATCTGTACTGGGGCCAGTACCATTCAACAGTCATAAATGATCTGGAAAAAGGGGAAAACAGTGAGGTGGCAAAATTTGCAGATGATACAAAATTACTAAGGATAGTTAAATCCAGAGCAGACTGAGAAGAGTTACAAAAGGATCTCACAAAACTGGGTGACTGGGCAACACAATGGCAGATGAAATTCAATGTAAATTAATGCAAAGTAATGCACATGGGAAAATATAATCCTAAGTATACATACAAACTGATTAGCTGTTATCACTCCAGAGAAGAGCAACAAAAATGATTAAAGGTCTAGAAAACGTGACCTATGAGGGAAGATTGAAAAAATTGGGTTTGGTTGGTCTGGAGAAGCGAAGACTGAGAGGGAACATGAAAACAGTTTTCAAGTACATACAAGGAGGATGGAGAACAATTGTTCTTCTTAACCTCTGTGGATAGGACAAGAAGCAATGGGCTTAAAGTGCAGCAAGGGAGGTTTAGGTTGGACATTAGGAAAAACTTCCTAACTGTCAGGGTGGTTAAGCACTGGAATAAATTGCCTAGGGAGGTTGTGGAATCTCCATCATTGGGGATTTTTAAGAGCAGGTTGGCCAAACACCTGTCAGGGATGGTCTAGATACTTAGTCCTGCCATGAGTGAAGGGGTCTGGACTAGATGACCTCTCAAGTACCTTCAAGTCCTATGATTCTATGAAAAAAGAGATCTTGGAGTCATTGTGGATAGTTCTCTGGAAACAATGTGCAGCAGCAGTCAAGAAAGCTAACCGAATGTTAGGAACTGTTAGGAAAAGAATAGATAAGACAGAAGATATCATAATGTCACTATATAAACCCATAGCACTCCCACACCTTGAATACTGTGTATAGTCCTGGTCGCCCCATCTCAAAAAAGATATATTGGAATTGGAAAAAGTACAGAGAAGGGCGACAGAAATGATGAGGGGCATGGAACAACTTCCGTATGAGGAAAATTTAAAAAGACTGGGACAGTTCAGCTTAGAAAAGTGATGACTAAGCAGGAATATGATAGAGGTCTATAACATCATGAGTGCTGTGGAGAAAGTGAATCCAGAAGTGTTATTTACCCCTTCACATAACACAAGAACAGGGATCACCCAATGAAATCAATAGGCAGCAGGTTTAAAACAAACATAAGGAAGTATTTCTTCACACCACACACAGTCAGCCTGTGGAACTCATTACCAGGGGATGTTGTGAAGGCCAAAAGTATAACTGGGTTCAAAAAAGGATTACATAAGTTCATGGAGAACAGGTCCATCAATGGCTATTAGCCAAGATGGTCAGGACACAACCCCATACTCTGGGTGTCCCTAAGCTTCTGAGTGCCAGAAGCTGGGACTGGATGACGGGAGGGATCACTCAATAATTTCCCAGTTCTGGTCATTCCCTTTGAAGCACCTGGCACTAGCCCCTGTCAGAAGGCAGGATACTGGGCTAGATGGTCCACTGCTCTGACTCAGTGTGGCCTGTCTCATGTTCTCAATGGGCAGCAGGTTTAAAACAAATAAAAGGAAGTTCTTCACACAGCGCACAGTCAACTTGTGGAACTCCTTGCCTGAGGAGGTTGGGAAGACTAGGACTATAACAGCGTTTAAAAGAGAACTGGATAAATTCATGGAGGTTAAGTCCATTAATGGCTATTAGCCAGGATGGGTAAGGAATGGTGTTCTTAGCCTCTGTTTGTCAGAGAGTGGTGATGGACGGCAGGAGAGAGATCACTTGATCATTACCTGTTAGGTTCACTCCCTCTGGGGCACCTGGCACTGGCCACTGTCAGTAGACAGGATACTGGGCTGGATGGACCTGTGGTCTGACCCAGTACGGCCGTTCTTATGTTAGAAGGATTCTGCAGGCTTGTTCGCATCTGCGGGACCTCACTGCTTTGAGTGGAGCTGCACAGATGCAACTCGGGGTAGCAGCTGGCCCCACAAGTGGCACTTCGCTGGCATCTCTGTTGAAGAGGCACAAACCAGAAGAGAATCCCTCTCTTCCCTCCAGCAGAGGCAGCGGGCCTGATTCTGACACCACTGTAGCTCCGTTAGCTTCCCTGGAGTTACTCCTGGTGCCAAGTGAGAATTAGGCCTGAACTGCCACGGCCTTGCACTTTGCATGGTCACGCACACCTGTGCAAACTCCCTCTGAATGGCAGCCTCTTCCATGCCCTCTGCAGAGATGCCCTGGCTAGACACGGGGCACAACAGGGAGAACTTGAGACCGGAGGCTCTGCACCAGATAACACCCTAGCAGAGCTGTGTGAGGAGATGGCTGTTTACACAGACCCTCTGATAACTGCACTCCAGCGGGAAGTGGCTTGGTTGGTGCTGTTCCCTGCCTTAGCAGCCACTAACAGTGTCTTTGGCTTGTCTTTCCCTTGCCCTGCACAGGTGACTGGGCTGCGAAAGCCGTTAAGGAAGAAGGGCCAGGAGAGGACCATACCAAGGAGTTGGAGGCCCCCTGGGTGCTGGCAGGGAAGGTCTACAAGAACCCTCTGACCCCCAGGAGGCAGCCAGGGAGCGGGCAGGACGCTCCCGCTGAGTGTACCAGGGCCCTTGGGAAACACAGCGCCAGGGCCTCCCAGCCGAGGAGCCCCGCGGGGGAGCTGGCGTTGGCCTGTGGTGACTGCGGGTGGCGGTTTGGAGATGTGGCGTCCCTGGGCGAGCACGAGCAAAGCCACGCGGCGGAGCGCACCTTCATCTGCACCGACTGCGGCAAGAGCTTCGGGCGGCACGCCACCCTGGTGGAGCACCAGCGCGGCCACACGGCGGAGAGCGTCTTCGTCTGCACTGACTGCGGCAAGAGCTTCACCCACAAGGCGGCGCTCACCGTGCACCAGCGCACTCACGTCCGCCAGCGCCCCTACCGCTGCGCCCAGTGTGACGGCGCCTACGGCTCCCACGCTGAGCTGGCCGCCCACCAGCAGGCCCACGCCAGGCCGGCCGTGGCCTCAGAGGAAAGTGCTGAGCCGGCTGCGCCCCTGCGGGCCCCCGAGGCTGAGAAGCCCTTCCCCTGCATCGACTGCGGCGACAGCTTCCGCTCGCACCCCGCCCTGCTGAGCCACCAGCGCATCCACGCCGAGGAGCGGCCCTACAAGTGCACCAAGTGCGGCAAGAGCTTCTGCTTCCACGCCGAGCTGGCGTCGCACCAGCTGTGCCACCCCAAGGAGCGCTGGTTCCCATGCGGCACCTGCGAGCGGCGCTTCAGCTCCAAGACCGACCTGATCCTGCACGAGCGCACCCACCCCGAGTCCAAATGGTGCCTGTGCGCAGACTGCGGCAAGATCTTCGCCTGCCAGGCCGACCTCAGCCGGCACCAGGCCAGCCACGCCGCCAAGGTGCACGCCTGCCCCGAGTGCAGCAAGGCCTTCAGCTACCTGACTGACCTCATCGTGCACCAGCGCTCACACGCCGAGAGGCTCATCTCCTGCAACAAGTGCGGCAAGGGCTTCGGCTCCCGCACCGACCTCCTGATTCACCAGCGCATGCACGGCGACAGCCAGTCCTTCACCTGCACCCAGTGCGGCAAAGCCTTCGGCTCCCGCACCGACCTCATCACGCACCAGCGCTCACACGCCGAGAGGCTCGTCTACTGCAACAAGTGCGGCAAGAGCTTCAGCTCCCGCACCGACCTCCTGATTCACCAGCGTGTGCACGGTGAGAGCCGGTCCTTCACCTGCACCCAGTGCAGCAAGGCCTTCGGCTCCCGCACCGACCTCATCATGCACCAGCGCAGCCACCGCGACCGCCAGTCCTACTCGTGCGCCGAGTGCGGCCGCGTCTACAGCAACCAGTCCTACCTGGTGGCCCACCAACGCATCCACACCGGGGAGAAGCCGTACAAGTGTGCCGAGTGCGGGCGCAGCTTCAGCCACAAGTACCACCTGGGCAGGCACCAGCGGACACATGCAGGGGGCACCCCGCCCGTGTACTGAGCCCCAGGGCCTGTGCCACCTCCACCAGGGAGTGCACGGGGAGCGGACGGGGAGGAGGGCAGGGGAGTTGCACAGCATTGCAAGGGAGGCTGCATGTTGCCCCCGTGGCAGGTGGAACACCGATGACACAGAGCTGGGTGCGGTGCCGATGCAAGTCAACACTAAGGGGGAGAGACTTCTCAGACATGAAACTGGTGACCACCCCCTCGCCTCTCCCCCTGCAAGAAGTCCAGTGTCACGTGAAATTTCCTTGCAGGGAGGGAAATCTCACCCCGGAGTGACAGCTGCTTCCTAACAGGTTATCACGAGCAAGACAGAACCGGACTAAGAGCTAGACAGAACTGTGCATGCTACGGAGCTATAGGAAGTTGGGCAAATGCTGTTAAACTAAGCGTGGTGGGGGTCAAGGGGCAAAAAGCGGACTCAAGCTGGTTCTTGTTCCCCTTCAGCAGCGAGATTTCTCTTCTGTGTCCCCTTTTCGCCCTCCCCTCCTTCTCCTGCCCATGAGGAATTCAACAAACATAAGGAAAGCCACTGCCATCACTAGACTCACCAAATTCATGCACATGCTACGTGAAGGGTGTAACTAATCCCGTACCCAGAACTGTGAGACCAGGCTAGGGTGAGGTCCTTTAGCTTGGCGGTTCAGTTCCACAAAACTGCTGCAAAGTCATCCCCTGCCCTAATGTTTAGGGGACCAAAACAAGTAAAAATGGCATTGAGCCAGCTGGTTTGAGGCCCTTCCCACCCTGAAGGAACGAGGGGCTGAGTTAGCTACGGACAATGGGCCGTATCCTCAACTGGTGTCAATGGTACAGCTCCGCTGAAGCCAAGAGAGCTGGGCCAGCACCCAGCAGCCAAGTGTCTGGCCCAAAGTTAAGGGGGATGTGATGTATTCCAGTGTCTAAGGGAAAGCCTGCACAACATCATGTGGGTGCTGTCATAGAATCGCAGAATATTAGAGTTGGAAGGGACCTCAGGAGGTCATCTAGTCCAACCCCCTGCTTAAAGCAGGACCAACCTCAACTAAATCATCCCAGCCAGGGCTTTCCAAGCCGGGCCTTAAAAACCTCTAAGGAAGGAGATTCCACCCCCTCCCTAGGTAACCCATTCCAGTGCTTCACCACCCTCCTAGTGAAAAAGTTTTTCCTAATATCCAACCTAAACCTCCCCCACTGCAACTTGAGATCATTGCTCCTTGTTCTATCATCTGGTACCACTAAGAACAGTCTAGATCCATCCTCTTTGGAACCCCCTTTCAGGTAGTTGAAGGCGGATATCAAATCCCCCCCTCATAGTCAACATAGTCAAGCCCAGTTCCCTCAGCCTCTCCTCATAAATCATGTGCCCGAGCCCCCTAATCATTTTCATTGCCCTCCGCTGGAGTCTCTCCAATTTGTCCACATCCTTTCTGTAGTCGGGGCGGGGGCCCAAAACTGGATGCAATTCTCCAGAAGTGGCCTCTCCAGTGCCGAATAGAGGGGAATAGTCACTTCCCTCGATCTGCTGGCAATGCTCCCACGAATGCAGCCCAATATGCCATTAGCCGTCTTCTTTAAGGCCTCCCCCCTGTCGTCTCAGCTAAGGCCTGTTTCGAATCCTTTTCTCTGTCCTGGTTTCTGCACCACTGAGCCTGCCTGGAGAGAAGAGGACATTTGAAGGGGCAGAGCGTGATGCTCCCTCCTTCCGCAGGGCTAGGGGCAGCAGACAGGCTCTGGGCCGAGGGCATGCCCTGTACGATAAACGCCTCGCGGTGAGGGGCGGCCTCTAGGAACCAGCCAATGAAAGCAAAGCGAGAGCATCCCAGGAAGCTGGCCACCAGCCCATGACGTGGAGGTGATGCCGCCCCCCTCATCTCTGACACACGTTTGGTCCCTGGAGACCAGCAGGCCCTTCTCCAGCTTGATGTGAGTACGAAGGGCTAAACAAAGTCTTGCATGCTGGGACCTCTCTCCGGGGGCTGAACCCCTCCCTAGGCACGATGAGGCTGGCTGTGGGCTGCATTGTAGAACTCTCTAGCTGGCTACTTGGCTGTGTTTTGGCCACCCCGTGCACTGAAACCCAGTGGGCTGAACTGGGTGGAAATATGCCTTAATTTAGCAAGTTGGGAAGGAACCATAATGCTGCTCGATATGAGGGGAGAGTGCTGCAGAGTTTGGGTCTGATTACAGAGTTGCCGCTTCCATGTAGGAGAGGGCCTGTCTGCAGTGGGGCAGGGGTGGGGAGGAGACACTCTTTCCATGTGTCCTATGATACAGGCCCGGCTGTTGGTTTAATTCTGAGCATTAGAACATCAGAGGTGACCCGTTCAATGAAGTCAGAGTTCCCATCCGCTCCATGCACTCGGATTTCCTTTGTTCACCTCAGTCTGCCAAGAGCTGGCACTTTCACTGAGCTGTTGTGCACACCCGGCCTAAACCACATGTTTCGGAGGGAAATTGCTTTGTAAATATGTGATCCTAGCAGAGAATTCCAGCTCTCCTCGGGCACGTCTGTGTCTGAAGCACTTTGGATACTCCGTGGCGCCCAACAGACATGGCACTTGCTCTTGTTTCATTTCTAAATTGATTTCCTGTCCCAGGGGCTGTCCTGCCTTAGCTCAGAGACCAGTTGAGCGCACTAGCTGTTCCTTTGTGGTGTAGCGCTTCCTTTGGAGGGTTTGGCCCTGGGAGACAGAGGACGAAGACGGTGGAGAGGGGATGCGTATTTTATTCACGAGCATTTTAAAGGAACGAAATCAAAACTGTCGTAGTTCAATAGTACACACAAGTTCCGTGTCCAATACGTCCTGTAAGAATGATGTGTGCGTGTGCTTCAACGTGTCACCTGGGGAGAGTTCGGCCAAAATCCACCGCTTTGCGACTGTAGAGGAAATTCCCTGGAAAGCAAAACTTGGTGCCCAGTGACCCAGTTGAAAGCATCCCCTTGGTGTTCAAACTTCCACGTTCGGTTTCAACCCCGTAGATCAGCCGCGGGGAAGGAAGCACTACAGGCTTTGACTCCTACCTGTGTGTTTCTCTCCCTTAAGACTTTTAATAAAGCTAGTTCGTTTAAGCCCACGTTGCAAGCACAGTTTGTTCTTGTTGGTGTGCTCCGAGGCTCCAGCAGGCTGGCTGAGCTGCAGGGCCCAAGTCCTCCTTCATGGGCCGTGTGTATTTGTACTGCAGTAGCGGCTAGCGCTCCGGGGCTTGTAGCGTAAGGTGTTGTACAGAGCGCTGCCCTCGCTGGGGAACTCACAGCGCCCACACGTTTTGAAGGTCACTTCATGCCGGTGAATAGTGCTGAGCTGGCAGCCAGTAGAGGATTTCTCTGCAGAACCGGGGCAGTGGCGCTGCGAGATTTCTCTGTGCATGGCCCCTCGTTCCCTACGCTGCAGGGGCCCCTGGGGTTCAGAGGCTGATGGACAGTGGTGATGGGCTCAGGGCAGCGCCCAAGCGTTTGCTGCTGCTCTCCCGCCAGGGGCCTTTCAGACTGGGGAAGGAGAATGGAGCCCTGGGAGTCACCCCTCATTTACCCGCCCCCTTTAGCTCCATTCACAAGGACTGGGCCCCACTTCGTGGAGCTGAATGTCCTGCTTCTCCGTGCGTGGGAGATTTGTCCAGTCATCACGGCGGATGCCGGCATGGGGAGTTGCCTCCTCCAGACCCTGGCTGCCCTGGCCTCACCTCACACAACCCTCCTGCAGGGGGGTGGGGCAGGATTTTTAGCCTTGGCCATTTGTAGAGGGTGGTGTGGGGGGGGGGGCTTGTTTGGCTGAGCTCGGGGGAATGGACAGGGCTTCCTGTGTGTCCCCAGGGTAGATGGCAGGGGTGTTTGGCTGAGTCAGGGCTCTCTGTGCCTGCCCTGCAAGTACATGTGGGGGCATGAGTCCAGCTGAGTCGGGGGGGGGCAGGACACCCCATGCCTGCCCCCCAAGGTAGGTGCAGGGGGGTGCACCCTGATTAGCCCCCCAATGTAGGTGGGGAGGAGGCCAGAGGGGGTGGCTAGGAGTGGGGAGGAGGCCAGAGGGGGTGGCTAAGCCAGAGTAGTGGGGTGCCCCGTGTCTGCCTCCGAGGATAGGTGGGGGGTGCCCTGGGCTGCTCCTTAGGGTTAGTGTGGGAGGCCCCCCGTCTTCCCCCCAAGGTAGATTGGCTCTGAGACCAACACACACCTGGCCTTCCTGTCTGCCCCACAGAGGCCTGGCGGCAGGGGCTAGAGCAGGGGTCTCAAACTCAAATGACAACGAGGGCCACATGAGGACTAGTACATTGGCCCGAGGGCCGCATTACTGACACCTCCCCCCCGCTGCCCTCGGCCCCGCCCCCACTCCACCCCTTCCATGAGGCCCTGCCCCCATTCCAACCCCTTCCCCGAAATCCCCACCCCAACTCTGCCCCCTTCCTGTTCCCAGGGGGTGCAGGAGGGG
>NW_020698399.1:0-6785 GCF_002925995.2 Terrapene triunguis
TTTTAAACTGGCCAAAGCCGTGCTCGATGCACTACCAGTCACCCTATCGGGTGCCAGTGCCCCCCATGAGCCTGAACTGCTCAACCCCACAGACCCATACCCACAGCCCCAGAAGGTCAACCACACATTGCCCAGCTCATTGAGCCACTGCTCAATGAGAATGAGATTCGGCGTGTGTCAGCGAGCAAATATCTATCCAGTGCATGGGGAATCCCAAAACCACACAAGCCCAACGAGTATAGGATGGTTATAGATTATCGCGCTGCTAACAAACACATACGGTCAGTAGCATTCGCTGCCAAATGGGATATCCCCACTATAGAACGCATTCTACTGGATGACACTAACCAATGGTCCTGTACAACAGACCTAAAAGATATGTTTTATCAGATCCCCCTCTATGACCCCAAGGGACTGCTAAACTTCACTTACCAGGGAGCCCAGTATCAATGGCAAGCGTGCCCCCAAGGGTACAAAAACTCACCTGCCTGTGCCAGCGAAGCCCTAACCCACCCATTAGAGAAGGTACCATCCCTCCCCAACATTCACGTTGTCTATTACGTGGACGACATTCTTATAACTGGCACCACACCAACTGAAGTACAAAAGGTCACTGAACAGGTTCAGGCCACTTTATCCACCGATGGGTGGAACCTCAGTTCGCCTAAATGTGTCCTCACTGCTACTTCTACCTTTCAGTTTTTAGGTTTTACTGTAGAGAAGGGACAGCTATGCCACTCAACTTACCACCCACTCACAAATTCTTTCCCCCTGGGGGTAGCTCCCCCCAGACGTGAAGTGCAGCATGTGTTAGGTGTAATTAACTATCACAGACAGTTTCTCCCTGCTGCTTTGTTGCCACAACTATCTGTTTTGCAGCGATATGCCAGGAACGTTAAAACCCCTTGGACACCAGAGGCCGAGCAGGCGGTGTCTTCCCTGGCTGCCTGGTTGGGCTCTGGGCCCACCTTGGCTCGATGGAATCCCACCAACCCTATTGAGATTACTCTCACTGTGTCCTTGGACCATGTGGCCGTAACTGTGTCCCAAAAGAACCTCCCTGTCCACAATCAGGACCCGAATATCGTTATGGGCCTGTGGGCATTGCCATGCTTGCTGTCCAGTGTGCTCTCCCATGGGGTAAATCTGCCACAGGCACCCTAAAGGGGCCTCATGTGGAGCTTCTCCCATACCTCACCTTCACCCCGGCCCCCCAGTTCCAGGGAGCCCCTGCTACCTGGGAGCGACTTGTTTATCAGGCCCAAGAGGTATTTGGACATTGGACCCTCAAGTCTTCCTCCACCACAGCTCCCACTGAGCCGGGGGCTATTGCCCAATTGAGCGCCTATGCCCCTTGGATTGTATCTGATGGGGGCACATCGCCTTCTCCCTGAGCAGGAATGCTGTGTGCTACCTGTAACACCCTCAAAGTTAAACCCTTAGACTTTTCCAGCTCAGCCCAGAAGGCCGAAGCAGAAGGCGTCCTGTTGGCAGCCTCTCACATTGTGGCAGCCCACCCGAAAACACGCGTGGTCCTGGGAGTGGACTCAAGCTACTGCGTGTCCATTCTGGTGGGAGAAGGACGGCCCACCGCTCATGAAGAAACATGGGCACAGATTACTCAACTGGCAGCACAGTCCAAGCTGCCATGGTTTGTTGCTCATTGTCCTTCGCACAGGTCTGACAGTAACCCTCTTCATTCCAGCCTGGATCTACAACTCCGAGAATATAAGCGTAACACATCCCAGGTTAACATTATCTCTTGCAGCGATCCCTTCATCACCTGGCTCCATAAAGAGTGGGGGCACCTGTCTGCCTGTGCCCTACATCAGCTGTTGACTGACCGAGGAACACGAACATCAAGCGTGTCTAGGCAGCAGTGCACCCAAGCAGTTCAAGGGTGCCTAAGCTGCCAACAGGCACGAGTCACAAACAAGCCTGTCTATGCCCATGGTGCTTATAGCCCTGAGCACTTCAGCCCGGGTAAAACCTGGCAGATGGACCTCATTGGCCCCCTTCCGGGGGCAAAACGGTATCCAAAGGGGCTTGTAATAGTTGACCTAGGGTCTCGCCAGTTAATGTGTTCTTCCCTCAGGCGATCTACTGCACTAGCTGTTTCTGTAGCCCTTCTCCAGGTAATTGCTGCCTGGGGGGCACCCGAAGAAATCCAAACCGATGGAGGGCCACCGTTCACCAGTAAAGCTATAGACCAGATGGTGTCTCAGTGGGGGGTGCGTATTCACACCCACCTGCCATATCACCCCCAAAGCAACGGAGTCGTGGAGAGACGGATCAGAATGCTGAAGACCCAGATTCGGGCCATACTTGGCACCCCTGATTACAAGGGGTGGGACCGGGTCCTGCCTCAAGCCCTCATTTCCCTTAATGCAGCATACAGCCGATGGCCAGAGATCGCTCCTAAACCACGGGAACCTGGGAAACCTGCCTACAGTATTTCTCAGCCAGTGTGGGTCTCTATTCCCAATGCCCAGGGAACCTGCACTCCACTAGCAGCCACCATCATCACACCTGGCCGGTTCCCTAACACCTATCATATTCAAATAGATGAACGGGGCAAGCCTAACCTGGTCCACCACAACTGGCTTAGTGTTCAGTCATAACAGGCCCTAGATGGGCCACTTTTCTTTTATGTCTTCACAGGAATCACCTGCCATGATTGCCACCCCGCCTCAAGAAAACCCCCTGGTTGCCTGGGTAAAAGCCTACGCCCTGCAGGAGGTCCTCATCGGGAACCTGTCAGATGTCCCCTCATCACATGATTGTGTCGCCTGCACAAGACGGGAGGCCTCAGATGGAGGATCCCCTTTCCTCTGGAAGTTCCTCCCTCTCACGAACCTAACTCCACAGTATCCAGCCTCAGTCTGCAACAACACAGACTGGGTCCATCGACCCCTGTTCACGTGCAACACCAGCAGCGACGACCGGAAACCCAACTCATTCACCCCTGTTGTGGTAACATTCACCCCTGTTGTGCCAGCAGCCCCCTGCATCATGTTCTTCGGCTTCCCCAATCCTACCCCATTGGGGCAATACCCCAATTGCACCCAGTGGTTCACAGGACCCCGTCCCAACCCGAACCCCAAAAAAGGAAGCCCAAGGTACCGAACTGAGTTTACCAAATTTGTTAGCCATTTTCCAACAAGTACAGCGTTCAACCTCACCCAGTACTCATCCACAGCTCTAACCCACATAGAACTGAGACAGGCCAGAGCTGCTCACTTATTGTGGATGAAGGTTGATGCACCCCGCAGCCAGGAGCCCTCCCAGCACCACAAACAGTTTCTACCCTCTCCCCCAGGGCAAGTATGGCTCTGTGGAAACAACATTGCCCGAACTGCCCTACCCTCCTTCCCAAAAGGGGTATGTGCCATCGGGCAACTTGTCATAGAGGGAGGGGGACTCTTTCACCACCGTCGCCCCCCCTTCTCCTCACCACGCAAACGACAAGCAGCCACCGCATGGGAGAGGCTTAAGTCGGCCACCAAGATGGTTATAGAGGGCTATGTACAGTTTAACCCCCTCTCCTACAGTTTAACTTTACAGCAAATCCGTGGACTGTCGCTTGGTCTGGAGACCCTCGCCAACATCACAGCCGACGGGCTTCGTCGAACCAGCGACGCTCTCACAATCCTGGCCAACTACGCCGAGCAAAACCGTCTCCTAATCCAGACCATCCTACAAAAGGACTTTTGTGTTGCCTTTGAGGACCTTGATCCTCGCTTTAAGGGACAATGTTGCCTGCGCCTTCGCCCCGGGTGGAACAACATCTCAGCCATGGCTAACCAACTGTCCTCCTTCGCCGTTCAGATTCGTAAGGAGCGTGAGCAGTGGGATTGGTGGCAAGCCCAGTGGTCCAGCTGGGGGCTGGGATCCTGGGCCCAGTCCATCAAGCAGTGGCTTATTACTGTGGCTATTATTCTTGTAGCCTTTCTGTTGGGGATAGCAGTGGTCAAGCAGCTAGTTCACAGGGTTGTGTCTGCCCTGCCCTTGCAGGCGAGGTACTCCTCCATTCCCCTTAACAGCAGCGAACCATCACCCCTAGATTACTCAGATAGTGAGGATCTGTAACCCCTCTGGCCTTGGTCTTTGCATGGGGCAACCCCCTCACAGCCCGTGGGGTCGGCCAGGGGGGCATGTCTGTTACAGCTGTCCCCCTGTTGGATTCCTTTTTCCCCCTTCCTTTCTGTTTGTGCTGAGTGGCCGCCCCCCCAGCCATGGAACTGACCAAAGTCACAGCCTGGCCCTGCTCATGAAAATGGCTTGTGCAGACTGACTGGAGCCATTGCTCTGCTCATGGAGGTGGGGGCTTCTTCGCTCCTTTGTCTAGCTCCTTTGTTCGGACCCGGCTCGGTGTAGGGTGCTCTGCCCAGGTATGCAAGACCTAAAGTGGCCACATAGCAGAGCATATGAGTCATACCTGTGACTCAGAACTTGCCTAGACATATCCTGTGCCTACCTGCAGTTTCCCTGCCTTCTCTCCTCCCCTGGATTAAGGGGAACCAAAGTTACTGGCGGGAAACTGCCTACGTTTGCCCTTAAAACCAGACATTTTCTGATCAGACCCCCGGAGAAGGTCCTTGCTTTGCCACCTGGTCTGACCAGCTAGGGGTCGTTGGGGGGCCCTCTCCCCGCTCTCATTTGTTTTTTAGCGTACCCCCATTTTTAAACTCCCCTCCCACGAACAACGAATTTGTGCCTGGAGATCTCCTGATTATTGTAAGCAAATCGAGTCCTCTCTCCATCCTCCGATGCTACTGCCGTTCCTGTCTCTGTGCTTGCTGCTGTCCTGGGGATTGGTAAGGAAAAACCTCTTGCACACTCCCCTTGTTCTAGCTGCTGGCTTCCTTTCCCCAGCAGGCAGACCCCAAGCTAACTCCTTGGTCTGTATCTGTAATCTGCTTCTAGCTCCGCAGCGCCTTTGCTGCTAGAAATAAGCCTGCTTGCAGCCACCACTAGTTAAATCCTCCGCCCCCTTGAAGCTGTATCCTGGGCACACACCACTCTGCCCTCTGAAACTACCTCTAGGATAAGGTGCACCCATTAGGTTAGGTTTAGCCTTTAGTCTAGATAAATTGTAATTTCATTTTGCATAGTTGTGGTTAAGTTAGGTTTAGAAAATTGCTTGCATTGTACTCTTTAAGTTAGGCTTAAAGAATTGTTGCATTGTGTTTTGTTACTTGCTAATTTGTGTAGTCTTGGTTAAGTTAAATCATAGATAAGATTTTGCTGTGTTCTGTATAATTGTGGTTAAGTCTGTCTTCCCGCTGCCCTAACCCCCCCTCCCCCCCGAGCTTGCCCGTGTCTCCCCCCCGAGCTCCCCAGTCACTCATTGCAGTCTCTCTGCTGTTTAAACTTGCAGCCCATCTGCTCTCTCTCTCTCTTAATCCCTTCCCCCACGTGCTCACCCCGCTCCTACTGCTGCCAGACCTCAATTGTATTACTGAAGTCTAGCATAAAACCCCATTGGTTACCCTTTTTCTCTCTAACACCCTTCACGTTTTACATTTACACCACTGTAAAAACAACATTTTTACCTAAAGTTGTTGGTTATTTAACACATTTTACCCATAACTGTTAGTTGGTTATATGCTGCTGTGACACACCCTTTACATAGAAATTGTTAGCTACCTGTTACATTTATACTTCAGTGTTAATTGGTTACCAACTGTATTGTACCCCACTGTATTGTACCCCACTATTGAAACCCCCTATCCTATTTACTAAAAGTAACCCCTCCCCAATTGTCTACCTTAACAAACCCCATACCCCTCACTATTGAATTTTCCCTGTTTTTGCATTTTCTTAATAAAGTTTATTTTACACCCCACCAGTGCAGTAGTTGTCCCCCAAGATCCCCTACCTGCTGGCCGGGTCATGGTGTCACGAACAGGATCTTGGGGTAACAATTGCTGCCTCCCCTGTCCCTGGAAAGAGGCCAAGACCTCTGGGA
Source organism: Terrapene triunguis (assembly GCF_002925995.2). NCBI lineage: Eukaryota > Metazoa > Chordata > Testudines > Emydidae > Terrapene > Terrapene triunguis. The sequence goes on from NW_020698399.1 coordinate 5,972, forward strand.
CAGATGAGGATCAAACTAACCACCTGCAGTACCACTCGCTGCAAAGTAAACAGTAGCCTGAGGCCCTAGAGTGGGTCTGCACGATTGGCAAAGGCCAGAGCTCCAGGGTGTACACTGCCCACCTGGGGCTCACTGATGTGGGGTGCCTTTTAACTTGTCACCCCACATTCAGGGCCAGCCCCGCTGATTCGAGCCTCCGGCTAACCTGCACTAAGGCAGGAGAGCCAGCCGCAGATTCAGATCCTACCCGCCCCTGGAGGGAGGTGGGGAGGGTCATGAAAGCCTGCGGGGGGACCCCATCTAAACTCACCCCTGAACCCCGAATTTTGCAGGGGTCCCCCGCCCACCGAATACTAACAGACCTGGTACAGAAGCTAGAAGGGGTTCGGAAGCCCAAGAAACTGTGGCCTGATGTATACAAACCCCAAAAAGTGGCCACAGTTGCCTATGAAATACTGGCCCAGGCCCTTGATAAGGTAACCGTTTTACATGGGGCCCTAACGACCTCGGCCAAGGAGGCCGTTAGCCAGGCCAGCCAGGAAGGGCCGCCACCACCTACCACTAGCCAGCCCAGTCCCAATGAAACCTCCGAACACCCACCCCCATACGTACACCTAGAGGCCCCACTCCCCCTCAAAAAAACCCCGCTATACCCCACCCTACCCTCCGCCCCACCAGATGTCCAAGCCCATACACTCCCACTCACTGTGACCTCCAGTGAGGCCCTGCCTATATCCATCAGCCGAATAAAGGTTGATGGTCAGGGCTGTGACGGGTTGGATCACAGAAACCCCCTTGGGAGCTGCCACCCGAT
>NW_020698400.1:0-3363 GCF_002925995.2 Terrapene triunguis
GGCTCTGGGATGTGCCCTTGGGTGTCTCCCTGCCATGCATTGGTCAGTGTGAGCTCTCTTCCCTCCCCTCCCCCACGCTCTCCGTCACCCTTTCCCCCCCATCCAAGCCCTCCCCACATCCTGCCAGGTCTTTCCCTATTACACCCCCGGCTCGCCCCCGGAGAATGGGACCCCCCCCGCAGCGCCAGGTCCAAAGGCAGGTGCCTTCCTGTACTCAGGCAGCCCCAGTTCGGCCCCCTGCAGAACATGCTGCCCCTGCCGCGGGGAGCGTCAAACGGTGCCAGTGGCCACAGGAACGGGGGAGATGTTTCCTCAGGAGCAGGGAGGCTGCTGGGGGCTGTGAGTGAGCTCGGGAGGAGGGGAGCCCAGCCTGAGGCAGGGGCCAGGCCCCCCCCCCCCCGCCCCCACACACACACTGGTGGGGGCAGACTGGCACTAGTCATGTTTGTTGCCAGCTGAGCTGCGCTGACTACGGGTCCCTCCAGCCATAAATACTGCTTGTCTGACTGTGGCCACGGCTGTCTAGCCCCAGAAATGTGCTCTCCAGAAAGATCCCCCTCCCCTCCTGGGGACCAGAGACCCCCTCTGTGTTTAGTAGTCTGAGACTCCCTGGTAGATCTCGGCTCTCTTTCGAACCCATTTCTCGCCAGTGTTGTCAGATGCTACCGGTGTGGTGCTCTGCTTTCTCCTATGTTGATATCACTCGGCTGCGTGCGTGTGTTCCCTCTGTGTGCTGCCCCAGCTCTGCGCAGATAGCTGACCCAGCAAACCCGACGAGAACCCCCAATAACCACAGACTCTAGTAAGGTACAAAGGCACCTCGGCCAGGTTTATTGCGACCTTGGACACAGTTGCAGTTCCCCGTAGATTACTTAGTCTACCGGGCATACTACGAGAAAGTGCCTCTTGGCAATGGACCCAGCTCAGTCAGTGGCGGGACTTTCCACTGCCCCCTCGGCTGGACAAAGGCACCTCCCCAGGGATACATTCTTATACACAGGTACAGACAAGTTACACATCACTCCTGACGTATTGAGGTGCATCCCCTCTACGCAGCAAGGTACAACCCCTCTACGTAGTAAGGTGCCGCCTCTCACATTGTACATGTTGGTTCGATCAAAACAACTCTATCCATCAGTTTACCCTTTTGCCCCTGTCATTAGGATAGGTCGGCCTGTTCCTTGAGTGTGGAATGTACAAGTGTGCGAATGTTCTGATATCTGGTGTCCAGTACCTTTTAGGTATGTCTCTTTTTGCAGCATCAGCCCTTTCCTTGCCAGCTTCTGTGAGCAGGGCCTGCCTCTGGCTCACAGCTTAACTTTGCTTTATGTTAGCGAAGTCTTGACCATTACTTTAGTTCAGGCCTCAGGCCTCATACTGGGCCTTTATGAGGGCCTTCACTTACTACAGCCAGCTCTGCAACCCGGCCTCCAGGAGGTGTCAAAACATCGATTATGGCAGCTGCCAGGGCAGCAAGACCAACGCAAAGGCTCCCCAGGAGTGTCAGGTGGCAGCAGGAAATCCAGCGGCCCCCCTCCCCTGTGCCTGGGCTGGGCTGGGCTGCTCATCTCTACGGGACAGTGCTGGGATCATGCCACTGTTGTGATAATTGGGCCGACAGATTTGCTCTAGTTGTGAGCACGAGGGATAAAGGGCCGTGAAAGTTCCTAAGATGTCAGAATACCGCAGAGCAACAAATGCTGATGGGGAAAGTATGAAAAGGAAACCGACTGAATTAACTAGATCAGGGGTTGGCAACCTTTCAGAAGTGGTGTGTGCCGAGTCTTCATTTATTCACTCTGATTTAAGGTTTCTCGTGCCAGTGATACATTTTAATGTTTTTGGAAGGTCTCTTTCTATGTCTATAATATAGAACTAAACTACTGTTGTATGTAAAGTAAATAACATTTTAAAAATATTTAAGAAGCTTCATTTAAAATTCAATTAAAATGCAGAGCCCGCCGGACCGGTGGCTTGGACCTGGGCAGTGTGAGTGTCATTGAAAATCAGCTCGCGTGCCGCCTTCGGCACACGTGCCATAGGTTGCCTACCCCTGAACTAGATCAGGGGTGGCCAACCTGGGGCTCCGGAGCCGCATGCGGCTCTTCAGAGGTTAATATGCGGCTCCTTGTCTAGGCACCGACTCCGGGGCTGGAGCTACAGGCACCAACTTTCCAATGTGCCGGGGGGTGGGGGGTGGGGTTCACTGCTCAACCCCTGGCTCTGCCCCAGACCCTGCCCCCACTCCACCCCTTTCCCCAAGGCCCCTGCCCCTTCCCCCGAGCCTGCCATGCCCTCGCTCCTCCCGCTCCCCCACACAGCCTCCTGCGCATGTGAAACAGCTGATTGTGGCAGGCGGGAGGTGCTGATCGGCGGGGCTCCCGCCGAGCAGGAGGTGCTGGGGGCTTCTGATCTATTAGTGTAGCTCTTTGGCAATGTACATTGGAAAATTCTGGCTCCACCTCAGGCTCAGGTTGCCCCCCACCCCCCCGCCCCGATCTAGATAAAAGGCCCTACTGATGTGCTTCAAGGACTGTGTTGAAATCACAATTGGTAAAAACAGAAGATGTGGAAACGGAAAATAATGACCCAAAATTGGTGTGGTGGATATTAGAGCTAATTGAAATAATTATTTGCTAGAGCGAGCAAACCATTCCAGATTTCTAAAGATCACCAAATGTGAAGTTGTGTTCTTACTGCAAAAAATAATGAGGGGGATGCGCTCTTCCACGCTCTGCGCTCCCTTTGTGGGCCCTAAGAAAGTGAACAAGGAAGTGTTATTTAGCCCTTAACATAACATAAGAGCCAGAGGCCAGCCAATGAAATGAACAGGCAGCAGGTTTAAAACAAACATAAGGAAGTGTTTCTTCACACAACGCACAGTCAACCTGTGGAACTTGTTGCCGGAGGATGTTGTGGAGGCCAAAATATAACGGGGTTCAAAAAAGAATGAGATGAGTTCCTGGAAGATAGGTCCATCAATGGCTATTAGCCAGCCAGGGATGCTACCCCATGCTCCGGGTGTCCCTAAACATCTGACTGGTAGAAGCTGGGACTAGACGACAGGGGATGGATCTCTTGATGATTCCCTGTTCTGCTCAGACCCGCTGAAACATCTGGCATTGGCCACTGTCAGAAGATCGGATCCTGAGCGAGATGGACCATTGGTCTGACCCAGTGTGATGAAGCAGAGAAGCTGTCAGCCAGCACAGCAGGGGTTAAGGAGAGCCTTTGGCCCAGCTAGCCCAGCCCCATTATACGCGCAGTGAAGGCCAGGCCTGGGGGGCGGGAGAGCAGGAGAGAGCCTGGCCCAGTTTGGGTCTGACTGGCAAAGAGGCAGGATCACCAGCTGGGAGTAAGCAC
>NW_020698401.1:0-1365 GCF_002925995.2 Terrapene triunguis
TTGTGTGTTTTTCCCCTCAGGTGAGGGCTCTGGCGTGGGGCTGGGGATGAGGGGTTCACAGTGCAGGAGGGTGCTCAGGGCTGGGGCTCAGGGTTGGGGTGCTGGGGGTGCAGGCTCTGGGGTGGGGCAGGGCTGGGGATGAGGAACTTGGGGTGCAGACAGGCTGCCCCAGGGCTAGGGCCAGAGAGGACTGCCCCCCCCCCGGCAGCAGCAAGCTCCAGGGGAGGGACCCCTCCTCTTCCCCCACAGCACACTCACTCTGCACCACGGTCACTGCACATGCTCCTAGGGCCTCTCTCAGGTCCAGAAAGCCCACTCATCTCCCCTGTGGTGGGTACCGGGGGGGGGGTTGCCATCACGTGTGGCCTCCCCTGCTGCTGCCCCTCACCATAGCCTCACTGGGGATGGGGCTGCCCCTTGCCCAGCATGGGGCAGGAGTGGGGACTGCAGGGTGGTGGCTGTGGGGGGGGGCAGGGTGTCACAAAATTCACCCAAGCCCCAGCTGCTCAGGTCTAGGAAGCCCCCCTCCCCAGTGGCGTAGCCAGGTTCTAACATCAGGGGGAGCGAACACATAAAAAAAGGCGCCACCCAACATATCAAATTACTAATCAGGTAGTAGGGTTTACAATGTTCTAACAAGAGATTCTGCTATTACCATTCTCCAGTCAACTTGCACACTATTTTGAATTAGTGATAATTCACAGAGAGAGAAAGAAGAAAGCTGAATTTAGAGAACAATTATTAACCAGATTCACCAGCTTACACATAAAGGCCTGGACCTGCTTCTTGGTTTGGGGAGCAGGTCAGTCTCTGGTCGCCTCCACCATGGCTGGCTCTGGCTTCAGGCAGCCGCTTCCCACCTTGAGGCCCAGGCATGACACCTCGGCCATCCCCACCTTGCACTTCCCAGCCTTTATAGCCAGCCTGGCCTCCTGGAGACGCCCCAGCCCCTCCTCAGTTATTCACCAGCCACTTTACTCCAGTCCATAGCACAAAGCACCATAAACCCAGTAGAATCTGGCCAAGAGACTATTCACCTCAAATTGGCATCTGCTACACTCCCCCCCACCCATTCCCAGGCACCACTATTCAGGAGATAGCTAAGTGAAAAGGTGGCATGGCTGAAGCATTTAGCAGGCAATTGAAAACTAGTATAGAGTACTGTACAGTCCCTGAGAACACTGCTTAATTCTGAGCCCTGGGGCTGCAGCTAGTCAGCAGTGAGACGCAGGAGACAGAACTGGCACCTTAAAGCACATTTACCCCTCCTTCCTTCACAAGCTGCACTAAGCACAGTTTCACAGCCCCGGGCGCAGCCCTGGGGGGGGGGCAATAACCCAAAGTCGCTCCTTTGCCTCCTGGTCC
>NW_020698402.1:0-5129 GCF_002925995.2 Terrapene triunguis
GCCCTGCCCAGAGGCTTTGGCAAGAACTAACGCTGGACTCTTTTGTTAAACAGCCGTGTGAATGGCCATGTTTGACGTACCTTTCCACTGGAAGGTTTGCCAGATGGATGACAGGATGGGAAATAACAGGCCCCTTCACTGTGAGGGGTTTAATGCTCTTCTGCAGTGGAGTAAAGCTTTCAGATATTTCTCAGCTGCTGAAATGTTGCTTCTCTAGCCCATAGGTACCATGTGTGCTTTCCCGCAGTTGTAGGTGAGTTAAAAGCCTAGTTCCGTAAAAGGGACCTCGATGTTGAACGAGTACCAGAATATCCAGAAGACCAGGCTGAAGGCCAGCAGCAGTGCTCCTGAGTAAATAAAGAAGTCCCAATAGTCCAGATTGGCAAAAATCCCCAAGAGGAGGATGATCAATCCAGCCACGTCACATATAAAAGCAATGACGAATATCCCAGCACATCTGCCCATGTGTGTGGAGAGGACCATGGTGAAATCCGACCACTGGGAGACCTTCAGCAAGGAGAGCAGCTCAGCTGCAGCATTGTGGCTTATAGTCTCTCCCTCGCCCGCTCGCTCTCTGCCAGGAGGAAGTACAAATGTCACAACACACCTTTAAGAACAATAGGGAGGCAAAGCAAGATAATGCTTTAGCCATGTCGTGGTTCTGTAATGACTCCACCCCTAAACACCTGGCACTGACATCACCTTTAACCTGCCAAAGTTCCAAGTGGGAACCCTGGGGCCCCTGTCAGCCGGGGCACCTTGTAATCAGTCTGAGCACAGACTCTGGGAGCTTGGTCCTGAAATCCTCACTCAGTTCTCACTCCCATTGATTTCCAGAAGAGTTTGTCTGAGTCAGGGCAGGACCCTTACAGCAAAGCTGAAGTGCAGATAAAATAAAAATGCTTCATATGTAGCACCTGCCATCTAAGGATCTCAATGTAATTTATACCACACATTACTGCATTAGCTCTCACGGCACCCCTAAGAGGTAGGGAAGCAATACTATTATCTTCTTTTTGCAGACAGGGAAACCGAGGCACAAGGTGGTTAAGGACAATGTGTTCAGAACTGACCACTAATATTGGGTGCTGATTCTTGGGTCTCCATGATAGCACTTCTGAAAATCAGGCCCAACTGTAGGTATCTCCAGTTGGACACCCAAAATGGAAGCATTCCATATTAATATTCAAATGTCCCAGCTCACAGGGAGTGAATGGCAGAGCCAAAAATAGACTCTTGGAGTCCTGGCACCCAGACCTGTGGGCTGGCCTCCTCGGGCGGCAGCCTGGGCTAATGGGAAGGGCACCAAAGTGGGAGTTAGGAAACCTGGGGGTCTAGTCGTAGCTCTACCAGGGAGTTGCTGCATGCCCTTGGCCAAGTCTGTTTCCCACTCCCACGCATTGTCTGCTTAGATCAGAGGTGGGCAAACTATGGCCTGCGGGCCACATCCGGCCCGTGGGACCGTCCTGCCTGGCCCTTGAGCTCCCGGCCAGGGAGGCTAGCCCTCGGCCCCTCCCCTGCTGTCCCCCCTCCCCCGCAGCCTCAGCTCACTATGCCACCAGCACTCTGGGTGGCGGGGCTGCGAGCTTCTGCTGGGCAGAGTAGCAGCATGGCTGGCTCCAGCTGGGCCGTGCAGCTGCCAGTTCTGGTGTTCTGAGTGGCATGGTAAGGGGGTGGGGAGCAGGGGGGTTGGATAAGGGGCAGAGGGTCCCGAGGGGCAGTCAGGGGACAGGGAGCAGGGAGCAGCTGGATAGGCATGGGAGTCCCGGGGGGCCGTGTCAGGGGGCGGGGGTGTGCATAGGGGTAGGGGCAGTCAGAGGACAGGGAACGGGGGAGTTGGATAGGGGTTGGAGTCCCGGGGGAGCGGTTAGGGGCGGGGGGGTACTGGGAGGGGGCGGTCAGGGGACAAGGAGCAGGGGGGGTTGGATGGGTCGGGAGTTCTGAGGGGGGCAGTCAGGGGGCAGGAAGTAGGAGGGGATGGATAGCGGGCAGGGGCCAGGCTGTTTGGGGAGGCACAGCTTTCCCTACCCGGCCTTCCATACAGTTTCGGCATCCTGATGTGGCCCTCAGGCCAAAAAGTTTGCCCACCCCGGCTTAGACTGTCAGCTGGTTGGGGCAGGAATGGTCTCTCGCTGTGGGTGCATCTACACTGGAGCCGGAAGAGGTGTAATCGACAGCTTGGGTAGCTGTACCCATGCTACCGCTGATCAGGGACAGGCAGCGGGAGCAGTGGGAGGGGCTAGTCCGAGTTCATATCTAGGGTTTCAGAGCAGGATCATCCTCCGGGCAGCTCACCCCACTGGGCTACACTGCTAGTTTTAGCATGCTAGCTGATCAGAGCTAGCACAGGTGTGTCGTCTACGCGAGAGGGAAAGCACACCTCCGGCTCCGCTGTAGACTTACCCATAGTGCCTGGGCAGCGTCCAGCACACTGCGGCCCTGATCAAGTTTGGGGCCCTTAGGTGCTATTGTAACATACGCAATGAATAACAATAATACTGATTAGGCAATAGTATGTGTCTCAGGCTGCTCCCGAAGCCTGGATTAAACTGGAGTGTGTGGCAAGCAGATTGCCTGTTAGCTCTTTGATTTACTCACCTCGGAACGTGCTGATTTCCTGTAAGGTTAGCTACACAGCAGTGCTCACGCTTCAGGCTGCAACTCGCTAACCTCTTCTATCATGTGGCCAATGAATGCTGCCAAACTGAATTCTACTTGACATGCTTGTAGCATTATCTAGTGGCCATCCAGACCCTCTGCGCAGCCCAAGAGCAGAGGCTCCAGCACAGCTGTTAACTGGCTCTTACAAGTGAGTGTCTGATGCTATTTCTCTCCCAGGGGTGTTTATACCCTGTGACTGCTCCCGGGGTCATGCTCCTCCACGCCCTGCATGATGTAAATCACCCAAGGGTGTTGATCACGGGACGCTGTGAGCTGACTAACCAGAGTGTGGTGGAGGGTAGCAAGATGTAAGCAATGCACAGGACAGGAAGAGTCTGACTGGCTGATTGGGATTCCAGCTCGGCATGGGTCTGGTATGACGCCTACGCACAGCAGGACCAGCCGGGAAGGAGAAAAACAGGCCAACAGCAGTGCTATGGCTGCTGCTGCTCTCATCCCAGGGGCTCTCTCTGTCTGAAACCTCCAGTTTTCTCCCACACTTGATCAGTCATCATCTCCTAAAACACATATCAGATAGACACGGATCAACTCACCCCGCTTTTTCCTATAATTGTATATGAAGAAGATACACCATTCACGTCTCATCATTTTCAGCTTGTTTGTATTCCAGTAGAGCCCAGAGCTGCCAGCTGAGATTGTGCTGGGCGCTGCACATACACATAGTGAGAGACAGTCCTTGCCCTGACGAGGCTTCCAGTCTAAACAGACACGCCAAAGAGTGGGAGGGAAACTGAGGCAGAGAGAGCAACTTGCGCCAGATCACATGGCAGGTTGGTGGTAGAGCCAAGAACAGATGACAGATCTCCTGATCTCTCAGGAAGACAAACATGTCACCTTCCCATTTTATTCCTGGTCTCCCCACAGTTTTTGTATTGATTTAACTATTTCTGTTAGGTGTGTGACTTTTTTACCAAAATAGTTAAATCGGCATAATCCCCTAGAATGGACGCAGTTGTACTGGGATGAAGGTGCCTTATACCAGTGTAGTTTAGTCTCCTAAATATATGGCATAAGCTCTACAGTATAAGCACCTATATACCGGTATAACTGCAGTCACCCTAGGGCAGTGGTTTTCAACCTTTTTCATTTGCGGACCCCTAAAAATAGGGTGTGGCTCCCTTTGGAAATCTTAGATACAGTCTGCAGACCCCCAGTGGTCAGCAGACTACAGGTTGAAAACCACGGCTCTAGGGTGTTGGCCCACTTTAGCCAGACTGGCTCCAAAGTGATCCAGTGAAAGTGGTGCAAAACCCATGTGTAGAGAAGCTTTAACAAACAATTCTTGGAAAGATTCTAACAGATTTTTAAAAAAATCAACAGATGTTATTTTTGGAAAAGACCAGATCCTGCTTCCCCCCGAGCCCTGGTGGCTTGGCTCGCTGAAAAACTCAGCTGGTGTCAGCTACATTAGCTAATTCCTCTCTCTGGCAGTGGCAAGTGCTGCCCTGCGGCCCTGGAAGCAGACAACCTGTGAAGCTGCAGAGTTGCTCAAAAAACGGTGACAGCTTTTTGTGACACATTTTCCACCTTTTTTGCCAAAGAAAATAATTGCCACTGAAATTTCAGAAATAAATAAAAAAATCCAGCATGGCTGGAATAAACAAGGAGTGCGGCTCTGAGACGTGCGCTGTGTCTTTAAATTTGCAGCAGGAAGCTCCACGGGAGTAGGGCCAGGGAAGATAGAGGTAGTAATGGGAGCAGAGAGTGTGACTGGGAATGATGCTGTTTTCCTCGTCCTACCAGAGTTCTTTGTCCACTGTCAGAAGACAGTGGCTCTGTCCATGATGCTTTGCCATTGTCAAATGCCAGCAAGGAAAACGAAGTGACAGCCACAATGAATGGAGGTGGCACAGTGAGATGGTCCTTACTTACCAGCCTGTTCACTCGCCCATCAGTCTCCAACCCAGGTTCTAACCACTGACAAGCCTTTGGCACTCTGCCAGCCCAGGATGTTCCAGACCTTGAAGGAGCAGTAAGCACAAGTTACCCCTGGCGGTATAGCCCCATGCACTGGGCTTACTCCTCTACCACCCATGTGTTTTACCATCTCTCCAGTTGAATATCCAGCCCCACTCAGCCAGCTGCTCACACACGCCCTACCCTTCCTACAATCACCCGCCCACCCCAGCTACTTCTTCCTCCATCACATCCACCCTCTCTCCACTCATTCCCCCTCCCTCCAGCCCCACTCAGCCAGCTGCTCACACACGCCCTACCCTTCCTACAATCACCCACCCACCACAGCTACTTCTTCCTCCATCACATCCACCCTCACCCCACTCATTCCCCCTCCCCCCAGCCCCACTCTGAATACCCCAAGTGGTGCTTTACATGAGCCCTTCGCAGAGGCCCTGATTCAGGAAAGTCCTTAAGCAAGTGCCTACTTGAAGCAGGTGAATAGATTACTCAGAGGCTTCAAGTTAGGCACATGCTTAAATCCCCTCCTG
>NW_020698402.1:5139-17835 GCF_002925995.2 Terrapene triunguis
CCCCAGCCTAAGGGGAGGACCCACAGGACCTAAAACCCAAATGATTATGGGGGACAACTAATGTAAAAACAGGGACAGGGTGACACCCTGTAGTGGGGCAGTTACCCCACTCCTGAGAGAAAAGGCTAGGCTGATTGGGGAAGCAGCTACAGCTGGCGCCATGCCCCAATCAGGCCACTGCTGGCCCTATAAAAGGGCTGTGAGCCAGGGGCTGAGTCAGTCTCTCTCTAGGTGTGGAGAGAGAGAAGGACCTGGCTGTCTGGGAGAAAAGGGTACTTGAACTGGAGCAGTGCTGTGGAATAGGGCAAGGGAGCTCCAGCCTGGTAAATGCCCAGGCTGCAGGCCTTATGTAAGGCCTAAAGAAAGGTACTGGGGTTAGGCAGAGGCAGCTGGTCCAAACCCCCTTTGCCAGTAATGAGTGGTTTACAGACTGCAGTCTGCCCCAGTGAGTGGGGGCTAGGTGATGACTGACAGTAGCCACTGAGGCAAGGTGGGAATAGGGGGAGGGGAGACCTGGAGTGGGGGTACTGCAGGGGCAGAACCCTGAGCTAAAGGGTAGTGGGGTTCTGGGTGGGAGATGAGGCCTGAGGCAGGTGAGACATCAGCTGGAAGAGCGTGCTCCGGAGCTGGAAAAGAGCTAACTCCCAGGATAATCAGCAGGAGGCACCGTGCCGGTGAGTCTTTGCCTGCTACACGCCCCAAGCCCTTTGTTCTGTTAGCAAGTTGCTTCCAATCAGATCCTGATGTTAACACATGTATTCACTGTTCTCCCTTAGCCAGCAAACAGTGCCTGCAAGCAACTTCCATGGGTTGCTTGAGAACCATTCAGTTAACTATTTGCTATTCACCAATGGTGGCAGGAGACCAGCCATCTCGGTCACATGGTGTTCTTTCTGCTCCCTGACTGGCTGCTGAAACCTTTTAAAGTAGGTGAATAAAGAATGAATATGATGAACAGTAAATAAATAACAGATTCTCTTGTTCACAGAATCATAGCACTGTAGGGCTGGATGGGATCTTGAAATGTCACTTCGCTCAGCTTCCTGCAGTAAGGCAGGACCAAGTCAACCTAGGCTGTCCCTGACAGGTGCTTGTCTAACCTGCTTTTAAAAACCTCTAGTGATGGGGATTTTATAACCTCCCTAGGTCACCTGTTCCAGAGCTTAACTATCCTGAGAGTTAGAAAGTTTTTCTTTGATATCCAACCTAAATATCTCAGTTGTTGCAAACTAAGCTGATTCCTTCTTGTCCTACCCTCAGAGGACATGGAACAATTGATCACCCTCCTCTGTGTTACAATCTTGTACATATCTGAAGACTGTTATCGGTCCCCCTCAGTCTTCTCTCCTCTAGTCTAACATGTCCAATTCTTCCAACCTTGCCTCATAGGTCAGGTTTTCTAAACTTCTTATCTCTCCTCTGAACTCTGCAATTTGTCCACATCTTTCTTAAAGGATGGTGCCCCAAACTGGACACAGTACTCCAGACGAGCCCTGACTGGTGCTGAATAGAGCAGAACAATTACACTCCTGTTAATGCACACCAGAATATTTGCCTTTTTCACAACTGCATCCCATTGTTACCTCCTATTCAGCTTCTGATCCACTATAATTTCACCTCACCTCACTCACTCCATGAGTTCTCGAAGATAGTTGCTAATGGTTCAGACATTGCTTTGGCTAGTTCCTTAAGAACTCTAGGGTTAACTTCATCAGGCCCTGCTGACTCAAACATATCTACCCTATTTAAATATTCTTTAACACATTCTTTCCCTGTTTTGGCAGGCGTTCCTTCCCCCTTATTATTAATATTAATTGTGTTAAGTATCTGGTCACAAATAACTTTTTTTTAGTGAAGACTGAAGCAAAAAAGGCATTAAACACTTCAGCCTTCTCTGGGCCATCCGTTATTTGCTCTCCTTGCCCATTGAGGAATGGATGCACATTTTTGCTTCATGCATGAGTACAGAGAACAGCTGTTCCCCGGCCACAACAAAACTCTTCCTGCAGTGTTTACAAACAGCTGGGTTGAAGGGAATGAATGATCCCACGCACTTTCTTTTCGGCATGTGACCATTTTGTGGAAACACTGATATGTACGACACATGGAGAATATTTAGCACAATTTGCACTTTCAAGTGCTCAGCAAAACAAACCACACTGCAGCCTCCATAACTGGGCACTCAGCACCCTTCCAACTTTAGACCATTGACCCTTTGTGCTATATGTTGTGGGGGGGGGGGGGGGGGGAATCGGGCCGTTTAAAGATGTCCAGGATGCGACCTGCTTGAACGTTTTCAGTCTGCTTATTGTTTGGAGAGGGCACAGTTCAGGCAGGTCAGTTGACACTGACTTTAGGTATCTTTAAGCTGCATAGCCTTGTTTGTGCATGAAGTTGCCCGAGTCAGGCCCATACCACCATATGACTTCCTTTGCCCCCACAGAGAATAATAAATAATAATAAAATACATTTCATTATTAAAGATGGTTTCTAAGTATGACTCCGGTGGCCAATTTATAGCTTTATTTGAAGATTCCCAAATTAATTAGGAATGTGTCAGTGTCTTCAAGAGTATTGTTCTAAATACGTTTCACCTTCTTATTCATTAAATGGTTTAAATTGATTTAGCAACTGGAAAGGAGAAGGGAAATGGAGGTTTCCAGACCTTCACTCTCACCCACCAGCTAAGGAATTCCAGTTGTGTAAGCAGCTGCATTTTGCTATGGAGCAAACAATTAAATGATTTAATTGTAACTGTGGTGCAGCCCTCCCCCCCCATTAATTCCCAATGAATCTGGATTGTCCTTTTAGCAGGGAAGGAGCATTTTTTTTCTCTTGTGCCCCCACCACTTCCATATTTGTCTCTAGTTCTTGTTTCATCTGGCCATTGCAACTCCTTTCAGTTTAACTGAATTTCAGGGGTGCCTTCATCCTCATCCAATAGACAAGCTGAAGAAACCTTGAGATCAAGAGTCTGCATGTCCAGATCAAACAAGAACCAGAAGACGCAAGTATGTGTCTGTCCTTTTCACACACCCGTGTTACCCAGGACTATATTGGATATCAGCATCATGTGACCATTATTGCCTGGAACCTCAATCCATGAGTTACTCCCATACACACACGCTCAGATGAATCACATTTTCCGAAATCATAATGGCCGACGCAGGACACAGGATTTAGGCTGGGCAGGGGTGGAAGAAACCCCAGAGACTGGAGTTATGATGGGGCTGAACCATGGAGTTCAGCTCTAGTCCAGATTTTAGTAGTCTCAGAGTATGGAGCAGGCTCCCCTGAGCCTTGGTCTTGATTCAGCCCATGGCTGAGATGGGCTGGAGTCACAAAGTTTAGATCCAGACCAGAACATCCCTGAATTCAAGGATGTATCTGGGGTCCCTGGGAAGGGTGGGGGGAGAGACGGGGTGTTGTGCCTCTGCAATCAGAGCACAATGGGAGGACCCAGCCAACAGCAGGAAGTCAGGAAACCCGGCTCTGTTTGTAGAGCCCCACAAAAGCAAGGGATTCCTGGATCAGCTCCCAAATGGGGAAGCAGCTATGGCATCCCTGGCAAAGAGCCAGTTATCCCCGTGGAAGGGGACTTTGTCCCCCAGGATGGTGTACAGGCTGCTCAGCTGAAGCTTTCTTAAGAACGCTGAGGCATCAGCTACGCATAGAGTGGTAGACACCTCTCCTTTCCCGAGGGCAGCAGTGGCCCGGGCCAACGGTCGAGCATGCTCAGCCCAAGTCAAACAGCTTTTGTTGGAGAGCAGAAAGGGAGCCATGGAGACGTCTTTTGTGGCAGGCACATTCCTCAACTCCATTCACTCCTCAGCACGATCCATCGCCCTCGGTCTTGTTTCACAAAGGCCGTGGGAAGACAACGCCCCAGCAACGCTGCTCCTGTCCTTGATCGCGGGAACGTGCTTCCTGGGGTGCTTGTAGACAAGGCAATGGCACAGCCGAAGGGTCAGAAGTCTCTGACTGATTTTGAGAAGAGAAGGTGGTCAGTGTTCTCCACGAGCCCAGGCCTTCTTTTGTCCCTACACGCACTGACAAGGAAGCAGGGATGACTCATCTTCTTGGGTACGAGCTGGTCCACAAGCACAGAGAAGGAAGGGATCAGGGCTTAACCCATCTGTCCTCTTTCCCTTTCTAAGACAAACACCCTCCAAGTCGCATCCCTGTCAGTATAACGTTGCCCAGGTAGGGGACAGGTTTTGACAGTTCCTGGAGGAAAGGAGGCTTCTGGAACTCAGCATCCCCTCCCACAAGGCATCTCAGAACCTGTCCACATGGCCAGCCAGTGTGGTTAGACAGGTGTAAACCCAGCATGTGAGATCAGAATCAGGCCCTTTGACTCTGGAGAGTCAAAGATTTCAAAATCTTTCATGGTCTGGCCCTTTCTGGACACAACCCGCTATGCATTGCACGGCAGAGGATGCAAACTCCATGGCTGTCCAAACTGTGGCTGCTTAGATGGACCCAGAACTAGGGGGCCAGGACAGATAATTGTGGCAGAGGGTGGGCATGAAATGGGCAAGAACTTTGTGCCCAGCAGATTGGCAGAGGGCTCCTTTGTATCATAATTGCTGCCACAGTCACAACTTCAGGATTCAACAGAAACAATAGCGATCCGAGTGTTACAGTTGCATCAGAAGCAGAATGTTCCATCAGTTGCTTTTAGTGAACCAAGTGTTTCAATGAGGCAACCCTGGGGTTGGATTTCAGGAATCCAGCATATAATAATGCATGGAGGAGGCTTCTGCCTTTGATTTACTATGGGAGGGAGAGCTTTCATTCAGGACCATTTGAGAAGCAAAGAAAAGGGGAGCAATGTGTTGACAGCGGTAGCGATAAAAGAAATATGAAGGTCTGAATAAAATTGCTTACGTGCTTAGAAATGAATCCTGAGGGTTCCAGATCTTCACTCAACGCCACTTAAGGATTGAAACTGTGCAACCAGCTATACTTTGCTATGGAACAAAACAAGAATATTCAAAATAAGTAAATAAAATAGAGGGAAGCAGTCTGCCTGCATCTCTCTGTCTCTGACACTACTGGAAAGGAGATGGTAGTGGAAAACACTATCTCTCCGAGCTGGCCCAGAACAGGTTTGCAGAAAAATGTGGCAAGAGGGAACCAGTTTTTCAAAGGAAACAGTGAATGTTCCTTCCCTGGGTTACATATTAGTCTGGCAGAGCAAGAATGTGAACAGGCAAATGAAAGCTACATGGCAATATCTTTGGCTAGGATGAGCCCGTAAATATTTATTTAACTGCAGACTTTCATGTAATTAAGACAGAAAACCCAGAGTGGCTTTTCTTGCTAGTGTCTCTCCAGAGAGCACAGTACGGAGAGAATTCAGAGTGATTGTTTGAAACAAAGTTTAATTGGGGGGAAAAAAAATCACCCTCCCATCCAATCCTCAAAAAGGAAGAATGTTATAATGCAGCTCAGGTAGGGAGGCAAAGGAGAACTTGCTAGGATTAGTATTTACTAGAGGTGGGGTGGCCTAGTGGAGCATTCATTGGCCTAGGGTGCAGGAGAGCTAGGGTCTATTCCTGGCTCAGTCACTGGCCTGCTGGGTGACCTTGCACAGTCAGTTGGCCACCCTGTGCCTCAGTTTCCCCATCTGTAAAATAGGAATAATAATACAGACCTCCTTTGTAAAGTGCTTTCAGATTGAGTGCTATCTGTGTAAGAGCTGAGCACTGTTATTACGTATTTATCTCTAGTTCAGAGCCAGCCAGTCACTCAGAGTAGGTGCACTGGGTGGATGGCTCCAGTGCATCTATCAGCAATGAATGCTGGGATTTTTAAAGGAGGCTGCAGGAGGGAGGCTCCCCGAATCCTATTCAGTGGAATTTAGGTACCTAAATTCCCAGAGGCTCCTTTGAAAATCCCAATTGAAATGGCTAATGGGGCACGTATTGGCTCCTTGAGACAAGAGGGGTGAGAGGCTTCAGCCATTGTGGCTCCAGACTCCAAGACGGGACACCTGGGAGCCATACAGGGGAGCAATGCTTTTCCCCTTTGTAATGGTTGCTGTTGGGTTCAGCTGGAAGCACTGGAATCCAGCCCTTTAGCCCATCTGCATTGTCCTCTGTGCTACACATTCATAGTCACCTCTGCAGTGTCTGGTCACTGGGATGCGGGAGCACCCAGCTCTTTAGCATCAGCTCTGTACATGTCCTCTGCTCACGAAACTGACTTCCCATAAAATACCGGGTCAAGTCCAAGGTCTTGGTGCTTATCTTCACAGCCCCTAGCAAGCTGGGCCCAGGATATCTAACAGATCTCCCTGTAAACAGGGATCAGGGCTGCAGTTGTCACGTCCACTCCTCCAGCACAAGGAATTGTTCACCTTGAAGGGGCAGAGCATTCTCAGAGGTTGGACCGAACCTGTGGGACTCTCCGTTGCAGGGGCTAAGAACTGTCTCACCCTGCTCTGCTCCCAGTGCAAAGTGCTCTTCTTCAAACTGCCCCAGCTAATAAAAGCTCCTAGCATTTTACAAATACCCACCATGACTCCCCACCCTGGGGAGATGAACCATGCAACAGATGCTGGTCATGTTGCTTAAGGAATCTCTGGAAGGTGCTCAGATGCCATAGTGATGGGCACAGGATAAGAACCTACCTAGCGGAGATTATAATGCCCCCCCCCATGCCCTCTCTTGTGAGAGCAGCTCAAGAGGCCAGCCACCTCTCCCTCTTCTGTGCTTACCTGTTGCTGACTACCATCAAGCCCAGGAATGGATTCTCATCTGCACTGGATCTGTGGGGAGTGCTATGGTGAAGGGGTGAGTCTGATGAAGGCAAGGGTAGGAATCATAGAATATCAGGGCTGGAAGGGATCTCATCTAGTCCAACCCCCTGCTCAAAGCAGGACCAATCCCCCGACAGATTTTTATCCCAGATCCCTAAATGCCCCCCTCAAGGATTGAACTCATAACCCTGGGTTTAGCAGGCCAATACACAAACCACTGAGCTATCCCTCCCCCCTATAGCCCTCATCTTCTCAATGAAACCCTCAGGAGTCTGCACAACCCACAGATTGTGATTGCCCCAGCTCAGCACATGCTAACCCACAATGTGCTGGCTGGAGCGTAACCGCATCACTGCCCTCTGCTGATAAAACACAGAAGCAGTACTTAAGGGCTCAGCAGTTTGTGACAGAGGCTGACGGCCTGTATAGACGAGTCTCATTGTGACCAGCAGCCAGTGAAGTGTCTCTTTGAGATCAGCACTTGGCAAGCTGGGTTTCTGGAACCAATGGCCATGAGTTCTAGTAGCCAGGATGTGTGTGGGGTTAGGAGATGTGGTGGGCTCTGTATCCAGATGGGCCAAGGAATGTTGGGCTGCATGTTATAAAACTAAATTGCAATACACGTGGTAGCTGGCTACCATTTTTATTCAAACTGATGGCGGTTAGAGGAATGTATCGTAAGTCACAACACTTGGATCCTGCTGGATAGCTAGCCAGCCAGCTCCTCCAGTGCATGCAATGTAATCAGCCATGTAAAATTCTCCTTGCCTTTGCAATTGGGCAAGGCAAGTATAAATGCTTTCCCTGTCCTCAAGGTAGGAGGAGATTTTGTGTCTGGGCTGGTACATCTACAGAACGGACTGGCAAGGCTGATTGTAGATGTACAGGTTTTTTTGGATGTTATGTGTTAAAGGAATGTTATTAAGGTTTTAAAGTCAAGCACTCAAAATGTAGGAAATGCCAGAATTCAGGTTGCCCATCCAACCTTCATTTGCCCCCCCTTGTGTGGTTCATTAGGATACAGCCGTGGTTTTCAACCTGTGATCTGTGGACCCCTGGGGGTCCGCATACTATGTTTAAGGGGGTCCACAGAAGGTTGTCGTTAGCATAGAACAGTAGTTTTCAACCTGTGACCTGCAGACCCCCATATCTAAGATTTCTAAAGGGGTCTGCACCTCCATTTGACATTTTTTAGGGGTCCGCAAATGAAAAAATGTTGAAAACTACTGGGATACAGTCTTGAATTATGTGGTCACATGCTATTTTTCCATCAGATCCCTGCCTCACTCAGTGCACAGAATGGGCGGTGCTCTGGGGATGTGCGGCGAGGGAGGCTGTTGTCTGTAGGTCCCCGGCTGCATTTGTTGGAGAAGTTGGAAGGTGTGCAATGAATGAGGCAGGGGATTGCAGGGAGAAAAAAATGGCCTCATGGTTAAGGCAACTGAATGTTGCCCTGGGGAAGGGGATTTTACCTCTGCCTCTGCCACAGAGTTCCTCTGTTACGCTGGACAAGTCACTGAAACCAAATTTTTCACACTAATTGGGTGATCCTCGTCTTCTGTGTGCCCAACTTGAGGCACGTGGGGTCCGACTTGCAGAAGTGCTGAGCTCTCACAGTGCAACTGCAGTCAGTGGGAGCAGAGCTTTGAACACATATAGTGCTACCAAATGCTAAGTGCTCTGAAAAACCAGGCCCTAGGCATCTCAAATTGGGCCCCCCAGATTAGCGTATGTTTCCCTACATTAATCTCCCTGTGCTGCATCTGTAAAATGGGGATGATGCCACCCCCTCACCTACCCAGGGGGCTGTGGGGCTAAATTCAGCAATATTTTGATGCATGCAGTACTATAGTGATTAGTGCCAGCAAAAAGCCCAGGAGGAAGTTACTAGCCCTGTGTTCAGAGCAGGGTTTGGATGGTGTGCAGTGAATAATGCCTGGGGCCATACACTGACTGACAAGGATAAAATAAAATATTCAATTACTGCTTATTCAGGGAACACTGTCCCCCCTGTGCACTGAATGAGGCAAGGTCCTGGGGGGGGGGGAGGGGAGAGTGTGTGATTATGTAATTAAAAACTGTATCGTCATCACCATCACCAAAGCAAATCACAAAGGGACGTAGCCTCCTTGAAGATCAAACATCACCTCGATTGAGCTCCAGCTAGGTCCTAAAGATGGGCTGGCCAGGTGTGTCTGTGGGAATCACTAGTGGCCTTACTGCACCACCCTAGCTTTGGGTGACCACGTGATTGGTGGCCGTGTGGCTGCATTCCTTGGTAAACATGCTTTGTAATTCATTGACCTTCCATCCTAATCATATGTTTGTACCAAGAAAGCTGCTGAACCCAAGCCAGTGCTGAGGAGGGTGGTTGCAGGGTTCAGAGACAAAAATCCTCACCGTTGATCTTGTCCTACCACTTAATATGGAGCATGTGGTGAAGATGACGAGAATTGAAAACATCAATCTGTGGCTCTTCAGTCTTCCTCGGGCCACATTTCACTGCCGTACAATAGAGCTGTTATAAGCATGACTCTAGTCTATAGATCCGCAGCTTTGTGGTAAGCTTGATGTCACGACATTACCATAGAGGCAGGTGAAGGGACTGGAACATGGAGGTGGCTGTTGCTATAAGAATACCCACCTCTTTTGAGCATCCTCCAGCTGCATCATGCATATGCATAAGGGGGCTGAATTAAGGTTACATGGACAACCTTAACTCTGGCTTTTCCTAACTTCTGAAGTCTTGACTTTTCAACCTTGATAATGTTCTTGTAACTTTGTTTTATAACAATTTCTTACTTTTAAACTTAAAAATTGACACCCCCCCCCAAATTTCATCCTGTAAAACCATATTGAGTCTCCACCTGGGTCATCAGCAGAGTTGGGATCTTCAGATCCATGGTCCTCTAACACTTGAGCTAACAGAGTAACTGGTAGCAGTAGAAGGTTGTTACCTTCTATGTGAACCTGTCACTAGTGGGTGATGGGGACACATACTTTGCCAGTAGGTTTTTTCACAGCTGTTTTCTGGACAGCAAAGGAATGCTGCTCTACTGTTTACAGCCTCTTCTGCCCCCTCCCATTGTGCTTTTAATGCCTCCCAGCACCTAACCCTGTCTGCGTCTGATGGGATCATCTCCTGCTTGTCCTACCACTGCCTCCCTTGCTTCTGGCTCTGCCCTCCTCCTTTGCCCCAACTCCTTACCATGTTCCATGCCTCCTGCACCTCTGCTGCCATCTGCTCCTGCTCTGTTCCCCCTCCCAGCTCTTGCGCCTAACTCCCCCTAGCTTCTCAGCCCCTTCCCTGTGTCTCTTCTCTGCCTCCCTGTTCCTCCCCCTCTGCATCTGAGTCCAGAGGCTTTCAGCTTTCACACTGCCTGGGTGCCAGCAAAGGGGGCATTGAAAACCCTGCTTTCAGCTCTGGAGCAATTGCAAAGAGAGCACAGCTCAGCCCTGGGATGGAGCATGCTCAGTTGCTCGCTGGGTATGGCACGTGCATAGTCTGGTCCATACACAGGAGCTGAGGGGGTGGCACATGCTCAGTGCAGATGGAACCTCAGTGCAAACTCTAACAAATCACCATGAAGCATGTGTGAGCTGAGATTTTTTTCAAAGGTTTATAATTTGGCCAAATTATCCTAGGGATGGCAAAAGGCAGATCCTTGACACAAAAGTCACTTGCACGCGTGTACACGTACACACACACACACACACACACACACACACACACACACACACACACACACAGAGCCAGTCCCTGCTCCAAAGCATGAGGGCACTAGAGTATTTCAATGAAACAACGGCAAGAATTTTAATTATTTTTAACACAGACAAAAACCACATTTTCTCTAGCCTCATTCTCGGACAGGGTCTAACCACTATAGCTGAGGTGGATACCCGGCATGGGAAATTTTAGCCCAAACGGTTTGAAGTTGGCAAAGTTATAATCAATTGAAAACAGAGTCTTATAATGGACAGTGCTGGGTAACTTATCTACAGGATTCAAAGTGGTAGCCGTGTTAGTCTGTATTTTCCACTGCATGCATCCGACGAAGTGGGTTTTAGCCCACGAAAGTTTATGCTCAAATAAATTTGTTAGTCTCTAAGGCCTGGTCTACACTAGGAGTTTGTCGAATTTAGCGCCGTTACATCGAATTAAGTATGCACCCGTCCACACCACAAAGCTATTTAGTTCGACATTGAGGTCTCTTAAATTCGACTTCTGTACTCCTCCCCAACGAGGGGAGTAGTGCTAAATTCGACATGGCCATGTCGAATTAGGCTAGGTGTGGATGGAAATCGACGGTAATAGCTCCGGGAGCTATCCCACAGTGCACCACGCTGTGGACGCTCTGGACAGCAGTCCGAGCTCGGATGCTCTGACCAGCCACACAGGAAAAGCCCCGGGAAAATTTGAATTCCTTTTCCTGTCTGGGCAGTTTGAATCTCATTTCCTGTTTGGACATCGTGGCGAGCTCAGCAGCACTGGCAACGATGCAGAGCTCTCCAGCAGAGATGGCCATGCAATCTCAGAATAGAAAGAGGGCCCCAGCATGGACTGATCGGGAAGTCTTGGATCTGATCGCTGTGTGGGGCGATGAGTCCGTGCTTTCTGAGCTGCGATCGAAAAGACGGAATGCAAAGATCTACGAGAAGATCTCTAAAGCCATGGCAGAGAGAGGATACAGCCGGGATGCAACGCAGTGCCGCGTGAAAATCAAGGAGCTGAGACAAGGCTACCAGAAGACCAAAGAGGCAAACGGACGCTCCGGATCCCAGCCCCAGACATCCCATTTCTACGAGGCACTGCATTCCATCCTAGGTGCGGCCGCCACCACTACCCCACCACTGACCGTGGACTCTGAGGATGGGATATTGTCGACGGCCGCTTCCTCGGACATGTTAGCGGACGGGGAAGATGAGGAAGGAGATGAGGAGGACGAGGCAGTCGACAGCGCTTACAACGCTGATTTCCCCGACAGCCAGGATCTCTTCATTACCCTTACAGAGATCCCCTACCAATCGTCCCCAGCCGTTAACCCGGACACAGAATCAGGGGAAGGATCAGTCAGTAAGTGTTAATCATGTAAACATTTATTTGTAACAGAACAGGAATATTAACAATAATAACAATGGGTTTTTCATGGTTAGTTTGCCCTAGGCGCTTAACGTTTCAGTCCTTGGCAGTGCAACTATTAAAAAAAAAATCTAACAATGTCCGGTTTAGCATGATTGTTCTGCCCTAGGCGCTCTACTGTTTAGTCCCTGCCAGTGCAGCTACAGTAAAATCCGGTCTATATGTCCGGGGATAGAGCTGAAATCCTCCATGGACATCTCCACGAAGCTCTCCTGGAGGTAATTGGAAAGCCTTTGCATCAGGTTCCTGGGGAGAGCGGCCTTATTGGGTCCTCCGTAGTAGGAAACATTTCCGAGCCAGGAGACAAGCAAGTACTCCGGGATCATTGCCCTGCAGAGCATGGCGGCATACGGCCCTGGTCTTTGCAGGCTTCCCCAAAGCATCCTTTCTTTTTCCGTCTCTGAAATCCTCATCAGAGTGATGTCGCTCATGGTGACCTGCTTTGAATTAGGTAGGGGAATGTTAGTATTGGGACTGCTTGCCTGTTCCTTTACAGAACTGTAACCGGCGGTTTACAGCCACGCGGTGGAGGCGGGAGAGGGGCAGCATACAGGGATCTTTCCCTGGGACAGCCGCGAGGGGGTGGGACAGGGGCAGAGTTCATGCTTGCCGGATTGCTGGCAGCAGGGACTGGCATTGCTTTCAACGTGAAAGGAGGCCAGTGCTATTATTAAAGTTTTAAGCAGCCACAAGTCTACGGTTTACCATGTCGGCCTGCTACACAAATTCCGGTGTCCTGCCCCGCTTCTCTGATCTGCACTGCAAGACCCCAGGCACTGAATGCGAAGGC
>NW_020698402.1:17845-19572 GCF_002925995.2 Terrapene triunguis
AAATTTATCTTTCTGAGGAATTCACTCCCTTTTTCCCATCCCACAGCTGCGACTGTCTCCCGACCTAGCCTGGCATCACACTCCCAGAGGCTAGCGCAGATGAGGCGTAGGAAGAAGAGGACACGGGAGGACATGTTCTCGGAATTTATGGGCTGCTCCCGAGCCCAGACAGCCCAGCAGACCCAGTGGAGGGAGAACTTGTCCCAAATGCACCGATCGGACATGGAACGGGAGGAGAGGTGGCGGCAGGAAGACCAGCAGGCAACTCAAACGCTGCTTGGACTAATGAGGGAGCAAACGGACACGCTCCGGCGCCTTGTGGATGTTCTGCAGGACCGGAGGCAGGAGGACAGAGCCCCGCTGCAGTATATCTGTAACCGCCCTCCCCCGCCACCAAGTCCCATACCCCCCTCACCCAAAGTCCAAAGAAGGAGGGGTGGCAGAGTCCGTGAAAACTCTCACTCCGCCCCTGCAGACTGCTCAAGTACCAGAAGGCTCTCATTCCCCAAAATTTGATAAGTCCTTTCCTTCCCGCCTCACCCAAGCCCCCGTCCAAGTTTCATTCCCCAGTTTCATGTGCAGTTGCTAATAAAAAAATACGTTTCTGTTAATTACTGTTTCCATCATGTTCTTTTAGAGGAGAGTCTGTGTGAAGGGGGGGAAGGGGGTTGGTAATTGGACAGGACAGTCACCTTTACCAGGGTACAGAGGCAGGGGCAGGTTCAGCAGCAGGGCACACACACATTGCAGTCAGTAGTTACCCTGGTCAGTCTGGGAGGTGGTTTTCATGTTCTGTGGGGGGGTGGGGGCTCTGTGACTTTGTGGCAGGGGAGGGCAGTTAGAGATCTTATGCAGCGGTCCTTATCCTGGATCGCAGAGCCACGCAGCAGGTGATCTGTAACCGTCCTCCCCCTGCCAGAAAGACACATAGCCCCCACACAGAGTTTAGAAGCGTCCTTTGCATCAGTACACTACACCCGCTCCCCACCACAGTCTGCATCCCAGGTTCAACACTTTACCGAGAAAACAGTAATAAAGAAAACGATGTTCATTAACAAAATTCAAGTGATTTTATTTTTAAATGTGTGTTGGAAGGGGGGGAACGGGGTATGTAACTGGAGAGGATAGTGAATATTTACTTGGTAAAGAAACAGGGGCAGATTCAGCTTCTCTGTCCACAAACTTAATAGTCACAGGTTACCCTGCTCACTCAACCTAGCTTTCAAAGCCTCCCGGATGCACAGCGCGTCCCGCTGGGCTCTTCTAATCGCCCGGCTGTCTGGCTGGGTGTAATCAGCAGCCAGGCTATTTGCCTCAACCTCCCACCCCGCCATAAAGGTCTCCCCCTTGCTCTCACAGAGATTGTGGAGCACACAGCAAGCTGCAATAACAATGGGGATATTGGTTTCGCTGAGATCACAGCGAGTCAGTAAGCTTCTCCATCTCCCCTTGAGACGGCCAAAAGCACACTCCACCACCATTCTGCACTTGCTCAGCCGGTAGTTGAAGAGTTCTTTTTCAGTGTCCAGGGCGCCTGTATAGGGCTTCATGAGCCAGGGCATTAGCGGGTAGGCTGGGTCCCCGAGGATGACTATAGGCATCTCCACATCCCCAAGAGTTATTTTGTGGTCCGGGAAGTAAATACCTTCCTGCAGCCATCTAAACAGACCAGAGTTCCTGAAAACACGAGCGTCATGAACCTTGCCCGGCCATCCGACGTTGATGTT
>NW_020698403.1:0-13649 GCF_002925995.2 Terrapene triunguis
AATGGTCGGCAAGGTTTAGGTTGAATATTAGGAAACACTATTTCTAATGTAATGAATCAGTCCAGTTCTGAGTGCACACATGGCTACAACACTAAGACCAGCAGGGAGGCCAAGGAATGAATTGTCCGTGGAGACTCAATTCCTGTTTTGCCCCAGAGCCGGTCTCTCCAGGCCAGAGCTGAAGAATATTAATGGGATCTTCAGGGGGAAGGTTGTACGGCCACAGCCTGTGCTGCACCTGCTCTGAGGCTGGGAGAAGCCGAGGAATTCTAATTCCAGGCCCATTAGAGCAGCAACTTTCACTGACGACAAATGATGATGTGTCACTAAACGAAATACAAGAATGTGAATTTTTCTCTCCAGGTGTGAGAAGGGGAAGTTCCAGCAGCCAGTGGAGATGTCTTCGGAGCTGGAAAAGAGACTCAGAGAGTTGTCTCAGAATAATAGTGCTCTAACGGAGACTCTGAAGAAGCTCAAAGGTACCAAGATGGGATCGAGGAGCAGAAATTGGGATGAGTCCAGAGACTGTGGGAGAAGATTGCGCTGCATCAGTAGGAGTGTTGCCAGCAGATCCAGGGAAGTGATTATTCCCTTCTATTCCGCACTGGCGAGGCCACATCTGGAGTATAGCATCCAGTTTTGGACCCCCAATACAGAAAGGATGTGGACAAATTGGAGACAGTCCAGTGGAGGGCAATGAAAATGATTAGGGGGCTGGGGCACATGACTTACGTGGAGAGGCTGAGGAAACTGAGCTTATTTAGTTGCAGAAGAGAAAAGTGAGGAGGGGATTTGATAGCAGCCTTCCACTACCTGACGGGGGGTTCCAAAGAGGATGGAGCTCGGCTGTTCTCAGTGGTGGCAGATGACAGAACAAGGAGAAATGGTCTCAAGTTTCAGTGGGGGAGATTTAGGTTGAATATTAGGAAACACTATTTCACTAGGAGGGTGGTGAAGCACTGGAATGGGTTACCTAGGGAGGTGGTAGAATCTTCTTTCTTAGGCCTGGTCTACACTACGACTTTAATTCGGATTTAGCTGCGTTAATCCGAATTAACCCTTCACCCGTCCTCACTACAGAGCCAGTTAATTCGAATTAAAGGGCACTTAAAATCGATTTCTGTACTCCACCTCGACGAGCGGAGTAGCGCCTAAATCGATTTTGTTAATTCGAATTAGGGTTAGTGTGGCCGCACACCACCGAATTACTGTGTTTAAATTAATGGGGTAGTGTGGCCGCACACCACCGAATTAATGTGGTTAAAAACCGAATTAAGGTGCTTAGTGTGGCCGCGCACAATCGAATTTATACAACCTGTTTCCCAAATTCGAATTATCTAAATTCGGATTAATCCCGTAGTGTAGACATACCCTTAGAGGTTTTTAAGGTCAGGCTTGACAAAGCCCTGGCTGGGATGATTTAAGTTGGTGTTTGTCCTGCTTTGAGCAGGGAATTGGACTAGATGATCTCCTGAGCTCTCTTCCAACCCTAATCTTCTATGATTCTATGACCAAATTTTTGGTGACCTCAGAGTTAGGCCAGCAGCTCTCGCTGGTGGCCGCCCTGACACTTTTTCCTAAAATACTTAATTAACTCAAGGAAAAACCAATAAATATGCACAGAAGTAAGCGAGGGGAAGGGTCCCGCTATTGTGGGGAACTTTCCTGGCTTATACACCACCCCGGTGGATTTGAATAGCAGAAGGATCTGAGTCTTCGCTCCAACCCCCTTTACCCGGAGGCCTGCCTGACCTCGAGGACTCCCCTTCCAGTCTAGTCCCTGTAACTCCAACGTTGTTGGATCCAGGATTCCTGAGGGGACTTAACCCTCAATCTTGTTGCGATCACTGAGGATGGAGTCTAGGGCGTCTCCACTCCGGAGTGCTCTCTTCGCTTTGGACGCTTCCCTGACCATTGCATAAGGTTCAGAACAAATACAATTTATTAAACAGCAAGTAATAAAAAAATTAAGGAAAAAATGGGAAAGGTGAAAGGAAAACACGTCACCCCACTCTGTGAGCAGGGCCAGATTAACCCTCCTGTGGGCCGGGGTTATTAGATTTTCTGGGGCCCTCTTGGCTGGGGGTGTCTCCCTGCACTGGGCCCTCTGCCCAGGGTCCCCCTCGCTCTCACCAGCTGCTCACTGCAACCAGCTCCAGACTGCTCCAGCCTCCCTCTGGCTCAGCACTGCTGCCATAGGCACCAACTTCCTCTCTGGCTGGTGGGTGCTCAACCTCCCTCTGCTCCCATCCATTCCCCCAAGCCCCCATCCTGCCTCTCCCATTTTCTGGCAGGCAGCTCCAGCTCCCACAGAGGACGGACTCCTGACTCCCTCAGGGTATCTCTACACTACGAAATTAGGTCGATATTTTAGAAGTCAGTTTTTCAGAACAGATTGTATAAAGTCGAATGCGTGCGTCCCCACTAAGCACAGTAAATTGGCGGCCACAGTACCGTGGCAAGCATCAACTTTTGGAGAGGAGCACTGTGGGTAGCTATCCCACAGTTCCCGCAATCTCTGCTGCCCATTGGAATTCTGGGTTGAGCTCCCAATGCCTGATGGGGCAAAAAATTTGTCACGGGTGGTTTTGTGTACATGTCGTCAGCCGCCCCTCCCTCCGTGAAAGCAATGCCAAAGAATCATTTTGCGCCCTTTTCCCTGGATCGCCCACACAGATGTCATAGCACCACAAGCATGGAACCCACTCAGATCACCGTGGCAGTTATGAGCATTGTAAACACCTCGCGCATTATCGTGCAGTATGTGCAGAAACAAAACCTGCAAAAGCAGGCGAGGAGGCGACGGCAGCGCGGTGACGAGAGTGATGAGGACATGGACACAAACTTCTCTCAAAGCACGGGCCCGGGCAATTGGACATGCTGGTGGCAATGGGGCTGGCTCATGCCATGGAACACCAATTCTGCGCCCGGGAAACAAGCACAGACTGGTGGGACTGCATAGTATTACAGGTCTGGAATGATTCCCAGTGGCTGCAAAACTTTCGCATGCGTAAGGGCACTTTCATAGAACTTTTGACTTGCTTTCCCCTGCCCTGAAGCGCAAGAATACCAAGATGAGAGCACCCCTCACAGTTCAGAAGCGAGTGGCAATAGCCCTGTGGAAGATTGCAACGCCAGACAGCTACCGGTCAGTCGGGAATCAATTTGGAGTGGCCAAATCTACTGTGGGGGCTGCTGTGATCCAAGTAGCCAGTGCAATCACTGAGCTGCTGCTACCAAGGGTAGTGACTCTGGGAAATGTGCAGGTCACAGTGGATGGCTTTCCTGCAATGGGATTCCCTAACTGTGGTGGGGCGATAGATGGAACCCATATCCCTATCTTGGGACTGGACCACCTTGGCAGCCAGTACATAAACCGCAAGGGTACTTTTCAATGGTGCTGCAAGCACTGGTGGATCACAAGGGATGTTTCACCGACATCAACGTGGGATGGCCGGAAAGGTCCATGATGCTCGCATCTTCAGGAACTCTGGTCTGTTTGAACAGCTGCAGGAAGGGACTTACTTCCCAGACCAGAAAATAACTGTTGAGGATGTTGAAATGCCTACAGTTATCCTTGGGGAGCCAGCCTACCCCTTAATGCCATGGCTCATGAAGCCATACACAGGCAGCCTGGACAGTAGTAAGGAGCAGTTCAACTATAGGCTGAGCAAGTGCAGAATGGTGGTAAAATGTGCATTTGGATGTTTAAAAGTGTGCTGGTGCAGTTTACTGACTTTGCTAGACCTCAGCGAAACCAATATTCCCATTTTGATTGCTGCTTCCTGTGTGCTCCACAATCTCTGTGGGAGGAAGGGGGAGACGTTAATGGTGGGGTGGGAGGTTGAGGGAAATCAGCTGGCCATTGATTACATGCAGGCAGACACCAGGGCCTTTAGAAGAGCACAGCAGGACATGCTGCACATCAGAGAAGCCTTGAAAAACAATTTAATGACTGGCCAAGCTACGGTGTGACAGTTCTGTTTGTTTCTCCATGATGAAAACCCACCCCCTTGGTTCACTTTACTTCCTTGTAAGCCAACCACCCTCCTCCCTTCGATTACCGCTTGCAGAGGCAATAAAGTCATTGTTGTTCAAAATTCATGCATTCTTTATTAATTCATCACACAAATAGGGGCATAACTGCCAAGGTAGCCCAGGAGGGGTGGGGGAGAAGGGAAGCACCGGGTG
Organism: Terrapene triunguis; assembly: GCF_002925995.2. NCBI lineage: Eukaryota > Metazoa > Chordata > Testudines > Emydidae > Terrapene > Terrapene triunguis. Next base: position 4,192 of record NW_020698403.1, read on the forward strand.
GGGTAGTGGATGAGGAAAGGAGGGAAGGACAAGGCCACACTGCACTTCAAAACTTATTGAATGCTAGCTTTCTGTTGCTTGGGCAGTCCTCTGGGGTGGAGTGGTTGGGTGCCCGGAGCCTCCCCCTGCATTCTTGGGCGTCTGGGTGAGGAGGCTATGGAACTTGGAGAGGAGGGCGGGTGGTTACACAGGGGCTGCAGCGGCAGTCTGTGCTCCTGCTGCCTTTCCTGCAGCTCCACCAGACACCGGAGCATGTCAGTTTGATCCCCAGTAGGCGCAGCATTGCATCCTGCCTCCTCTCATCGTGCTGCCCCACCTCTCATCTTGATCATCCCTCCTGTCCTCATGTTCATTTACCACCTTCCTGGACTCTAACCTTGTTTGCCTCCATGCATTCTGCTGAGGTCTTTCAGTGCAGGAGGACTGCATGGGCTCAGAGAACATTTCATCGCACATGCATTTTTTTCACCTTCTTATCTGCGCTAGCCTCTGGGATGGAGATGATAGGGGGAGCGTTGAAGCATTTGCAACTGCAGGAGGGAAAAAAGGGAGAATAGTATTTAAAAAGACACATTTTAGAGAACAATGGGTAGACTCTTTCATGGTGAACCAAACTATTCACATTACATAGCACATGTGCTTTCGGTACAAGGTCGCATTTTGCCTCTTATATTGAGTGCCTGCTGGTTTGGTGTGCGAGATCACACATGCAGGACCGGGCAACAGAATTCAGCTTGCAGGCAGCCATGATAACCCATAGCCTTTTGGCTTCTTCAACCGTCATAACATGTGGGAATGGTTTCAAACAGCAGCGCCCTTCTTTCCCACACCAAGCAAAGCCCATTGAGTTGGCTATTTGGAAGGAGGCGCTGCGGTTTTTGGGTTAACGTGCAGCAGAAACCCAGCTAACCCGCCCCATCCAATTCTCTGGGATGATCGCTTCACCCCTCCCCCCACTGTGTGGCTGGTATCAGGGAAGATCCCTGCTAGCCAAACGCGAACAGCTCAGCGTGAACGGCCCCCTCCCCCACTGTATGGCTATCTGCGGGGAGGATTTCTTTTCATCCACAGGCAAACAGCCTACTAGGAACAGCCACCGCTGAATGTCCCCTTAATAAAATTCCCCTATTTCAATCAGGTGACCATGAATGATATCACTCTCCTGAGGATAACACAGAGAGATAAAGAACAGATGTTGCTTGAATGCCAGCAAAGACTGGGACTATACGCTGCCAGGCTTTGTTATGCAATGATACCAGACTACTTGCTACTGGCCTGGCGTGGTAAAATGACCTACCATGGAGGATGGAATAAGGCTGCTCTCCCCAGAAACCTTCTGCAAAGGTTTTTGGAGTACCTCCAGGAGAGTTTTATGGTGATGTCCCTGGAGGATTTCCGCTCCATCCCCAGACACGTTAACAGACTTTTCCAGTAGCTGTAGTGGCCGCGAATGCATCCCAAGTCTTCAGGGCAAATTAATCATTAAACACTCTTGCTTTTGAACCATGTATTATATTTACAAAGGTACACTCACCAGAGGTGCCTTCTCTGGCTTCATGGTCCAGAAGCCCACCTTCGGAGGGTTGGGAGGGGATTGGGTCCAGGGTGATAAAAAGTTCCTGGCTGTCGGGGAGAATGGTCTCTCTGCTTGCCTGCTGTGCGCTATCCTCAACCTCGTCCTCCTCCTCCTCATCTTCCTTGTCCCCAAATCCTCATCCCTGTTGCGTGAGACTCCCCAGTTGCAGATGTCCATGGACAGGGGTGGGGGTAGTGGTAGGGCCCCCCCCCCAGAATTGCATGCAGCTCATCATAGAAGTGGCATGTCTGGGGCTCTGACCTGGAGTGTCCGTTTGCCTCTTTGGTTTTCTGGTATGCTTGCCTGAGTTCCTTAAATTTCACGTGGCACTGCTGTGTGTCCCTGTTGTAGCCTCTGTCCATCATGCCTTTGGAGACTTTGGCGTATGTATTGGCATTTCATCTTTCAGAATGCAGTTCTGCCAGCATGGATTTGTCTCCCCATACAGCGATCAGATCCAGTATCTCCCGTTCGATCCATGCTGGAGCGCTTTTGAGATTCTGGGACTCCATGGTCACCTGTGCTGATGAGCTCGCCACACTGGCCAAACAGGAACGAAATTCAAAAGTTCCTGGGACTTTTCCTGTGTACCTGGCTAGTGCATCTGAGTTGAAAGTGCTGTCCAGAGTGGTTACAATGGAGCATTCTGGGATAGCTCCCGGAGGCCAATTCTGTCAAATTGCATCCACACTACCCCAAATTCATCCCGGTGACGTTGGGGAGGAGTACAGAAATCGATTTTAAGAGCCCTTTAAGTCGAAAAAAATGGCTTCATCGTGTGGACTGGTGCAGGGCTAAATTGACCTAATGCTACTAAATTTGACCTAAACTCGTAGTGTAGACCAAGGCTCATTGGCCTGCCTGTCAACAAGTCTGACCTAGAGCATTGGCCTTTGCCCATTGGCCCTGGGGACTAGTCTCAGGTTCTTCATTTCTCATTGGCCCTTCCCCCGGGCTGGTACTGGGAGAGGGCCAATCAACCCCCCTCACACACACACACTAAGTTTCAGTGAGGGGCCAACAGTCCCCTTACCCAGATACACATCAAAATCATTGTAATTTATTTATTGCTAGCCAGTAAGTCTGCTGCTGTGAAAAGTGATATTTGTATATTGGTTAATATTTTTCACAGCCTCTCAGCGAGCAACTTGGGGTGCCAACCAGGTAATATTTAAAACCAGACACTACAACAGGAGTACTGGAACCTCCCCTGCCCCAACTCTTCCCCCCGAGGCCCCACACCTGCCCTGCCTCTTCCCCCAAGGTTCTCTCCACATCCATTCCTCTTCCCCCTCCCTTCCCAGGTCAGGAGGGACTTGCCTGTGGAGTCAGGGCTGGGAGCTGCAGGTAGGAGGCGGTCCCAGATGAGTAGGGTCTGGTGTGAGTGATGACCCAGTGCCTCCCCACCCACAGTAACTAGACTTTGGGTGTCCGGTCAATAGATCTGATCAGACACTGTCAGGTCCCCTTTTCGACTGGACTTTCCAGTCAAAAACTGGGCACCTGGCCACCCTAATAGCACCCAATGTGCAATAAGTGCTGGGAATGCATCAGGGACAACTTTGGTTTTCCAAAGGTGGGGGACGTAAGCAGGGGGCAACCGGGTTAGACTCAGCTATGACCAGCAGGGACAAATTCATTGGTCTAGATGAAATTACTATAAGGTGGGTGCACAGCTAGTTGAAAGACTGTACTCAGAGACAGAGTAGTTATCAATGGTCTGGTGTCAAACTGGGAAGGGAACGGTGGGGGAAGGGAGAAGCCCCATGTGGCTTCCCTCGCTCTTTACAGGGAACAGGGAGCATAGGCGCCAACTTCCCCACTTTCCCCTGGGTGCTGCCCCATAGTTTGAGAATTGCTCACGTAGATAGTCACCATTAGGATTGGTAGCCAAGATGGTAACACCTGCTCCTTTCTGTGTCCGGGATCCCCAGAGAAAATGTCTGAGCAGGAGAGCGAAACAGATCCTATTAACATTAACCTTCCAAAACACTTTTCGGTAATTTCAGCTATTAACATTCCCTCCATCCCTCAGCCCCTACCCCCGGCAAATTCACTGAGACTGATCTAGAATTAGGCAGGTGGCATGGGCGACAGGTATAATCTCTGAATTATTGATCTCTGAATTAACAGAATATAGGAACCCTTTGGATAAATTGTAAACCACTAACAAGATACAGCTAAACATAGACCGCTACAGTTACCCCTCTTCTTCCAAGTCTTTAACAATACACGTTTACATTTCAAACTCTAACTTATCTAAGGTGGACACACTTTTAAAATATCTTTCTAAAGGTTGAATCTGAGTCAATTACAAGCAAGCTGCTTAACCCTTTCTTGACATGTGTGACAGAAGTTTAGATCCCATGTTTAATGAGGTGTGATCTCTGTCTGAAACTTTTGCCACAAGTGCCCCAAGCACTTCTGGGGTCTTTCTCCTGTGTGGGTTCTCTGATGTGAAACAAGGGCTGTTTTCTGTCTGAATCTTTCCCACAGTTCAAGCACCTGTCGGGTCTCTCTCTGGTGTGGATTGCCTGATGTTTAAACAAGGTCTGACCTCTGTATGAAACTTTTCCCTCAGTCCAAGCACTTGCGGGGTCTCTCTCCTGTGTGGATTGCCTGATGTTTAACAAAGTGTGGGAGGGGAACTGTGTGTGTATAGGGGAGAAGCCCCAGGTGGCATTACCAGCAGGGAATGGGGAGGGGAGACGCTCCAAGTGGCTTCCCCCGCTCTTTCCTGGGGCAGCTCACCCAGAGCCTGTGGGGCAGCCAGGCTCCTGGGAGGGACCTGCCACTGGCTTTAAGAGACCAGGCTCTCAGCTCCTCACATGGCCCCTCTTAGGTCAGTGGAAGTGCTCCTCATGAGGATGTACGCCACCGACCCAAGGAGGATAGTGTAGACATTGTCGTTACTGTGGTGGCTGTAAATCAACCTAATATAAGTCGATTTAGGTTTGCCGCGTAGACGTTCCGTCATAAGCAAAAGGATTTCTCTCACCCAAAAGCTTTCAGCAGCCTGAACTCACTGGAAAGCCCTCCAGCCAGGACCACTTCCCCCAAGTTCAATAATGCATTTTTAAGGTATCTTGAAATAGGGGTTGGGAGATGGCCAGAGGCCTTTTTTCCTTCTTCTCATACTCCGATCCTTTTTACTGGAAAAGTTTTTGCTGGAGTCAGGCAATTCCATGGCGTAGGTGAGCTCCAAAGCGTTCTACAGATGAATTGTAAATTTCTTTGTTTACCTCCCTTCTTCCTATTGATGGACAGTCAGATAATAGATTTCTAACACCAATGGTCAATCCTTGGTCATCTGTGAGAAGTTACTCTGTGGGTGTTCCCCAGAACTACAACATATTTCAGTAAGAAATAGGGTTATCATATGTCTGGGTTTTCCCAGACAGAGCCTCTTTTTTGAGCCTGACGAGCAGGGTTTTCCCATTACAGCAAGTGTCCGGGCAGCTTCACATGAAACTGACAAGCCAAGTGTAGTCGCTCTGTGGCTGTGATGGATCGAATTCACAGTTCACAGCCTCAGCCATTTGGCTGTCAGGAGCAAACCAAACAGTTTCCCAGCTCTGCTGTTCCTGCCTTCTTCCCCTCCCAGCAGTATCTCACATCACTGCAGGGATCAGGCAGTAACTTTATTCTCCATTTCAGTCTCTGCCTCTTGCACTCTGAATCTAGCTCGCAGCATCCATGTTTGCGCTGAGAGATACTGACACTGTCATTGTTCAAACCACACAAAAATATCTCAAGACAAAGCGTTAGTTAAAAATTAAAATAAAATCTAAAAAAGGACGATTCCAATAAATGATCATGTGTTTCCTGAAGTCCTCAATAACTCTGAGCTATATCCTGTCAAACTAAACTAATATCAAAGTACGTGACCTAACGGCCTTCACGGAGAGAGAAAAACCCACAGTCCAGGATGGGCTGTAAAACACTTTGACATTCATAGGCCTGGTCCCCACTAACCCCCCACTTCGGACTAAGGTACGCAAATTCAGCTACGTTAATAACGTAGCTGAATTCGAAGTACCTTAGTCCGAACTTACCGCGGGTCCAGACGCGGCAGGCATGCTCCCCCGTCGATGCCGCGTACTCCTCTCGCCGAGCTGGAGTACCGGCGTCGACGGCGAGCACTTCCGGGATCGATCCGGGATCGATTTATTGCGTCTAAACCAGATGCGATAAATCGATCCCAGAACATCGATTGCCTGCTGCCGGACCCTCCGGTAAGTGTAGACGTACCCATAGAGTGAAATCTCAAAGAATCCTTTAAGACTCAAAACAGGAAAATAAGCGGACCCATTTTCTTCTAAAGTGGCTAAACCAGCTTCACTTCTAGCTTCATTATTCGGTTGTATTAGTTGCATCATTATAATAAAAGAAAGAGAAAGAAACAAAAATCTTCCCATCTATAAATGATCTGGACTAAACCTAGAAAAGCTGGGAAGCAATTTTACCAATGGATGGAAGCAAGCCCATAAGATCGGAAAGGTAAAACTGCTTTGAGGTTTTTTTGGATTTCCTTGCCCACTCCCAGGTCTAGGGCACTTTCTTCCCAAGCCCTCAGGGGTCTGACTTATGATCATAGACATCAAAACTGTGATTCCTAAGCATGGAGAGCCAGGGACATGGTGGTAAGTGACATTGGGACGTGCAGGGGTAGAATTGGGTCAGGATAAAACTCTGCATTGCTGAGACAGAGGCTGCTGTGTGGAGAGTGGAGCGTGATGGTGATGGGGGAAGGAGGGAATCCCTCGGACTCACCTCATCGCCCTGAAATACCACAGAAGGTAAAACACCACATTTTACTGTCCCTGCTGCACATTCTTTTAGCATCTAGTTAATTCTGCTCCATAAGGGGAAAAATGAACAAAAACTAAATGCTTTTCAGCATGGACCGGAGTAATGTGAGACTATTTGGGAATGAGGCAATCTGGCCCCAAAGGGGAAACTCAGGGACTAATGATCACTCTGCTCATGGGAGAGAGTTAGAACACATTAGGAAGGCTACGATTTTGTTACAGACGTCATCGAAGACACTGAATCTCTGACTTCCAGAGACCCGCTCAGTGACTTCAGCCCATGGCAGCTCAGAGCTGCAGGACCTCCTGCTGCCCGTGACAACCAAGAGCTGTTCAGTGGAGCTTTGAGCTGCTGCAGGCCATCTGGGTACCCCGCAGCTCCAGATGCTGTGGGTGGTGCCCAGAGATCTGAGTTGTCACAGGTGGAAGGGGGCTCCTGGAGCTCCAAATCCTAGCCAGCATGGGCCCCCTGCAGCTGCCCAGCAGTCAAGGGACACCAGACTCAAGCAGCAATGGGTGCTGGAGCTTTCTCCCTCCCCATTTTGTCATGGATATTTTTAGTAAAACTGATGGACAGGTCATGGGATTCTGTGAATTTAGCTTTATTGCCCATGACCTGTCACCATGAGTTTTACTAAAATATCCATGACAAACTCTTAGCCTTACACATAAAATGCTCGAGGTGAATTTACACTAGGAAATCAGAGATGCACTGGCTAATCCTGACCACAATTCCTACCGTAGACGGACACTCAGAGGTTAATGCTGCGGAGGTAGGAGTGGGATCTCCAGGACTCACACAAAAGGCCTTGTGGGAATCAGCCCCTCTCAGTGGTGCTGTCTGAATGCAGGGGGCAGGGAGAAGGGGCAGAGGGGGTGAGTGAGGAGAGGCAGCATCTCTCTATCCCTGTGCTCTTCCTCGCCTCTTATCCCATGATCCCCAAACACTCGATACCCCAGCAACCAGCTCCCCCTGCTTCCCAGCTCCACCAGCCCCAACCATTCAATCACGAGTAACCTCCCCATAATCCATCGCCCTGGTGCCTTAATGTTGGATCTCCCAGAACCCAGCGCCCTGTGGGATTGGGGGAGGGGAGGAGTTACCAGCCCCCAAGGACACTTCCCCTGCAGGGAACAGTCCCAGGTAAGTGGAGGAGCCCATCTCAGGGGCTGGGGACAAGTGTCTAGAGTGAAGGTGGGGCCTGGCCCAAGTGTCCTTCTCCTCATCTCCATGGCAGGGGGATCGCGGCTGGGAGGACAAAGGAGAGGGAGGAACTTCAGCCAGGCAGAGGGGTCATCTTGAGGAGTTTCCCTCTTTCCCTTCCCCCACTTGTGGCCCACCAGCTCAGCAGCCAGGGCTGCAGCAGGGAGGAGGGGCTTATTGGGGCTTCTCCTCCTCTGCCTGGCATTTGTTTAGACCAGGAAGTGCCAGAGGGTCACTGACCAGCTGATGCTCAGCTGCTGTTGGATCCTCACCCCAGTGATGGGCAGCTGAATCCTTGGAACCAAATGCCCCTGTTGTGTGTGGGAACGAGGAAATGGGTTTGTCACCATGGCCAGCCCTAGTCAGGGCCCTGAGAGAATTTCCCAGCTGTGAGAAGGAGTCTCTAATGTCCCACATAGTGTTAGCTGCACTTGGAGCATTCTCCACACTGAGAACATCTCAGCGGTTTCTTCCCCGTGCAGATTTGTAGATGCCTGATACTCCAGGAGCACCAAATGAAGCTTCTCCCACATTCAAGGTCCTTCTATTTTGTGGATCATTGAGGTGTGAAGTCAAATTGTATCTTTTTCTGCAGTCAGGCTGTTTCTGGGGTCTCTTACCCTTGTGGTTTTTCTGATGTTTGGTGAGCTCCGAGCTCTTACTGAAGCTTTTCCCACACTCAAGGCATTTATACAGTCTGTTCCGCATGTGGATTCTCCCATGTCGAGTAAGGTATGAGCGCTGCCTGAAAGTTTTCCCACAGTCCAAGTATTTATGGGGTTTCTCTCCCATGTGGGTTTTCTGATGATTAGTAAGTTTTGTTCTGTAAACAAAACTTTTCCCACAGTCAGGGCATTTATAGGGTTTGTCGCCTGTGTGGATACTCTGATGAGTAATAAGGTGTGAGTGCTGCATGAAAGTTTTCCCACAGTCAAGGCATTTAAAGGGTCTCTCTCCTGTATGCACTCTCCGGTGTCTAATAAGTTACGACTTCTGAATGAAGTTTTCCCCAGAGTCCAAGCATTTATGGGGTTTCTCTCCCATGTGGGTTTTCTGATGCATATTAAGAGTTGATTTCAAACGGAAACTTTTCCCACACTCAAGGCATTTATAGGATCTTTCTCCTGTGTGGATTCTCACATTTTTAATAAGGGATGAACTTTTGATAAAACTTTTTCTATAGTCTAGGCATGTATGGGGTCTCCTTCCTGTGTGCAGTCTCTGGTGTATAATAAGACTTGGCTTCTTACCAATGCTTTTCCCACACTCCAAGCATTTATAGGGCTTCTCTCCTGTGTGGGTTCTCTGATATGTACTAAGTTTTGCACTGAAACAGAATCTTTTCCCACAGTCAAGGCATTTGTAGGGTTTCTCTTCATTATGACTTGTCTGCTGGACTGTTGTTTCCTTGGGATCCTTGCATCCTCTGCCACGTTGAACGGATTCATCCAGTTTCTTCCCGGGATAGTTTCCCAGCTGCATCTCTGATCTGTGTTGATCTCCCCAGGCATTTCCCTGTTCCAAGCCCTGAGAAAAAATCCCTTCAGCCTTTCTCAAAAATGTTTCCTGCGGTTCCACTTTCTCAGGACCGTCCTGCTGCTGATTCTCCTCCTTGTTCTCACTCACTGTCCTATCACCTGCTGGGAGAGAGAGAATCCAGACAGGAGTCACTGCCTGTGCCGGAGGGAAAGGACAGAAAGGGGAATAGCAAAGCGGGGAAACACAACACAGTGACTGTTGGGGAGATGGAGACACTGGATTCTGCCTCCACATCCCACCCAAACACTCCCAGGGAAGGAAATTCAGGGAGGAAATTCCCAACAGCTAACAGGATGGGTGGGAAGCCAGGACTGATATTTGACTTGAT
>NW_020698404.1:0-2145 GCF_002925995.2 Terrapene triunguis
ATTATGCTGTCTATATGTGTGTATCAGTTTTGTAGTTGAAGTTATGAATATTGGCTCTACCTAGCTTGCTTGATGGCCCATTAAGGACCATCAGCTATACAATGGACCCATTGAGAGAAGGCAAATATGCCTTCAGACTCAGCAAAGTATGCAGGGACTGGCCCATGTGACTCCAGGCTCCATTTTGCTGTAATTTTCCACAGTAAGAACAAAGAGGTGTTCTTACACCTGGAAAAGACTATATAAGGCTGATGCCTCATCTCCATTTTGTCTTCAATCCTGCTTCATACCTCTGGAGGAACTTTGCTACAAGCTGAAGCTTTGAACAAAGGACTGAGGACCCATCCCAGCGGGGGATGTATTCCAGAGACTTGATTTGAACCTGCAGTTTATTCTATCGCTGCTGCAAGCCTGAACCAAGAACTTTGCCATTACTGTATGTAATTGATTCCATTTAACCAATTCTAACTCTCATCTCTATCTTTTTCCTTTTATGAATAAACCTTTAGATTTTAGATTCTAAAGGATTGGCAACAGCGTGATCTGTGGGTAAGATCGGATTTGTATATTGACCTGGGTCTGGGGCTTGGTCCTTTGGGATCAGGAGAACCTTTTTCTTTTACTTGGGTATTGGTTTTCATAACCATTTGTCCCCATAACGAGTGGCACTGGTGGTAATATTGGGAAACTGGAGTGTCTAAGGAGATTGCTTGTGAGACTTGCGGTTAGCCAGTGGGATGAGACCGAAGTCCTCTTAGTCTGGCTGGTTTGGTTTGCCTTAGAGGTGGAAAAAACCCCAGCCTTGGGCTGTAACTGCCCTGTTTGAGCAATTTGTCCTGAGTTGGCACTCTCAGTTGGGTTCCGCCAGAACCGCATTGTCACACCCTCCCATGGCCAGAGCCAATTCTCCACCCAGAGTTCCTGACTGAGCTTCCTCAGAGATCCCGGCTGAACCCCTCTGCCCACCAGTCCCCTTCTCTGCTTAGCCCCACTCCCCTGACATGGCCCCAGCCCCAGGGAACAGCCCCCCATCCCCGCTTCCTTATGTCCCACCTCCAAACACCAGACATTCTCTCCTGTTCTCTCCATTGGCCAGCCCTGGCCACCAGTCCTTCCCACCCCACTCTCCTCCTTCCTCTGCCTGGCCCTCTCTAGAACTGGGAGAGGCTTTCAGTCCCTGTCAGAGGTTTCACCCCCACTCTGAACTTTAGGTTACCGATGTGGGGACGTGCATGTGAACCCCTAAGCTCAATTAACAGCTTAGATCTGGTCTGGCTGCCACCACCCAAATGTTATTGAGTTATTTGGGAAACTCTGTCTTCCCCCCAAAATCTTTCACTCCCTGGGTAGCCTTGAGAGACTCCTCCACCAATTCCCTCGTGAACACCGATCCAAACCCCTTGGATCTTAAAACAAGGAAAAATCAATCAGGTTCTTAAAAATAAGACTTTTAATTAAAGAAAAGAAAGGTAAAAGAAAACCCTCTGGGAGAGATTAGCATACCAGCTACTCTCACAGACAACAGATTCAAAACACAGAGGATATTCCCCTGGGCAAAAACTTAGTTATACAAAAAATACCCAATTTGATTATTCCTCTAATTTCACAAGACAAGTTACAAAAGAAAATAAACATAAACCTATTTATTCCCTTCACTAATACTCACTACTTGATAAGAGGCTGAATTCTGGAGCTTTCCCACTCCGGTCAAAAGTGAAACTGACCCAGACAAAGGGAACTTCCCTCCTTCCTTTTGAAACATTTTGTCCCCTCATTGGTTCCTCTGGTCAGGTGTCAGCTAGGCTAGGTGAACTTCTTAACCCTTTACAGGTAAAAGAGGCATTAACCCTTAACTCTCTGTTTATGACAGTCCCTCATCCCATTTAGTCCATCACCTCTCAGCCATGCCTGCCCAAGGAGGGGAGCAGGGAGAGCCCATCTGTGGAGTAGGTCCCTGTCTGCTAGGAACTGCAGAGAGACCCAGCAACTCAGGACATCCAGAGAAGGGACACGACAACGACTGCTGGATAATACGGTGATGGGGGCATGAGAGAGACAGAGAACCAAACAATCCTGGCAGTGGGCGGATAGATAGATAGATAGATAGATAGATAGATAGATAGATAGATAGATAGATAGATAGAT
>NW_020698405.1:0-1305 GCF_002925995.2 Terrapene triunguis
ACTAGTGCTGGCTTTTGCCCATTTGTTGAGGATGCTCATCCTCCAGGCCTGAGAGTTTCCCCACTGATTGGCCAAGTGTGGGGCTAGTGCTGAGTTAATAGGGAGGAGACTCAGGCACTCTTGGTTGAATGCAGTGAGACCTAAGGCTCAATTCAATGGCATTTCTTTGTCTGTCTGTAAGACCATAATTTTTGAAGGCTACATCCAATTGATTCCAAAATTTCAGGGAATATCTAGGCATCAGTGGGAAGAACCTTGTTGATTTTGGTGACAATTGGAAAATAACACCACCAGAAAAGCCTGATTTCTACACTGTGCCCCTTACATTGGTGCTGTAAGCTGAAGGCATTGTGACTTAAGAGTGAATTCAGTCAGTCAGTGCTAACTCTCCACAGGTGATTTGCATAAGTCAGTAAATGAACCTGCAGGTTTCAGTGGGAGCGATGCCCAATGCAGGCCGCAGGCTTCGGGTTTATGCTCAGGGTTAGTGGAGTCAGTGAGCGACAGGTGGCTGAGTTACCGCTTGTGTCACAGTGTTACTGCTCAGGTTCCTCTGCCTGTAGCACCACCTGGGCAGGGACTGTCAAGGGGAAGGTTTTGTAGATTTGAAACTTATAAACCAGGAAGCGCAGAAGAGGAATGGCTTAGACAATTTGGCAATAAAATGTAGGTTTTCTGGCAATATCCTGTGCAATTAATACTGGTTCAGGGACAGTGACAGCATTCCTGCCCCTTCTACCACCTCTTATCTAGGCCTACATAAAAGAGACTAGCTAGAGTTTAGGATACTTGTTTGTTTAAGACTGAGCAAATAAAGCACAACAAATTACTGATATGATTAATTTTGCTGCCTCCTCTCTTTTAATAGAATACAAGCAGTTTATGACACTCCCGAATGAAGTAGTTCTTCTAAAATCAAGGTGAATACCAAACAATAGCTTTTTCAAGACCAAAAACCCCCAAAAGGGATTAAAAAAAAATGTAAACTGGATTTTTGTTGTTTTTAACAAAGCTGTCAGGTATAAAATGTGAAACTATGACAAGCTATATTAAGGCCTAGAGTTGCTCTAGCCTATTAAACTAATTTAAAGAAAATAAATATATGAAGAAGTCCATGTTTGCTGCCAAGTTTCAGAGGATGTCACTGAACTGTTGGAAGTCATTGCCTAAGCACCTGGGGGTCCAGAAGTTGTTGAAATAGCCAGACTTTGGCAGCAATAGTCTCTTCTGCAGGTGCAGAAAGAATATTTTCTTTATTTCAGTTGATGAAGCTACTTCATTCAAATTTAAGAAACTGATTGGGAG
>NW_020698406.1:0-18189 GCF_002925995.2 Terrapene triunguis
TCGTTGCCAGTGCTGCTGAGCTCGCCACGATGTCCAAACAGGAAATGAGATTCAAACTGCCCAGACAGGAAAAGGAATTCAAATTTTCCCGGGGCTTTTCCTGTGTGGCTGGTCAGAGCATCCGAGCTCGGACTGCTGTCCAGAGCGTCAACAGAGTGGTGCACTGTGGGATAGCTCCCGGAGCTATTACCGTCAATTTCCATCCACACCTACCCTAATTCGACATGGCCATGTCGAATTTAGCGCTACTCCCCTCGTTGGGGAGGAGTACAGAAATCGAATTTAAGAGACCTCTATGTCGAACTAAATAGCTTTGTTGTGTGGACGGGTGCAGGGTTAATTCGATTTAACGCTGCTAAATTCGACATAACCTCCTAGTGTAGACCAGGCCTTAGTCAAACCTCCCATTGGAGTCATGGTAGTATTAAAATGTTGGGTAGCGATCACACCAATCATTTGTTAAATCATATGTAAAGAGACAGGAGCAGTGCAGAACTACCAACATATGCTCTGATCCTGGAAAGAGAGCTGTGTGCCCTACACTTGCATGGAGCCTGGCTGATTTCAATGGGGCTTCCTGCAGCCCACAGGGGTCCATACCCATTGCTCTCTTTGCAGGATAAGGGCCATAGTATACTGGCAGGTTTCAGCTGATCTTACAAAAATCTTTATATCTAGAGTTCTGGGCTCTGACGCCAAGGTGACTCAGCAGAAAAGTTTTGTATGCCTATGCTGATTCCTAGAACTTGCCAACTTCTTACTTTCTAAATCATAATTTTAAAACAAATATAAAATAAATGGTCAGCTTGGCAAAAACAAACCTTAAAAAATGTTGTCAAAACACAAAAGTTATTTGCACATATATAATAAATAGAACATGTTTTGGACTTTCTTTTGTTTTTTGTCTTTGTAAATGGTTTAATGGGACTTTATATTAACATAGTTACAGGCAAACCTGCACATATTTAAGTCATTGGGAGATGGATCAGGCCCTAGTATTGTTTAAGCAGTAAGTGCATTCTTATCATTAGCATTGCCATTCATGCCACTGCAGGTATAGGATTTTGTCACTGCATTGTAAACCACTGTGATCACTGTGTTCAAGGGCTTTATATCTTGATATAAATAATTTTTCTACCATACACCCAAATGCAAATTTGAAAAACACACCTATGACTCAAGAAAAAAGGAGAAAAGAAAAGTGTTCGGGGTCTGGTTTAATTCCTTCTGCATCTTTAACTAAAAGATTTATTCTTTGCAGTGAAATCTTCCTGCCAAATCTTAACAGGAAAAAATGTAAAATATGTTTTGGCAGCCAAATACCTGTCTTTACCCAGGCAGGATTCCCATTGACTTCAGTGGAAGCAGGAGCAGACCTTGAGCAAAGACAACAGGATTTGGTCCTTTCAGCCTACAGTGTAAATAATACCTTTAGGTATTTTCATTTAAAACAAGTAAATGTAACTATTAAATGTATTCTTTACAAGTGTATTGTTTCTGCATGTATTTTTCCCCCCATTGAAAACTTATGCAGATCTTTAGCATATAAAAATTGCAGAACAACCTGATTTTCATAATAGACTCTAATGGTTCTTAGATGAAAAAGGTCCATAAAAATTTCAAATATAGATCCTAACATCTCATGCAGCTTTCTTCTTTACCCAGTGATATGAGTTCAGGACAATGAGCCTATTCTTGCAAACCTGTATGTACGTGGGTATATTTTATAAATGTGAGTACACCTATTGCAGCCAAGAGTATTACTCACTTGAGTAAGGACTTGTTGCGTAAATGTGTTTGCAGAATCAGTTTAATAAGTACCCCTTAACATAGTAATTCTTGGCATAAATTATGTGAATAGTTTTGCTTTGTCACAGTTTTACAGACCTGTTCTTCTCTTGATGATTTTTTGTTTCCTATTAATTCTTTCTCAGTGACTCCTGCAATGTCATTTTCTATTGCACATTGGCATATATATAGGTCTGGCTGGCAAGAATCACAGGGTGACATCGTGGCCCCACTGGAGTCAATGGCAAAATTCCCCCGGATGTCACTAGGGCCAGGATTTCTCCCAGAGAGTCTGCTCTTTCCAGAACGAAAACACACACACGCACAAACACACATAGCAATTGTACAGCAAGTGGCTGAAAAGATCAGCTAAAATTGTTTTGCTGCTAGACAGCTGTTCTCCTCCTTGAGTACCCCTCCTGAATCTGCCAACTTCTTACTATGAATCTGTTTTGAATACATGGAGGTGTGACACCTCTGTATCTTTGGCCACTGAAATAATGGGAAGGAAGTGTTTGGTGAACAGTAAATATAAGCATTAACTTTTCTGTTATCTTATAAATTCCTTATTTACAATACCTCATCCATAACAATGTTGAAACGGGAACATAAAATAGTCTTCGCAAGTGGAACAAGTATGCATGTACTATAAATCCTGTTTCATCAAACAACTTGACAAATTCATCACCAAATTATTTTGCAATTAGGGGACTTTCCCTCTACTACAAAAGCCAAAATGAATCATATTCCAATAATTAAGGGACTTATGAAATAAATCAAGCTTTGGATCTATTTTACATTATAATTTTCAAAAATATTTGCGTTTTTGCCAAAGTAAACTAGAGTAACTGCTCTACATTAGACGATGCTTAGTGATGATGCAACATTATTATATTTATTTTAGCAAATATACCATATAGCAACATTTATTTGGGTTTTTGTGGAATTCTGGATACTACAACTACAACCAAAAAATGAGTACATTCCACAAATTCCTGTTTACAAAACATGTCTCTCCCCCTGTGCGGCTTTTTTGCATTCCTTTGTGTCTTAAGGTCAGAATGGCTAGTTCGGTGCAAAGGTGAAGTTACACAGAAAGAGGTTGTCCAAGATCAGAGAAACAAAGAACATGTATTCATTAATAAAAATATTTAGAAGATATTTCAACATTGGTAAAGTATAATTTAGAACTATCCAATACTGAACTAATCAACATTTTATAGTAGTGACTGCATCTCAACAGACACATTAATATGACAGCTGAAATGTGTCTTGAGCACACCCTGTATTCATCCTGCAGCGGCAGCTCGGCTCAGCTCCCTGCTCCGGGCATTGCAACCTGGTACACAGGGTTTCAGCACCTCTCCAGTTTGGCTCAGCTGTCCCTCCAGCTTGAGGATGGGGACCAGCCAGGCCCAATTTGAGTGAGTGGCACTGCAGCCCCATGCACTAGGTCGCAATATCACTCACACAAATTTGGCCCAGCTGGCCCCCAGGTCAGGGAAGTCAGACCAAACCCAAGCAGCACTACACCCTGAAATCTGCAATGCCCAGAGCAGAGAGCTGAGCCCAGCCAGCCCCTCAGGACAGGAGCCACGGAAGCCAGTGCTTACACACTGTATACTTATTTAGTACTTTTTACGTTAATGTGTATATTATATATCATGGGTGAGAAATATTTAGTAAGCCAAATGGTTTTTGCACTAGAACTATTTACTGGATTGCAACAGGCCATCAAGGTTTACAAATGAATCCTGAGCCCCAAACGGTTGAGACCCACTGCTTTAAGGAGTAGGATCAGTAAGGACATCATTTTTGCTGGTAAATATGGCACAGCAAGTTGGTAATTCTTCACAAACCCATTCTGTACTGAGTTCAAATCCTATCCTCAGTTAAGTCAATGGGAGATGTGTCATTAACTTCACTGGGACTAGCATTTGGCCCATCATGCATGTATATCATTCATTAATATGAATTGGGTGTGAGTACTGAAGGCCAAATCATCCCTAACAGGGCTGATGTAGGCATATGTCAGGTGTGTGGCCATACAAAGTCCTGTTTTGTGGGTACCTATTGTGCATCCCTTCCCAGATATAAATATGGTTCCCCCATTAAATTTGGATACTCAGCTCTTCATGGCCAAACAATGAAAAGTACACTTCCCTACCAGCTGTCCACAGCCTTGCTTCCTGAGGGCAAGCCAGCTGATCTCCTGCCATTTGCCAAACCCTACCTTCTGACCCTTATATGTTGCATGAGTTAGTGTAATCTGTCTGAGGCTCATGAATTTTCCTTTACATAGGGTGTTGCAGGGGTTAGTATAGCTGTTGGTTAGAGCACAGGAGTGTGAACTAGGAGTTCTATTTCTAGCTTCTCCCGAGTTCTTGTCAGGTGGCGCATGCCCCAGAGGGTCTGTGCCAATCCACCAGCGAGATACGCCTTGAGTCCCTTAACGTTTATGCCTCAGTTTCCCACTCTGTACAATGTGTCTAAAACTTTACAAGGATGTTGTGAGGCTTACTTAATTCATCTGTAAAATGCTTCGAGCTCATTAGGCGAGTGCAAAGTATTATTTTCATTATTCAAAACTGTGCTTAATTTTCTGTACATAAATTCAATGCAGCTATTCATGTATGTATGTAAAGTTAAGTGGGTACAGGATCACACCCTAAGGCAGCTTCTGCCTACAGAATAAATAAGTAGATATAGCACTAATAGAAGCATAGGCCATTAACATGTCTTCATTTGTTGGTGTTTTCCTTGTCCTAACTACATCTCAGATTAACTATGACCCTATAGGAAACTTTGGATTCCTTTGCATGTAGGTATGCCATAGTATGCTCGCTCTCTCTCTCTCTCTCTCTCTCTCTCTCTCTCTCATTGAATAGTTATAATATTCACATTCATTTGTTCTTATGAGTGACAGTAGCAAGAAATGTTTTCTATTGTCTCCAGATTGCTAGAAGGTTGTTCTTGTTCTTCTCAGATGACGACTTTTCAACGGTGATTCACAAATTCATCACTTCAGCACTTGAGTACTATATATCCCTATACCTATGCATTTTGGTCAAGGACAACTAAAAATTCAAGCTCGTACAACACACAGCAGCCTGTCTCTGGAGCAGAGCTTGCCTCTCAGAGCACTTTACAGCAGAGGTCTACAACTTCCATTAATTCCCCCTTCTCTTCCAGGTCCAATTTAAAGTTCTGCCTTAAGGCTCACGGTGGAAGGAAGCAACCTCTCCATCTGTGTCTCACCAAGACAACCGCACTCATTGTGTAAATATTACACAGAATTCTCCAATCTGTGAAGTCCACTTACATGGGGCAAAGTGGACTTCAAGCAGATGCAGATGACCAGTAAAGAATTCCTCCTGTGTAAAGGAACAATGCCCATGGGGGCTGCCTCTTGCACCAGCCACACCCCTTAAGGATGCAATCCTCAAACTGTGCTGATCTTATGCTTGGCGTTGCTGAAGAGAGGGGAAGCAAAGGTGTTGCTAAGCAACCCTATGCCTCCCCTAATTCCAGAAGCAGTCAGGGGCCAAACTGGGCCCTGGCACAAATTGGAACACACCATGTAGAACACATCTCACACCTCCTAGGGACTATTGCTTCTGCCAAGGATTGGTGGAATGACTCACGCCCTGGCTTCACCCTTCCTTCCCTAAGCCAGCCCTGACAATTCCCTGTGCCAGGGATGACAAGGAGAGGCAAGTGTAAAGTTGTCTTTATGTCACCCCATGATTCCTTCATAATGAGGAACCCCATTAGACTTTTAGGGATAATTTAAGGGTCCTTTGTGTCACCTTAGCAAGGGCTATGATTCTGTCAGCAGATTGGCACAGCAGGAGCGTGCTGGGCCCATAACCCAGACATCAATGGGATGAAACCATCCATTGTTAGTTGTCAACTCTTTCCTGGCAGGCAGTGACTCTGAAAAGGACTTAGGGGGGTCACAGTGGATAACCATCTGAGAGTTCCCAGTGCAATGCAGTGGCTAAGAGGGGTAATGTAATATTTGTATGTACTGTACTGTGTACATACTTTAAAAAGGATGCTGAAGGTTTCAGACAACAACTACAAGAATGGCTAGAAGTCTGGAAAACCCGCTTACACACTCAATCTATTTAGTTTATCCAAGAGAAGGTTAAGAGATGACTTGATTATATTCTACAAGTACCTTGACAGGGAGAAGAGTTGATAGTGGAGGGCTCTTTAATCTAGCAGTCAAAAGGGTAATGAGATCCAATAGCTGGAAGCTCATGTAAGACAAATTCAGAAAAGAAATAAGGTGCAATTTTTTTTATCACTAAAGGTAATTAACTATTGGAACATTTTACCAAAGGATGTGGTGAATTCTTCAGTCAAGACTGGATGCTTTCTAAAAGATATGCTTTGGCTCAGAGGGTAAGGGATGAATACAGAAGTTACAGGGTGAGATTCTCTGGCATATAGTATGCAGGAACTTAGACTAAATTATCATAATTGTTGCCTCTGTCCTTAGAACAAAAATAAAAAAAACAAGACAACAATGAATCTGACCAATAACTTTCTATGCGGAAGGGTGAAACTTACATGACTCCCAGTGCTTGGCTCTGGGCTGTGAAACACTCTCTGGAAAAGATTAGAGAGAGCCCTACTCTTTTCTGTTTTCAGACCCCAATCTGAACACCACCACAGCCTACCTGCAGGTAATAGGTACTGATAAATGAACCTAGAAGAAAGATAGATAAAAGAGCATTTAGGAGCATGGAAGTGAAGTTTTTCAGTAGAACTTACTCTATGTGTCAACATTAAATCACTTACCATACATTGTTGTCATTTACTAACTCTGGGCCCAATCCTGCAAGCCCCTGATCATAGAATCTAAGAAATGTAGGGCTGGAAAGAGCCTCGAGAAGCCAGCAAGTCAAGTCCACTGCACTGAGGCAGGAACAAGTAAACCTAGACCGTCCCTGACAGGCATTTGTCCAACCGGATATTTAAAACCTCCAATGATGGGGATTCCACAGCCTCCCTTGGAAGCCTATTCCAGTGCTTAACTGCTGTTATAATTAGAAAGTTTTTCCTAATATCTAAAATAAATCTCCCTCCCTTCAGATTAAGCCCTTTACTTCTTGTCCTACCTTCACTGGACATGGAGAACCATTGATTACAATCCTCTTTATAACAACCTTTAAAATATCTGAAGACTTACCAGGTCCCCACTGAGTCTTCTTTTCTCAAGACTAAACATGCCCAGTTTTTATTTAAACCTTTCCTCATAGGTCAGGTTTTCTAAACCTTTTATCATATTTGTTGCTTTCCTCTGGACTCTCTCCAATTTGTCCACATCTTTCCCAAAGCGTGGTGCCCAGAACTGGACACAATACTCCAGCTAAGGCATTCCCCATGCTGAGTAGAGCCAGACAGTTAGCTCCTGTGTCTTACATACAACACTCTTGTTAATACACTCTAGAATGATACTAGCCTTTCTTACATTTACTTCACATAGTAGATCAACTGTTGAGTATGTGTCAACAATAACCCACAAATCCTTTTCAGCAGTACTACCAAAGCCAGTTAAAGTATTTTTAGTTGGACACTTGATTAGTCCCTCCTAAATGAAGTACTTTGCATTTGTCTTTATTGAATTTCATCATGTTGATTTCAGATCAATTCTCCAGTTTATCAAGATCATTTTGAATTCTAATCCTGTCCTCCAAAGTGCTTGCAATGCTTCCCAGCTTGGTGTCATCTGCAAATTTGGTAAGCATACTCTCCACTCCATTATCCAAGCCATTAATGAAAACATTGACTAATATCAGACCCAGGCCTGACCCCTGCCGGACCCCACTAGATACACCCTCCCAGTCTGACAGAGAACCATTGATAACCAACAACTCTTTGAGTATGGTCCTTTAACCAGTTGTGCACCCACCTTATAGTAATTTCATCTAGAACACATTTCTCTCATTGGTTTATGAGAATGTCGTGCAGGACTGTATCAAAGCCTTACTAAAATTAAAATACATCATGCGTACAACTTCCCCTCTATCCACTAGACTAGTAACCCTGTCAAGGAAAGAAGAGAAGCTGGTTTGGCATGATTTGTACTTCACACATCCGCACTGGCTATTCCTTATAACACTATTATCCTCTAGGTGCTTACAAACTGACAACTTGTTGCAGTCTCCTGCCACATACTGAAGTTAGGCTGACTGGTCTATAATTCTGAGGGTTCTCTTTGTTCCCCTTTTTAAAGATAGATACTAGGCTTACCCTTCTCCAGTCCTCTGGAACCACACCCGTCCCATTGATGATTGCTAGCAGTTTCAAGATTAAAATTCATCCCAGGGTACTTAAGGAACTAGCTGAAGCAATCAAGCCCCATGACTTCAACACATTTAATTTATCTAAATATTCTTTGATCTGTTCTTTCCCTACTTTGGCTTGCATTCCTTCCCCTTGTTGTTAATATTAATTGTGTGGAATATCTGGTCATCATTAACCTTTTAAGTGAAGACTGAAGCAAAACAACACACACCTCAGCCTCCTTGATGTCATTAGTTATTAGCTCTCCTTCCCTGCTAAGTAGAGGGCCTACACTGTCCTTCATCTTTCTCAGGCTCCCAATGTATTTAAAGAACCGCTTCTTATTGCCTTTATGTCCCTTGCTAGGTGTAACTTATTCTGTGCCTTAGCCTTTCTGATTTTATCCCTACCTCCTTGTGCTATCCTTTTGTACTCCTCCTTAACAATTTGTCCATGTTTCCACTTTTTGTAGGATTCCTTTTTGACTTCCAGGTCATTAAAAAGCTCCTGATGGAGCCATATTGGCTGCTTACTATTCTTCCTATCTTTCCTTTGGATCAAGATAGTTTGCAGTTGGGCCTTTAAAATTGTCTCCTGGAGGAACTGTCAGCTCTCCTAAACTCCTTTTTTCCCTTAGAATTTCTTCCCGTGGAACCTTACCTATCAGTTCTCAGAGATTGTTAAAACTGGCTTTTTTGAAGTCCGTAATCCTTATTCTGTTGCTCTCACTCCTTCCTTTTCTTAGAATCATGAAATCTATCATTTCATGATTACTTTCACCCCAAATTGCCTTCCACCTTCAGATTCACTACCAATTTTTCTCTGGTGGTCAGAATCAAGTCTAAAATGTCTGCCTCCCTGGTTATTTCCTCCACTTTCTGGAACAAAATGGTTTCTCCAATACATTTTAAGAACTTATTGAACATTTTGTATTTTGCCAATTAGTTTTCCAAGAGATGTCTGGGTAGTTAAAGACTCCCTTACTATCATGTCTTCTGTTTTGTATATTTCAGTTATTTATTCTAGAAATGCCTCATCCACCTCCATTTCCTGATTTGGGTGAATATAGTAGACCCATACCATGACATCACCCCTATTTTTTACCCCTTTTATCTTTATCTTTATCTTACCCCAGAGACCCTCAACTGATCTGCCTCTCACCTCCTTTTGGACCTCAGAACAAATGTATATATTCTTGATGTATAGCGCAACACCTCCTCCCTTTTTATCCTGCCTGTCCTTCCTGAACAAGGTGCCTCCATCTTTCAAGGACAGAGAAAGAGCAGCATGGGGTTGTGGACAGATGAGCCTTGGCAACCTTCCCATAATTATTAGATGCAGGCTCCAGGCAGGCAGCACTCCTCACAGGCCATCATGTAGGTTGGCAAAGGAATGTCTCCATCCCCCTCAGAAGGGAGTCCTGACTGCCAGTACCCTATATCTTGGCTGTGGTGGTCAAGAGCCTCCCATCCTTCGTGGCAGGTAGCTTCTCCTCCTTAGCCATGGGTCTGCTCCTCACCTCCTGTTGCCAGTACATCATACCAGTTCTCAGGGTTGGCCTTACCATGAGGTGAACTGAGGCGGCCGCCTCAGGTGCCAGACTGGGGGGGGGGGCGCCAGTAGGACCCAGAGTGTAGAAAATTGTGTCTGCTGCTGGTGCATGTGTATTCTCTCTGCTCTAGATGCACAGAGATGGTGGAGTGCTGTGCTGGAGGAAGGAGGGCACAAGAGACATAACAGGCAGGCAGGCAGGCAGGAGAAAAGGTGAGCGGGAATAACAGAAAGCAGCAGGAGCTGCAGGGAGAGAGAGGAGGAGAAGCCTCTTATGTACCTCTCTAGCACCCCCAGGAGCCTGGACTGATTAACACCAGAATCTCAGGGAGCTTCCTGTTTCCTGCTGCTTCCCTGAACCCACTTGAGGAGAACAGGCAGTCAACTGAAGTAGTAGGAGCCAGTTAGGCCCTTAAGATGCTGATATCTTCCCTCACTCTGGCCCTGCTACCAACCTGCTTATTTGTCCCCTTCAATTGAGTGTTGAGAGCCACTATAGCTGGCACAGAACAGCAGTCATGAGTGAAAGAAGAAAACGCCCCTCTGGGGCAGCATTCAGAAAAAGAAAGAAAGCAAAGGAAGCTTTTCTATTTAAGCAGGAAGGAGCTCTCCTGAGATACATAGACACAAATGTTCACAGTGAACCTTCCGGCCCCAGTGAGGATGTGAGTGGTGAGGAGATGCCTGATCTTCCAGTTAGTCAGACCTGGCAGCTACTGCAGAATCCATATCTCCATCTCAAATGGATGTAACCCTGCACATTCCTGAAGAAAAGTGTAGATCAGAGAAGAGTGTGGTGGAGGTGCAAGAAACAGGACTGTGGATCCACTTGAGCAGTAGCCTGAAGGACTTCCTTGTACTGCATGGGCCACAGCAAGTGAAAAACTTCATGTTCCCCAAAGACAATGAAAATAGAAGTTTCCATCCAACACATTACTGGTGTGAAATCCCCAAAGTGACAAAGTGGAGAGGCAATGGCTTATGTACTCAAAAACCCAGAATGCTGCATACTGTTTTTGTTGCAAACTCTTCCAGTCTAATGTTCCAACCACATTGGGTTCTACAGGAACAAAGGACTGGAAAAATCTGGCTAGAAATCTGGCATGCCATGAGAAGGCAGCAAATCACCAGAGAGCATTCCATAGGTGGAAAGAGCTTGAGATGAGACTAAGGTTAAAGACCACCATAGATGATCAGCATCAAGAGAAGATTGCATCAGAGTCTCTTTACTGGCAAAATGTTCTGAAAAGGCTCATTGCCATTGTGAGAATGCTTGCTACCCAAAACCTAGCACTGCATGGCACTTCAGATCAGCTGTATGTGCCAAACAATGGAAACTTCCTTAAAACTGTGGAGCTGATGGCTGAGTTTGATGCTGTACTCCAGGAGCATCTAAGAAGAGTCACCACCCAAGAAATGTACACACATGACTACCTTGGAAAAACAATTCAAAATGAGATTATACAGTTACTGGCAACAAAAGTCAAACAGAAGATTGTGGCAGATCTGAAGTCAGCAAGATATTACTCTGTTATTCTGGACTGCACACCTGACATCAGCCATACGGAACAAATGACTTTAATGGTGTGTTTTGTAACAACAACAGAACCTACTGAAAATGTCCCTGCAATGGTGACTGTCAGAGAGCATTTTCTAGAATTTATTGACACTGATGATACTACAGGAGCTGGTCTGACAAATGCTGCTTCTTAAAAAGCTGGAAGATATGGGAGTTGCGATAGCTGACATGAGAGGTCAGGGCTACGATAATGGTGCCAACATGAGAGGAAAGAACAGAGGAGTGCAGACAAGGATCCGAGAGTTAAACCCTTGAGCTTTTTTTGTCCCATGCAGTTCTCATTCATTGAACTTGGTGGTCTCTGATGCAGCATCAGCTAGCTAGTGAGGCTGCTGAATTTTTTAATGTAATTCAAAGCATCTATGTATTTTTCTCTGCATCAGCTCATCGATGGCAACTTCTGGGAACATCCTCTCTGACACTGAAACCACTGAGTGCCACACAATGGGAAAGTCGAGTGGAGGTGATAAAGCCTATCAAACACCAAACTGGGAAGATAGATGATGCCATAGTTGCCATTATGGAGGATAATGCTATGACAGGAAGTGTCCATGGGAGAACAGTGGCAGAGGGAAATGGAATCACCAGAACCATACATAACTTCAAATTTCTGTGTGGCTTAGTGTTGTGGCATGACATACTGTTTGAAATAAATGTTGTAAGCAAGAGACTCCAAGGTGTTGACCTTGATATATCTGGAGCAATGGAACAACTGGACAAAGCAAAGTCATACTTATAGTCTTACCGGTCAGATGAGGGATTTCAAAACATTCTGAAGAGTGCACAGAAGTTGGCAGAGGAACTTCACACTGAAGCTATTTTCCTGCCCATTCAAGAATACAAGAGTCACCCAACAAGAAGACATTTTGATTACGAGGCATGGGATAATCCCATAAGAGACCCCAAACAACAATTCAAAGTTGAATTCTTTAACCAGGTGCTAGACTGTTGCAATACAGTCAGTTAAAGAATGTTTCATGCAGCTCAAGGAACACAGCAGTATATTTGGGATGTTGTATGATATTCCAAAACTCCTCACTATATCTGAAGACCTACACCAGCAACGCAGGGCACTAGAGACAGTGTTGACATGCACTATATTGATGCGAGTGATTTAGGTGATGAACTGAAAGCCCTTTCAAGATACATTTCAGGAGGATCAACTCCAAAGGCTCTTCTGGAATATATGTGCACAAATAAGATGACCACCCTCTTTCCAAATGCTTTAATAATAATATATGGAAATATACCTATCTCATAGAGCTGGAAGGAACCCTGAAAGGTCATTGAGTCCAGCCCCCTGCTTTCACTAGCAGGACCAAGTACTGATTTTGCCCCAGATCCCTAAGTGACCCCATCAAGGATTGAACTCACAACCCTAGGTTTAGTAGGCCAATGCCCAAACCACTGAGCTATCCCTCCCTTTTGTTGTTCTGTGCATACTTCTAACACTTCCTGTAACAGTTGCCAGTGGAGAATGCAGCGTCTCCAAGCTGAAGTTAATAAAAACACATCTACGCTCCACAATGACACAGGAGAGGCTGGTCAGCCTTGCAACCATCTCAATAGAGCATTAGTTGGCCCAGACTGTGGACCTTCAGGAAGCAGTTCAAATCTTTGCAACCAAGAAGGCACGGAAAGCACCACTTTGATTATTCAAACAGATAAAAATGCCAATGTTTACTATGCAGACAAGAAAAGTTACATTTGTTGTAAGGCATTTGAAAATTAAGTGTTACTTAAAATTTTTGAACAAGGTATTTTAAGTTGTTAGTTCTCCTTTATTGGGATAGGTACCAGAGCAGTGCCATGAGAGGAGTAGAACAGGAAGAAGGCAGAATTGAGACCTTTCAAAGTTTTGGCCCAAGCAAGGGGGCGTCATTTGAGCTCCTCGCCTCAGGTGCCAAAATGTTGTGGGCCGGCCAGTTCTTCACTTTGCTACACAGGGGACCTAGTGCTTCTGTAATCATCTGTAGTCTTCTAGCACCCTGTGTCCCAGGTGTTTTCATGTGCATTCTGCCGATGAAGTCCTTGTGCTCCCAGATGCTACACAGATGAGCCACCTCCACCTGAAGTTCTCTTACCTGCTTCCTGAGGGACTCCACCAACAGACACCTCTCACACCAGGGAGTTCCCCCTGCCTGGACTGTGTCAGCAGGGACATGCAGGCCACATTCCCAGCAAGTCAAGACTAGGGCCTGGGTAGAAGGCTCCAGGGTCAGGATGCCTGTCTGGCAGTTGGGCCCACAGATACAGACAGAAGAAAAGTTAGCAGTGGTGTTGACAACACACCATTTTCCTTCCATTGTTGGTTCTTCCTTGTAGAGCACCTGCTAGTTAAGTAAAAGAAAAGAAACAAATACAACCCTATCTCCTGCCAGCGAACTCAGCTGACTAACTCCCTTAGGGTATGTCTACACTACGAGAGTAGTTCGATTTTAGTTAAATCGAATATGTGCAATCGATATTAGAAAGTCGAACGTATGTGTCTACACTAAGGACAGTAATTCGACTTTGTCAGTCCACACTACCAGGGAAAGCGTCGACATTGGAAGCAGTGCACTGTGGGCAGCTATCCCACAGTTCCCGCAGTCCCCGCCGCCCATTGGAATTCTGGGTCGATCCGCCAATGCCTTCTGGGTAAAAAAATGTGGCGAGGGTGCTTTTGGGTAACTGTCGTCATCCGTCAGTCACTACCGCCCTCCCTCCCTCCCTGAAAGCGCCGGCGGGAAATCAGTTCGCGCACTTTTTGATCAGTGACAGCGCGGACGCCACAGCACTGCGATCATGGATCCCGCTGCGACCATCGCTGCACTTGTGGCCGTTCTCAACACCTCGCAGCTTATCATACACCTTTCCCTGAGGCAGATGCAGAGAAATCAGGCGAGGAGGCTACGGCACCGCCGTGAGGGCCTGAAGTCGGAGAGTAGCACAGAGCTGTCAGAAACCACGAGCCCCAGCGCCCAGGACATCACTGTGGCAATGGGGCATGTGGATTTTGTTGAACGGCGATTCTGGGCCCGGGAAACAAGCACGGACTGGTGGGACCGCATAGTGCTTCAGGTCTGGGATGAATCCCAGTGGCTGCGAAACTTTCGCATGCGGAAGGGGACTTTCCTCGAACTTTGTGAGTTGCTGTCCCCTGCCCTGAAGCGCAAGGACACCCGCATGCGAGCAGCCCTGACTGTCCAGAAGCGAGTGGCCATAGCCCTCTGGAAGCTTGCAACGCCGGACAGCTACCGGTCAGTCGCGAACCACTTTGGCGTGGGCAAATCTACCGTGGGGGTTGTTGTCCTGCAAGTAGCCAAGGCAATCGTCAAGGTACTGCTGTCAAAGGTAGTGACCCTGGGAAACGCGCAGGCCATCATAGATGGCTTCGCTGCGATGGGATTCCCAAACTGCGGTGGGGCTATAGATGGGACTCACATCCCTATCCTGGGACCGGGCCACCAGGCCAGCCAGTACATCAATAGAAAGGGCTACTTTTCAATGGTGCTGCAAGCACTGGTGGACCATCGGGGACGGTTTACAAACATCTACGTCGGATTGCCGGGCAAGGTTCATGACGCTCGCGTGTTCAGGAACTCTGGTCTGTTTAGACGGCTGCAGGAAGGCATTTACTTCCCGGACCACAAGATAACTGTTGGGGATGTGGAGATGCCTACAGTGATCCTCGGGGACCCAGCCTACCCGCTAATGCCCTGGCTCATGAAGCCCTATACTGGGGCCCTGGACACTGCACAAGAACTCTTCAACTACCGGCTGAGCAAGTGCAGAATGGTGGTGGAGTGTGCTTTTGGCCGTCTCAAGGGGAGATGGAGAAGCTTACTGACTCGCTGTGATCTCAGCGAAACCAATATCCCCATTGTTATTGCAGCTTGCTGTGTGCTCCACAATCTCTGTGAGAGCAAGGGGGAGACCTTTATGGCGGGGTGGGAGGTTGAGGCAAATAGCCTGGCTGCTGATTACGCCCAGCCAGACAGCCGTGCGATTAGAAGAGCCCAGCGGGACGCGCTGTGCATCCGGGAGGCTTTGAAAGCTAGGTTCCTGAGTGAGCAGGGTAACCTGTGACTATTAAGTTTGTTTACAGAGAAGCTGAACCTGCCACCGTTTCTTTACCCAGTAAATGTTCACTATCCTCTCCAGTTACATACCCCGTTCCCCCCCTTCCAACACACGTTTAAAAATAAAATCACTTGAATTTTGTTAATGAACACCGTTTTCTTTATTACTGTTTTCGTGGGCGGGAAAGTGTTGAACCTGGGACGCAGACTGTGGTTGGGAGCGGGTGTAGTGTAGTGATGCAAAGGACGCTTCTAAACTCCAGGAATGACAGGCTCCGCAGTGGTGGACTGGTTGTTTCAATGGAGCCTGCCACCCCTCCTGTTCGGGAGTCTGTGTGTGGGGGCTATGTGACTTTGTGGCAGGGGGAGGACGGTTACAGATCCCCTGCTGCGTGGCTCTGTGATCCAGGATAAGGACCGCTGCATAAGATCTTTAACCGCCCTCCCCCGCCACAAAGTCACATAGCCCCCCCTCCCCGCACACAGAACATGAAAACCACCTCCCAGACTGACCAGGGTAACTAGTGACTGCAATGTGTGTGTGCCCTGCTGGTGAACCTGCCCCCGCCTCTGCACCCTGGTAAAGGTGACTGTCCTGTCCAATTACCAACCCCCTTCCCCACTTCAGACAGACTCTCCTCTAAAAGAACATGATGGAAACAGTAATTAACAGAAACGTATTTTTTATTAGCAACTACACATGAAACTGGGGGATGAAACTGGGACGGGGGCTTGGGTGAGGCGGGAAGGAAAGGACTTATCAAATTTTGGGGAATGAGAGCCTTCTGGTACTTGAGCAGTCTGCAGGGGTGGAGTGAGAGTTTTCACGGACTCTGCCGCCCCTCCTTCTTGGGACTTTGGGTGAGGGGGGTATGGGACTTTGTGGCGGGGGAGGGCGGTTAGAGATAGACTGCAGCGAGGCTCTGTCCTCCTGCCTCCGGTCCTGCAGAACATCCACAAGGCGCTGGAGCGTGTCCGTTTGCTCCCTCCTTAGTCCAAGCAGTGTTTGAGTCGCCTGCTGGTCTTCCTGCCGCCACCTCTCCTCCCGTTCCATGTGTGATCGGTGCATTTGGGACAAGTTCTCCCTCCACTGGGTCTGCTGGGCTGCCTGGGCTCGGGAGCAGCCCATAAATTCCGAGAACATGTCCTCCCGTGTCCTCTTCTTCCTACGCCTAATCTGCGCTAGCCTCTGGGAGTGTGATGCCAGGCTAGGTCAGGAGACAGTCGCAGCTGTGGGATGGGAAAAAGGGAGTGAATTCCTCAGAAAGATAAATTTAGTTGTGAACAAAGAACATAATCTTTCTCTGTGAACAAGACCATGCACAGCACCTATCACATGCGCACTCAGGACAAGGTCGAATTTTCGGCCTTCGCATTCAGTGCCTGGGGTCTTGCAGTGCAGATCAGAGAAGCGGGGCAGGACAGCGGAATTTGTGTAGCAGGCCGAGATGGTAAGCCGTAGACTTGTGGCTGCTTAAAACTTTAATAATAGCACTGGCCTCCTTTCACGTTCAAAGCAATGCCAGTCCCTGCTGCCAGCAATCCGGCAAGCATGAACTCTGCCCCTGTCCCACCCCCTCACGGCTGTCCCAGGGAAAGATCCCTGTATGCTGCCCCTCTCCCGCCTCCACCGCGTGGCTGTAAACCGCCGGTTACAGTTCTGTAAAGGAACAGGCAAGCAGTCCCAATACTAACATTCCCCTACCTAATTCAAAGCAGGTCACCATGAGCGACATCACTCTGATGAGGATTTCAGAGACGGAGAAAGAAAGGATGCTTTGGGAAAGCATGCAAAGACCAGAGCCGTATGCCGCCATGCTGTGCAAGGCTATGATCCCGGAGTACTTGCTTGTCTCCTGGCGCGGAAACGTTTCGTACCACGGAGGACCCAATAAGGCCGCTCTCCCCAGGAACCTGATGCAAAGGCTTTCCAATTACCTCCAGGAGAGCTTCGTGGAGATGTCCCAGGAGGATTTCTGCTCTATCCCCGGACATATAGACCGGATTTTACTGTAGCTGCACTGGCAGGGACTAAACAGTAGAGCGCCTAGGGCAAACCAATCATGCTAAACCGGACATTGTTAGATTTTTTTTCAGTAGTTGCACTGCCAAGGACTGAAACGTTAAGCGCCTAGGGCAAAGTAATCATGCACAACCCATTGTTAATATTGTTAATATTCCTGTTCTGTTCAAAATAAATGTTTACATGTTTAAAACACTTACTGACTGATCCTTCCCCTGATTCTGTGTCCGGGTTAACGCCTGGGGACGGTTGGTAGGGGATCTCTGTAAGGGTGATGAAGAGATCCTGGCTGTCGGGGAAATCAGCGTTGTAAGCGCTGTCGACTGCCTCGTCCTCCTCATCTCCTTCCTCATCTTCCCCGTCCGCTAACATGTCCGAAGAAGTGGCCGTCGACAATATCCCATCCTCAGAGTCCACGGTCAGTGGTGGGGTAGTGGTAGCGGCCGCACCAAGGATGGAATGCAGTGCCTCGTAGAAACGGGATGTCTGGGGCTGGGATCCGGAGCGTCCGTTTGCCTCTTTGGTCTTCTGGTAGCCTTGTCTCAGCTCCTTGATTTTCACGCGGCACTGCGTTGCATCCCGGCTGTATCCTCTCTCTGCCATGGCTTTAGAGATCTTATCGTAGATCTTTGCATTCCGTCTTTTCGATCGCAGCTCGGAAAGCACGGACTCATCGCCCCACACAGCGATCAGATCCAAGACTTCCCGATCAGTCCATGCTGGGGCCTTCTTTCTATTCTGAGATTGCATGGTCACCTCTGCTGGAGAGCTCTGCTTCGTTGCCAGTGCTGCTGAGCTCGCCACGATGTCCAAACAGGAAATGAGATTCAAACTGCCCAGACAGGAAAAGGAATTCAAATTTTCCCGGGGCTTTTCCTGTGTGGCTG
>NW_020698407.1:0-4960 GCF_002925995.2 Terrapene triunguis
GGGGGGGGCTCTTACCTTCCCTCCGAGCGGGGCCCTCCTGGGGCAGGGGCAGAGGCCGGGCCGGGAAGGGGCCTGGCCAGGCTGGGGGCTGTGCCCTGGGAGAGGCTCCTGGGGAGCAGCGGGAAGGGCCCTGCTGGAGATTCCCCTCTCTCGGCTGCAGCCAGGGCTCCGGGCTCCCAGCCCCAGCCGCCGGGGCTCGGGGATCTCGCCAGGAGCCTGGGAGCCAGAGTCACCGCAGCGGCTGCGAGTCACTTCGTGCTACACCGCCTGAGCCCAGGGATCGCTCCCCCAGAGCCGCCTGCCAGCTGCTCCTGGGTCCTAGCGATCAACCTTCAGCGCTGCGCTTCGGGGTGTCCGGCTACTGTTCCACCCACAGGCTCTTAAGTCAGAAGGGACCATGATGAGCATCTAGCTCAGGGGTTCTCATGACCAAATTTTTGGTGGCTGCCGGTGAGTGCTGGATGGAGGTTCCCCCCAAGCCATGCCCGCCCCCCCCCACATGAAAGCTTGGGGTCCCCCCCACAAGGGGGCTACATAGGGCCCCAGAATAGCTAGGGATGGCCCTCTGTTCTTTGCAGAGTTACAGACGTGCAGATGTTAGAGATGAAAAAACGATTGGCTCAGAGAATCCATGGCTTTGGGGCGAGGGCAGGGCCTCCATGTCCGGTGTTTGTAAAATCCCTTCTTATCCTTGTTGACGCCTGGCAGTTACCGTTTCACTGGTTTGCTTGTTTTGCCCTTATTTTTTTCCCTGCAGCCTTTACTGTCCCTGAATAGTCTTGTTTCTTAGGCTGCCTCCTCCTTTCCATTCCCAGGACAGGTTGGTTTATCCTCAGACCTGGGGCAACCCCCTAGGGAACCACTGGCTGATTCTCAGTCCTGCACTCAGCATTGTCAGCGCAGTCACAGGCTGGTGCTGGCCTTGAGTTCAATGGGCCAGACCCAGACAGCCATTTTTATGCAGAACTCCCCAGTGTGGTGAGAGCTGCATTGATAACACCTGTATCCATGTGCTCTGCTGGGCTGGGGCCTTTCACGGATTAGATTCCGCAACTGCCAGCACGTGGTTTACTGAAATCTCATCCCCTGGTGCTGCTGCAAACTCTGATCCCTTCCCTCATTCTGCATTTGCTGAAAGGAGGATCTAACTTACTATGCACAGAGCAATCGCCCTGTATCCCAGAGTGTGACAGCCCCACCTCACTGTGTGACGTAATAGTTCTTTTCTCTCTTTTCCCCTCTAGGATGTCAGAGGCACCTCGACCAGACACATGGCTCCTTCTCACTCCCCCTCACACTTCTTGAGACTGGGCAGGGGTTGGACACCAGGTGAAAGCCACGTCTCCCCTCAGCACAGCGTGGACAGGAGCCACATTTCTGCTACTTTCACTTTGTTCAAGTTAACCTTGAGGTTCTCGCCCTGTGAACAAAACAGTGGATCTACCCATCCCGTGGGAAAGATTATGAACTTGTTACATCCCTGGAGGACTGGCTGTCTGTAGTCACTGGGGATATAATATGGGCCATTCAGTGCTAGGTCTCTGCTTAGCATAGGCCAGGGGTCTCAAACACGTGGCCCACAGGGTTATTTTCTGTGGCCTGCCAGCTCCCCCGCCCCCCCCGCGTTCACCTAGAGCCACTCCAGCCTGGCGGACAGCGGGGGCAGGGTAGGCTCCCTGCCTGACTGCCCGCCCTGCCGCCGGGCTGCTCTGGGAAGTGGCTGGAACCTGGGGGAGGGGGGATACAGGCCTCCATGTGTTGTCTTCGCCTCTAGGCACTGCCCCCCACAGCTCCCATTGGCCGGGAACAGGGAACCACGGCCAATGGGAGTTTCAGGGGATGTACCTGGAGGAGCGGCCAGGGCAACACACAGATCCCTATGCCCCCCCACCCCCAGGTTTCGGCTGCTTCCCGGAGCGGCACGGGGGCAGGGCAGGGTGGGCAGGCAGGCAGGGATCCTGCCCTGCCCCTGGTGCGTGCCGGGTCATAGCCCACCCCCCAAACCCCTCCTGCAGCCGAACCCCCTGCCGCACCCCGAACCCCTCCTGCACCCCAACCCCCTGCCCTGAGCCCACTGCCACACCCCACATCCCCCTTGCACCCCAACCCCCTGCCCTGAGCCCGCTGCCGCACCCCTCCTGCACCCCAACCCCCTGATGCACCTGTCAAGGTTCCTTCCCCACTCTGAACTTTAGGGTACAGATGTAGGGACCTGCATGAAAACCTCTAAGCTTCTCTACCAGCTTAGATCTGCTTTTGCTGCCACCATTCCCAATGTGCTAACTCCCTTCCCTGGGTAGCCTTGAGAGACTCTTCCACCAATTCCCTGGTGAACACTAATCCAAAACCCCTTGGATCTTAAAACAAGGAGGAATTAATTATTTCCCCCCCTTCCCTTTCCCCCCACCAATTCCTGGTGAGTCCAGATCAATCCCCTTGGATCTTAGAACAAGGAAAAATCAATCCGGTTCTTAAAAAGAAGGCTTTTAATTAAAGAAAGAAAGGTAAAAAATCATCTCTGTAAAATCAGGATGGAAAATAACTTTACAGGGTAATCAAACTTAAAGAGCCCAGAGGAACCCCCTCTAGCCTTAGGTTCAAAGTTACAGCAAACAGAGGTAAACACTCTCGCAAAAGGTACATTTACAAGTTGAGAAAACAAAGATAAAACTAACACGCCTTGCCTGGCTGAACTTACAAGTTTGAAATATGAGAGACTTGTTCAGAAAGATTTGGAGAGCCTGGATTGATGTCTGGTCCCTCTTAATCCCAAGAGCGAACAACCCCCAAAACAAAGAGCACAAACAAAAGCCTTCCCCCCACCAAGATTTGAAAGTATCTTGTCCCCTTTTTGGTCCTTTGAGTCAGGTGTCAGCCAGGTTACCTGAGCTTCTTAACCCTTTACAGGTAAAAGGATTTTGGAGTCTCTGGCCAGGAAAGATTTTATAGTATTGTACACAGGAGGGCTGTTACCCTTCCCTTTATAGTTATGACAGCACCCCTCACCCCTCCTTCACCCCACACCCATCTCCCTGCCCTGAGCCCCTGCCACACCCTACACCCCTCCTGCACTCCCTGGATTTAGGGAAGGGGTTGGAATGGGGGCAGGGAAGGGGTGGGAAGAGGCGGGGCAGGGCCTCATGGAAGGGGTGGAGTGGGGGAGGGGCAGTGGGGGGTGTCAGTGATGCGGCCCTCAGGCCAATATACTACAACTCATGTGGCCCTCATGGTCATTTGAGTTTGAGACCCCTGCCATAGGCATTGACTTTTATTTTTCCCTGGAGGTGCTCCACCCCCACACTGCCCTGAGGCCCCACCCCTACTATGCCCCTCCCCTGAGGCCCCGCCCTCGCTCCGCCTCTTCCTGACACCACTCTGCCTCCTCCCCTAAGACCTTGCCCTCTGTCTGCCTCTTCCCGCCCCTGCGACAACCCCTCCCCGAAGCCGCAGCCAATCTGCAGCTCGCTGCTCTCCGCCCTCCCCCAGGCACCTCCCCTAGCCACCAAACAGCTCATTGGCAGCCCGCAGAACAGCTGTGGCTGGTGGGTGCTGAGTTCCCCCTATATTTGTTCCACAGGGGTTTGAGCTCCGGAGCACCCATGGGGTCAGCACCTCTGCTGCTTACAGTCATGGGACCGAGCAGTGACCAAGTATAAACAGTGACTTACAATGAGACTTAGCCCACATACTGCTGTTAATGGGCAAGTCGGCAAGGCCTAAATTTACAGCAGTGGCCTAATTTTTGTGTATCTCGGTTTATCTCCTCGACATACAGGACTTCAGGGCACGTTTCCACCTGCATTCGCAGCTGCAGCCGGAGTCAGTGGGCGCTGCGGGTGCCCAGCCCTTGGAGAACCAGCCCCTCAGCACTCAGGTCAGGACCCAAATTTGGACCCTAAATCAAAAGACATTATTGACATTTGGACCCAGCCCATCATTGTGCTCTGGCTCCTGTGCCGGTTGCACGGCTGTCTGTGCCTCCTCCCCAGCAGCTGCAGGCACAGGGAGTGCTCCTGGGAGGGGCGGGAGGGAGTGGGGTTGGGGCACAGACAGGCTGGAGGAGGGAGGGGTTGAAAGGGATAGAGGGGTGTGGCCAGGGTGAAGCTGCACCTCTTATACTCTGCACCCTGGCAAAGCCTCTTAGGACCATTAAGCCAGGGATGCGGCTCTGGCTGGAGCTCAGGACTTGCCTAGCTGCTGCTAAGGTCTGTATTAGCCCTTGCAGCCACTGAGTAGGGGACCTATTGAACCAGCCTCTTCCTGCCTCAGTTTCCCCATCTATCCAATGCCTGTGTGTCTCTTCACATTACAGTTATGGAGGACGAGATCCCCATGGTGCTAAACTCTGAGCAGACGCTGAGCAAATAGACCCGAAAAGCTTACGATTCAGTGTCCCGATCTTGGCAAAGGGACCGGAGTGGATAAAGTTACAGTCACAATTTATTGAGAAAGGGGCAGAGCACAAAAATGCCCCCCCCAGCTGTCTGATTGAATGTCTCTCAGTAACCAGCTGCACACGGTACATCCGACAGCCAGGGCAGAGAAATTACAGGTACTATATGTACCATTCCAGTCCTTTTCCTTTCTGTAACCCTGTACCAACTCACTGAATCTGCAATGCTGAGTGAAGACCCAGGTACCTGAGGGAGCAGCAGGGGAAAGGTGTTTGAATGATGCCTGCAAATCTCAAGCATTGACCAGCAAAAGGGCAGCACTTCCCTCCGCTGAGCTGCAATGTCTATTAACCACGTTGTTAAACTGCTGCAACACTGGACCCGTGTAACTAGCTGCATCCACAGCAGCATCTCTGCACAGCACGGCTCCCCCACCACAGCTGAATTCGCTCTCCTTGTCCCCGATGGCGACTTCCCAGACTGCCCCAGGCCTCCTCAGTCTGTCCCCACATCCCCTCCTGCAGCCGCAATGGGCAAGTGGCCTGAGAGGTCTCTGTTTATCCCAC
>NW_020698408.1:0-378 GCF_002925995.2 Terrapene triunguis
GTGCTATTCCTCTTTCTCCCCAGCACAATGACTCCTGTCTGGATTGTGTCTCTCCCAGCAGGTGCTGAGCGAGGGAGTGAGAATGAGGAGGGGAATCATCATGCGGAAGTTTCCGGGGAAGTGGAACCGCAGGGGACCTTTGTGGGAAGAGCTGAAGGGAATTTTTCCCAGTGCTTAGAGCAGGCAGAAGCCTGGGGAAGTTGGCACAGGTCAGAGAGGCTTCTGGGAAACCACCCATGGAAGAAAGTGGATGAATCTATAAATGGTGCGGGAGGAGACGAGGATCCCAGAGCGCAGCAGACAAACCCCAAGGAAAAGACAACCTGGCACTACCTTCAGTGTGGGAAAGAATTTATTGTGAGATCACAGCTTGTGACA
>NW_020698408.1:388-1907 GCF_002925995.2 Terrapene triunguis
AGGCACAGGAATGTGTCAAGGGAGGCGTGAACAGTGTGGGCTGTTTGGTTTTTTTTGTAAAGAGCACTGGCTGTCGGCCCCAGTTGGCTGGGGCTCATGAAGAAGGACCAGGCCTAGCTGGGAGGTGGGGTAAATGCTCAGGCTCTCAAACCCAGGTGGAGCAGCAGCACAGAAGTAGGGGTGGCAATGGGGTGATAAGTCTGCTGTGAACAGCGATATTGAGGAATATCACTTTTCACATGGCCACTCTAACTTCTGTGCTGCTATTGGAGGCCTTCAGACCTGTGGACATCGCCAGCGACTACTCTGCCTTTAGAGCTGGGTGGTGATATATGTGCTTTTGAGGTTTGGGGTGTAAATGACCAAAGACACAAAGAAGGGGGGGGGCTGATGAAATGCATTTGAGAACCCCTGGTCTACACTCCTATGGGCACCACGTTTACAAAATGATAAATCTTCTCCAAAGTATGTCTTGTGAGGTATCATAGGGAAGGTCATCGCCTGCTGAATATTAGTGTCCCATTAAAATATGTCTATCAGCACTGTCCATGGAGCTCTGAGAGTTTGCTGTATGTTTGTTACATGCTGAAAAGCTGGAAAACGCCCACAGACGAGCTCCCCAGAGACAATGGCGCCTGCACACCAGCTAGGTGCTAAGTGGCCAGTAATTGCTTAGCCGGCTATTCTCCAGCTATGGAGCTATGAACAAGACAGTTAAAATTCACTGGAAGGATGGCTGGACGCTCACTTAGGCCACAGACTGATTGTCGGCTGCTCCCCGGGTGGGGGGTGAACCTCAAAGAGGAGAGTGGTACAAAAGCACAAGGGAGAATTGCCTCCATTTTTCTCTCTCCTCTCCCATCTTTACAGAAGGCAACAAGATGGCTTGACAGGCAACAGGAGCCTTGGAGTGCGGAGGGCGGACCAAGGCTGGAAGGAAATCCAGCCTGGGTACTAAGAACTGCGAACTGCCTGCAACAGCGGGTGGGGTGGGAAATCTTGTTTTCTTCACATCTTCCTTAGTTTGGTAAAATTTAGGATTTAAAATGCATGTTTTAATTTTATAGTTTTAACCCATTCTGATCTTTTACTTCTTTCTCCCTTGTAATCCCTGAAAACTCCCTTGCTCCAGTTAATAAACTGGTTTTAGTGTTTTGTCTGGACCTGTGTGTTTTCATGGAAGTATTTGGAGGATTTGACTGGAGAGAACAAGGCTATGGCCTAATCCAACCCCTTTGTGGGGGTGACCCACTAATTACTGAGTTTGTCCATCACAGTGGACAGACTGAGCAGTCCAAGATGCACATTCCCGGGGTGCAAGGCTGGGAGTAGAAAACTGGCTGATGTTGCTGTGTCGTTTGGTACGTTCCTGAGTGTCTGGCTGGTCACACTCAGTACAGTGCAGCCAGGAGTGATTTGAAGGCTGGTGGCTGTGTGGGAGCAGAGCGTGGAGGGGTTTGTTGTTCACACAGGGAAGCAGCAGGGTGGATTTGATTTAAATCACTAGTCAGGAAGACTC
>NW_020698409.1:0-1180 GCF_002925995.2 Terrapene triunguis
ATGAGGGACAGTGCATGGTGGAAGCTTGCACCGCCATTGTACTTGCTCCAGATATAGCTCCATGATCACCACTCCAGAGCAGCTAGCCCTGCACCACATGCCACTCACAGCAGGTTTAAATGTCCTCATCTCCCCACAGCCACAAGGACAGGATGAGGAGACTTTACCTTTAAGATGCTATAAGTGTCCTCTTCATCTGGCTCCGACACTGGAGCATAGGTGACTCCATTCACAATTATCTTCTCTGCGGCAATGCACTCCTCCTGGGGATCCATCGGCAGCATGTCTGTGCCATGATGATACCCCTGAAGTTCCTTCACTGGTAGCAGGTTATACACCTGGGCAAACAGAACTGTGTCACTTGGCCTCATCAGTACCAAGTGCCATGAAACACTGCTGGGGGAGACAGACAGGCAGAGGCAGACAGACGGATATATACAGAGAGAAGGTGGAAGTGATAGAAAATAAACCAAGAGCAGTAAATACACTACAGAGCAGGGAGAAGGAAAGAGGGAAGCTGCTTCTTTGGCTGAGGGCAGTTTGTTGCTCTGGCTATTATGATCAACTATATCAAAGTACCTGCTAAAGGCTCTAATGCTCATATCAATGGCCCTTCTTTCTTAGCCAGGGACTGTTACTTACTATATGTTGGTAAAGTGCCTGAGACTGGTCTAGGCCTGTAGGCGCTACACCAATATAAGTAAATAAATAAATGAATAATAGGCCCTGAACAGGAGAAAATCAGCAGCCCCATTGACCAGGGCTGTTTCCAGACATGGCAGCATCCCAAAGGAGTTGAAAAAGTTCCTGCAATCTAAATGGTGCCCAGTTCTCTGCTTCTCACCTTGTGAAAGAAGATAAGATAAGGGCAGGACAGCATGAAGACATCCGCACTGACTGAAGGGATTTTTTTTCCAGTAGATGCCACTCCTCAGCACTGAGTTGGTCTTGCTTGGACCAGGCTGCATCATTTTCTGCTACCACAGCCCCTAAGAGAAGACCAGCTCTTGCACCTGCTGATCAATGGACCAGGCTGGCACTTACAGAGCTGGGAGAGAGCTCGGCTTCAGGCTTCATGAGGAGGACGCTCTTGTCCACAGCACGGACGGCGCACAGGGAGCCTGGGGAGGCCTCGACCCAGAGGCGAGTGTCGGAGGCGGGGAGGCCCTCGGCCGGTGAG
>NW_020698410.1:0-8057 GCF_002925995.2 Terrapene triunguis
TCAGTTGGTCTTGCCCCACTAATTTTCCTGAGACCAAAGTGACAGCACTCCCAGAGTCCACCAAAGCTATGGTCTGGATGCCATTCATCTTTACTGGCCTGGTGTACTCATGTTGGGCCATCGCAACCCCCACCAGGCTGATTAGGCCACATTGTTCCCCGGGATCCCCCAAATTACATTGCATGGACTCCTCCCTGTTGGGGCCCTGGGCTGCTATATGCCCCAACTCCCCACACTCATAACAGCGATATCTCATTCCGGAGGTTGCCCTCTGTCTTGGGCCCTCTGACTCGCCTTCCCCAACCCTCTCCCCCCGGACCCCTAGGTCCCTTTGGGGCCTCAGGACGCTCCTTGGTGCCTGTTCTTCCAGCTATGGCTTTCCTGGAGTTCTCGATGATCCGGGGCCTCGGGGTTGGGACTGGTTTCCTAAAACGCTGTGTTTCACCTCCCGGGGTTTCGAACAGTTCATGGGCTGCCAGTTGTCTCTCTACAAGGGTGACTAGTTCATCATAGGTGGAGGAGTCATTCTGGCCTACCCAGGCTCGGAGGCCCGAGGGTAGTCCCCTCGTATAGTGGTCCAGAACCAGGAGCTCCATCATTTTCTCTGAGCTGAGAGCCTCCGGGCGTAACCACTTCCAGGCTAGGTGGATTAGGTCAAATAGTTGTGATCGCGGTGTCTTGTCTTCACAGTACTGCCATTCATGGAACCTCTGGGCTCTCAAGGCCATTGTTACCCCTGCCCTGGCTAGGATCTCCACCTTCAGTCGGGGGTAATCTGCTGCCTCCTCTGTGGTCATATCATAGTAGGCCTTCTGGGCCTCCCCACACAAAAATGGGGCAAGGATCCCTGACCACTGGTCTTGGGGCCAGGCTTCCCTCAGAGCTGGCCTCTCAAAAGCCAGGAGGTACGCCTCCACATCATCCTCCTGGGTCATTTTCTGCAGACAGTAGCTGGCCTGTATGGTCCGTGTCCCATCATACCCGTGGCTCAGCTCTGTAAGGACCTTCACTTGGTTCACTAGTTCCTGCAGCATGGCCCGATCTTGGGTGGTCTGGGTCATCAGCAGGTGATTGGTCTCTTGCTGCAGCCGCATGGCCTCCTGTTGGGCAGCTGCCTGGACCCAGGTAGCCTCCTGCTGGGCGGCAGTGGCTTGCAACAGTGCTTTTACCCGATCCTCCATCTTGAGGCAGGGTGGTTGTGACCTACTCTGGATTATGTTCACGCCACAGAGATCCCACCCCTGACACCACGTGTGACAAGATGGTCGATATAGTATGGTGGGTCCTGCACTTTTCCTGGTGGTGGTGGGGGGCTAAAATACCACCCCTTACCCCTGCTCTTGGGGCACCGAGGGCCCCACTAGTGGCCCAGGAAGGTGGTAAAGGAGGGAAGTGGTGGAGGGGTCTGGGTTTGCTCCTCACTCTGAGTCCCAGCCCCTCTCAACCCTTGCAGGTTCTTACCCTCTTCCCCCTTGGGTGGGGTACCTTCAGACCTGCTGGGACAGGGTCTCACTTACTCCGGTTTTCTGTTCCTCCAAGTTCACAGCACACCTCCAAGCTCCAGTCCTCTCTCCTTCCTCCTTCTCCCTGACTGCCTGAAGCAGGGTGTTTTATTAGGTTTCTAACAGGGCCTTAATTGATTACAGGTGCTCCAATTAACCTGTAGCAACCTTCCCTAGTCTACAGGGAACCGCACCTTAATTAACCTAGGGTTTATATACTTCCCTTCTACCACTTCCCACCGCTCCCTGGCCCTCCTGTATCACAGCATCTATCTGCAACCTTAATCAAGGGTCAGATTTTCAAAGGTATTTAGGCACCTAGTGAGATATGCCATAGGTATTAGATATCTAAATGCTTTTGAAAATCCCCCATGGCACCTAAATACCTTTAAAATTTGTCCCTACATCAGTGGGCGTTTGCCTCCTATTTGTACCTTTGAAAATTCTACCTCTGAAATTTAGTATTTTATATGTATCTAGATGCACCTGATAAAGAAGGCAGAAGAAGACAATCAAACAATCATCATTCAGTTCATCCAACTGGGATTCAAAAATCAACCTGAACTGCAAATGTTTCTCTTCCTGATGTTTCTAGTGATCTACTTTGTGACCAAGACTGGGAACATGCTCATCGCTGTGATAGTTGTGGCTGATCGACATCTTCAGACCCCCATGTACTTCTTCCTGGGGAACTTGTCCTGCTTGGATATCTGCTCCACTATCCTGCCCAGGATGCTGGCCAGTCTCCTGGGGACAGAACCATTTCTGTCAGTGGCTGCATTGTACAATTGTATTTCTTTGGTAGTATGGTGCCTACAGAATGTTGTCTCCTAGCAGCAATGTCTTATGATTGGTATTTAGCGATATGCAAACCACTGCATTATGCAACTCTTATGAATGGCAGGTTTTCCATCCAGGTAGCAGCTGGGCCTTGGATAAGTGGATTGCTGGACTGTACAATAATAATATGTTTTTGTCACAATTAACTTTCTGCAGCCCCAATGAAATTGACCATTTCTTTTGTGATTTTACCGCAATTATAAAACTCTCTTGCAGTGACACCAGACTGATCACACAGCTTAGTTTTATAACCACTACCCTAAATGCCCATTTCCCATTTCTATTCACCTTGATATCCTACATTTGTATCATCAGCACCATCCTGAGAATCCCTTCCTCCACTGGGAGGAAGAAGGCCTTTTCCACCTGCGCCTCTCACCTCATAGTGATGACAATTTTCTATGGGACCCTAATGATAGTGTACATGCTCCCAGACTCCAATACACTCAGAGACCTCAACAAAATGTTTTCTGTCTTCTACACAGTCCTGACTCCCCTGATCAATCCCCTCATCTACAGCCTGAGAAACAAGGAGGTCAAGGGGGCCCTCAGAAAAGTTGTCAATAAATGTATGGGGTTCACATGAATTCAGGTGAAGTCACTGATGTGGGGATGAATCAGTCTGGTGTAATTAGCAATGGAAGTAGCATTTAGGCAGTCCCTAGCTCATGCCGGTGTGAGCCTCCTTGGAGAATATAAAAAGAACAGGAGTACTTGTGGCACCTTAGAGACTAACACATTTATTTGAGCATAAGCTTTTGTAGGCTACAGCCCACTTCATCAGATGCATAGAATGGAACATATAGTAAGAAGATATTTATACATACAGGGAACATGAAAAGGTGGAAGTACCCATACCAACTGTAAGAGGCTAATTAATTTATCAGCAGGGGAAAAAAACTTTTGAAATGATAAACAAGATGGCCCATTTAGGACAGTTGACACAAAGGTGTGAGGATACTTAACATGTTGAAATAGATTCAATTAGTGTAATGACCGAGCCACTCCAAGTCTCTGTTCAAACCTAAGTTAATGGTATCTAGTTTGCATATTAATTCAAGTTCAGCAGCTTCTCATTGGAGTCTGTTTTTGAAGCTTTTCTGTTGCAACCTTTACGTCTGTCACTAAGTGATTAGAGAGGTTGAAGTGTTCTACTACTGGTTTTTGAATGTTATGATTCCTGATGTCAGCTTTGTGCCCGTTTATTCTTTTGCATAGAGACTGTCCGGTTTGGCCAATGTACATGGCAGAGGGGCATTGCTGGCACATGATGGCATATATCACATTGGTAGATGGGCAGGTGAATGAGCCCCTGATGGCGTGGCTGATGTGATTAGGTCCTATGATGTTGTCCTTGAATAGATATGTGGACAGAGTTGGCATCAGGCTTTGTTGCAAGGATAGGTTCCTGGGTTAGTGTTTTTGCTTCAGGTTGGGGGGCTGTCTGTAAGCGAGGACTGTTCTGTCTCCCAAGATCTGTGAGAGTGAGGGATCATCTTTCAGGGTAGGTTGTAGGTCTTTGATGATGCGCTGGAGAGGTTTTAGTTGGGGTGTGAAGGTGACAGCTAGTGGCGTTCTGTTATTTTCTTTGTTGGGCCTGTCCTGTAGTAGGTGACTTCTGGGTACTCTTCTGGCTCTGTCAATCTGTTTTTTTTTTCACTTCAGCAGGTGTGTAGTGTAGTTTTAAGAATGCTTGATAGAGATATCGTAGATGTTTGTCTCTGTCTGACGGATTGGAGCAAATGTGGTTGTATCTTAGAGCTTGGCTGTAGACAATGGATCGTGTGTTGTGTCCTGGCTGGAAGCTAGAGGCATGTAGGTAAGTATAGCAGTCAGTAAGTTTCCGGTATAGGGTGGTGTTTATTTGACCATCGCTTATTGGCACAGTAGTGTCTAGGAAATGGACCACCTTTGTGGACTGGTCTAGGCTGAGGTTGATGGTGGGATGGACATTTTTGAAATCATGGTGGAATTCGTCAAGGGCTTCTTTTCCATGGGTCCAGATGATGAATATGTTATCAATGTAGCACAAGTAGAGTAGGGGCGTTAGGGGATGAGAGCTAATGAAGTGTTGTTCTAAGTCAGCCATAAAAATGTTGGCATACTGTGGGGCCATGCGGGTAACAATAGCAGTGCCTCTGACTTGAAGGTATATACATTGTCCCCAAATGTGAAATAGACTCATAGACTCATAGACTTTAAGGTCAGAAGGGACCAATATGGTCATCTAGTCTGACCTCCTGCATGATGCAGGCCACAAAAGCTGACCCACCCACTTTCCCTTAACTCAGCTATTGAAGTCTCTAGATCGTGATTTAAAGACTTGAAGTCGCAGAGAATCCTCCAGCTTGCGACCCCTGCCCCATGCTGCGGAGGAAGGCGAAAAACCTCCAGGGCCTCTGCCAATCTACCCTGGAGGAAAATTCCTTCCCGACCCCAAATATGGCGATCAGTAGAACCCCGAGCATATAGGCAAGATTCTCCAGCCGGACCCTCATTTTACCAGCGATGGCACGTTATTGCCTAATTGACTAAAATCCCGTTATACCATTAGTTAACCAAATAGTTGTGGGTGAGGACAAAATCATGAAGTTCAACCACCAGGTTTGCCGTGGCATTATCAGGGATACTGTTCTTGACAGCCTGTAGTCCATCTTTGTGTGGAATGTTGGTGTAGAGGGCTTCTACATCCATAGTGGCCAGAATGGTGTTTTCTGGAAGATCACCGATGGATTGTAGTTTCCTCAGGAAGTCAGTAGTGTCTCAAAGATAGCTGGTAGTGCTGGTAGCATAGGGCCTGAGGAGAGAGTCCACATAGCCAGACAATCCTGCTGTTAGGGTGCCAATGCCTGAGATGATGAGGCGTCCAGGATTTCCAGGTTTATGGATCTTGAGTAGCAAATAGAATGCCTCTGGTCAGGGTTCTAGGCATGTGTCTGTACAGATCTTTTCCTGTGCTTTTTCAGGGAGTTTCTGGAGCAGAG
The DNA here is from genome assembly GCF_002925995.2 of Terrapene triunguis. Lineage (NCBI taxonomy): Eukaryota > Metazoa > Chordata > Testudines > Emydidae > Terrapene > Terrapene triunguis. The sequence continues at coordinate 5,327 of NW_020698410.1, forward strand.
GGTGTAGTTTCTTTTGGTAATCCTCAGTGGGATCAGAGGATAATGGCCTGTAGAATGTGGAGTTAGAGAGCTGGCTGGCAGTCTCTTGTTCATATTCCAACTTATTCATGATGACGACAGCACCTCCTTTGTCAGCCTTTTTGATGTCAGAGTTGTTCCTGAGGCTGTTGCTGGAGTTGTGTTCAGCACGGCTGAGGTTATGGGGCAAGTGATGCTGCTTTTCCACAATTTCATCCCATGCACATCGACGGAAGCAATCTCTGTAGAAGTCCAGTCTGTTGTTTCGACCTTCAGGTGGAGTCCATGCAGAATCCTTCTTTTTGTAGTGTTGGTAGGAAGGATTCTGTGGGTTAGTATGTTGTTCAGAGGTGTGTTGGAAATATTCTTTGAGTTGGAGACATCAAAAGTAGGATTCTAGGTCACCACAGAACTGCATCATGTTTGTGGGCCTGGAGGGACAAAAGGAGAGGCCCCGAGATAGGACAGACTCTTCTGCCGGGCTAAGAGTATAGCTGGAAAGATTAACAATATTGTTGGGTGGGTTAAGGGAACTACTGTTGTGGCTACTTGTGGCATGTAGCAGTTTAGATAGTTTAGTGTCCTTTTTCTTTTGTAGAGAAGCAAAGTTTGTGTTGTAAATGGCTTGTCTAGTTTTTGTAAAGTCAATCCATGAGGAAGTTTGTGTGGAGAGTTGTTTTTTCATGAGAGCATCCAGTTTTGAGAGCTCAGTTTTGAGAGACTGACACAAACTATGCTCAGGAATTTTTGTTATAGGTGTTATCATTGGGCTTGGCAATATATATAATTTAGATGGATAATATCTGTGTTTATTTTTAAACTTTTTTCTATTTTTATCTATTTAAATATTCACAGTTGCACAAAATGATATATTTTAATCTTTTTTTCCAATTATTATTGATTTCCATTTTCATAGTTGCAGGAAATAATGCGGGAGGGGATAATAGAGAGGTTAGATTATAATTATTTAATGACAGTATATGCTGAGAATCAAAAGTTAACACTTTATAACAATTAAAACACAAATTGTCACATCATATGTCAAAATATACAAAGCAAATATCCTTAAAGCAAACTCTAATAAGTTCTTAAACAACATTTTTCTTACTTGGTCTATCTGTAAATTTTGAATATTATCGATGGAAATATTTTTTCATCATTTTGTATGCGTGCAGTGAAATAACATTCACGATACAATTCTAATCATTCTGAGCCAAAATGTAAATAATTGTAGTTGCCAGACACACCTCAGATTAGAAAAATCAAATATATTTAGAAGAAAATTGTTTTTTCCTCTACTGATTCATTTGTCAAATGCATGTATTTGATATCACTTTGGGTGAAATTCACCCAGGCTGGGATTTTCAGTTGACACGCAACTCAAAATGAATCTCAATAGGAGTAGAGTGCCCTTTTGAAAATTCAAACCCTTGTCTAAAGAGACAGCACAATTCCAATACACCATGGCAGTCGTTCCTTATTGGACAACATATGACTGAAGTTTTGCATAGGCCTTTATTATTCCCTGTCATTATTACTATTGTTATAATGCAATAGGAGTATGAGTGTAGGCCAATTTCTGATCATCATCAATATCCACAAAAATAAGACTACAAAAATAGCTTATTGTTGTAATATGTGACCAGTGTATTCATAATAATAACACTAGACTTGTATTTGTACTGCGATTTTTCTCCTTGTTTCACCCAGTGTATTATAGTAGCATATTAATAGAGATTCATATCTCTGCTGTCTTTTGTTAGCAGGGGACTAAGCTGTGAAAGAATAAAATCAGAAACCAACTTTTTTCCACGTGTTTAACGATGTGAAGATTTCTCCTGGCCCAGTCAGGTCCCTGGGTCTGCAGGGACTCGTTAGAGATCCTGGTTAGTAAGTGTCTCCCTGCTAATTAAGGTAGGAAGCCATGGCAAGGAAGCACTGTAGTTGTGCAGCATGCCCTAAGGGGACTCATTAGACTAGCAGATTGGGGTTCTTGGCAGCTGGGCATCCCAGAGGCAAAGCTGGGCGCATCTTTGATGTGACTGTAACCGCAATGACTGATACTCCCGATGCTTGTCATTTCAGGTCTAATCATCCTCTTACTGTGGGTCCTGCATCCCTGGCCAGAGCCTGCAATTGAATTAAGTGTGAAACCACCATCCTCCTGTGCATCCCCTGCTATTTGAGTCTAGCTGGGTCATTCACAGCATTTTCAATGTACACAAGCGCTGGTAAAGCCCCTGGAACAGTCCTGCAAATGAACTAGCAGCTGAGAATTGCTGGGCAGGAATACCCATCTGCAAAAATCACTGTGATTGTGGCAGATTGAGCCAAACAGAAATGTTTATTATAATCATTTATTATTTGTATCATGGCAGCACCTGAGGCCCCAGCCACCCCCAGGACTTTGTCAGGGCTTGAGAAACTTGAGGCTAACAAGTACAATTTACAGAAGTGTTTAAGTTATTTAGGAGTGTAAGGCCCAATTTTTTAAAAACATACAAATGCCAAGGGGAGTTAGTGGCTTGGGCACTTCAAATATCCCACTTGGCAACCAACTGCTTTTTAGGCATCTAAATACCTTTAAAAATCTGACCGTAAATCATGCTTCAAAATTGGCCTTACCTATCTAAGTCACATAGGCCTGGATTTTTAATGGTATTTATGTGTAAGCAGAGTCAGGATGAGCTCTACCCTGACATCTGGTGGTGAA
>NW_020698411.1:0-15055 GCF_002925995.2 Terrapene triunguis
TTTTAAATGTTTGAATATGGTAACCCTACCTGTGACCAAGTGTTGGTGGGCTGTGAGTCTGCTCTTGCAGCCTGTGATCCAGGCAGCCTAACGTTCGGCTAGTGTGTAACTGGCCAGTCGGTCCACCCTGCCCCAGCTGACTGGAAGTAACCAGACAGGGCTGGCTGTAACCTAGCCTCCTCAGACTCCCCGTTGGAGGACCACAGACCTAACAAAGGAGGGGGGGAATACAACCCAATGGGTCTCATCTCATGCTATGGTTCCAGCACGGAAGCCTGCTGGTGGGGTTAGTGGTGTTGGCTGGCCAGGGTCAAGCTCAGTGGCCATTGCCGACTCTCTGGATAAAGCTCAGATGAGGCAACCAGTGTCTGGCTCTGTATCATTGGCTAATACAAAGGGTGTGGCATGAATGCACCCATGGGTGGCTGTAGGGTGGAGGGGAGCTCCTAGCTAGGATGGAAACTAGCCCACTCTGAGGCGAGCCATTGGGAGCTCTGTTCAGAGCCCCTTGCAAGGCAAAGCAGTCACCCTGGGGTCGGGGTTTGGGGAAGTGCCTGCCCCAGGTTGCCTAGGTGGGCTGGTTTGAGGGCAAAAGCTCCCGTAGAGCAGGAGGCTTTGTGGTCTCTCTCCTGGGTCTCTGCAGAGCACCAGTCACGGTAGCAGGCCAGCATGGATGCTCTTGGCTGGGGATCCCCTTTGTGCGCTCGGAGCTATGCCCCCATTCTAATGAAGGCAGCCAGGCCACATCTCGGCAGCTGCACTAACTTGTCTTCTCTTCCACCCTACTTCCCCCTTGCTCTGGTCGCAGGGAGATGGCAGCGCGGTGGGCCGTGCTGGGGCTCTTGGCTGCCTGCGTGGCCAATGCTGCGAAGGAATCTGTGCTGAACGTGTGCATGGACGCCAAGCACCACAAAACCAAGCCAGGCCCGGAGGGGGCGCTGCATGGCCAGGTACGGGTCTTGTCCTACTGACACCTCAGTCCCATCCCTGACCACTTGGAGCTTTGGGTGAGGAGTAACTGAGTCACCTGGGCCTGCCGTCCCTTCCAGTGCAGGCTGGTTCCTTACGCCGGGTTCTCTGGGGCTATGGAGGACTGCCGTGCAGGGAGCTGGAGGTGTTGGCAACGCACCAAGGATTGGGGGTTTCTCTCACAGCCCTAGGAGGCTGAGAAAGGCAGGGTCGTGATGCCAGCGTCCTTAGGCTGGCAATGAGACCAGCTCTCTGGCAGCAGCGAAGTAAGCCATGCAAACCGGGCTACTTCATCCTTCTGAAAAGAGGCCTGTCCCTTGCTGGTGCCCTAGGGAAGGTCTCGGACTGGGGCAGAGGGCCGGGGAGCCAGGACTCCTGGGTTGCTGTCCTAGCTCTGCCACTGATTCTGTGGGCGGACTTGGCTATGTCCCTGTTAATTTCACTAGACTAAACTGGCCCAAGTAGCAAAGGTGTTAACACAGGTACTGGAATTAGGGGTGCAGGGCTGGTTCTGCAGCACCCCCTGACTTGAAGTGGTTTCCATCATATACAGGCCCAGGTATCCAAGGTGTTAACCTCACCCTGTCACTGTCTAGCTCAGTGTTTTGAATGTGGGTTGGGGTTCTGAGTACAAACACCTCAGCCTGCTTAGGACCATGGCAACGGCCACCATTACGGATATCCATCTCTCTTTGTTAAAGATGGAGGGGGGGGGAGGAGGAAGACAGCTGGAGCATTTGAAAGAGGTGTTACCTCAAGGGGAAGAAGGTAACGCTTCAAAGGAAATACTAGAGAGATGGTAGAGGGAAGATATAACAGGGAAAGCCCCTTTTCTCAGAAGCTGCAGACTCGGCTCCCTTCCGTGTCTGTCACCGGTGGATTTAGCTACCCATAAAATATAATAAAATAAAGAAAAGACAAGATAATATGGTGCAAATAAAGGTAAGTGTATTAGGGATAAAAGGTACAGAAAAACTAGGGAGAAGGGGGGGGGGGAGAAATGCAAGAATAACACTGTGAAACAGCAAAACCATGAATCAGTAAAATAGTGGATCAGTGACTGACTCTGAGAGCTTGGAGCTCAGGCCCATAAACCCTCCTGTGGGATTCTACAAAACAATAAACAATACCCCAACACGGAAACCTTTCTCCTATTGCTCTGATGCAGCAGATGTCACGTACAGGCGTGATGCCCAGGACCTACAACCCTTGGACTGATTTAGAGTCCTTGAGGAGGAACACTGGGGAGTCCAGACGACGGATAGATCTCGTCGCTGGCGAGGAGACCCTCTGGGATGATGGACACCAGGAAATGCAGGATATAGGAATGACGATGACAGGACTCCTCTTCCTCAAACACACTACGGGATAGATGTTGTTCTTCGATCTCCGCTCTGGAGCTCTGCGAAGACCCGACCGTGTACGAACTGTCGCTGGAATGGACAGCCCTGCGCAGGCGCTGAACAAGACCTTATAAAGCCTTTTTTTGGCGGGAAGAGTTCTGAGGTGATGGAACACTGAGGGTTGGACTTGGCGGGAAAAACCGGTTCTGACTGGTTTAAGCTAGAGTCTGTGTAGTAAATAAGTCCCCTCTCAAAGATGGAGTTCAAAGTTAGAGTTCATGTACTCCATTTTGAATTTCAGTTTAAAGTCAGTGATTCACTTCAGTATTTTAAAAACATCTTATTAATAGCTAATTGAAACAGTACATTCCATCTAACAGAGGGTTGCCACATTTCTAACATCTGGTAACTGAGGCCCTGCCCCTTCTCTGCTTCCCCCCCCCGCCAATCAAAGAAAACAGACATCAGGGCTTGTCCAGGTGCCATTTCACACCTAAGCCGAAACCTGGACTGTCTGGATGAAAACTGGATGGGTGGCAAACCTAACTTGAAACACCGTGTTGAGTAAGGCTGTAACTTTGACAACATTCCTTGTTCCCATTCCCTTTTCGCTGTAGAGTTTGTCAAAAGCAGGCAGGCCTGCCAACAGTGGGGGGGCGAATGGGGAAGATTGTCCAGGGGCCTGGGTGACTTAAAAGGACCCAGGGACCCCCGGCAGCGCAGTGGAGTGAAGGCAGGCTTCCTGCCCAGCCTCGTTCCATGCCGCTCCTGGAAGCGGCCATTCCGTCCCTGCGGCCCCTGGGAGGGGGTCTCCACATGCTGCCCCTGCCCTGAGCGCCGACTCCACAGCTCCCATTGGCTGGGAACTGCGGCTAATGGGAGCTGCAGGGTGGTGCCTGTGTGTAGCAGTGTGCAGAGACCCCTACACCCCCCGCCCACCCCCACACATGCAGCTGTCTGGCAGCTAGGAGATGGTGGTAACAGTCTTGTGGGGAAAGAGGCATTATTAGAAATAATCTGGCACTGTTAAGTCTGAGCCCACTTCCTAGAAGACAAAACCAGACCAACACAAACAGGGGCAGAAAAAAGACCAGAGAAGATCGGCTATGCAGCTTCTGTGTCTGGTGCTGCCTATCCTCTCTGCAACCTCACTGCTGGAGAAACAGCCCCAGCACATGGTCTGATCAGCTGCTCCAAACCCTGGCAAATCTGCATCTGAACCAGGTGCTGCCTTTCTGGTCACAGGCTCCCAGCAGTGCTGCAGGATACAGGCTTGGTGGGAAAAGCTAGACTCTTATTAAACAGAAGGCACATGGGAGGGGAGTAGGGTAGGAAAGCAGACTGAAGGTGAGGGAAGAAAATGATGTGGTGGGGAGTGGAGCAGGTGACGGCAGGAACCAAAGTCTCTCATCCCCTTCGGTGGCCAGGAGTGAGCTGGAGCCAGTGAAGGTGGCGATGTCAGGTGGGTTTCGCTGTCTAGCCCAGGCTGGTAAGAGCATCTCCTGGGATCAGGATGAGGAAGGTGTCCCAGTGGATTGCAGGAGATGGTGGGGGAGGCAGCCATGTCCGTCCTTTCCTTTTTCCCCCCCTCTCCCAGCCAGCAGTCGGTCTGATCTTCCTCCCAAAGTCCTTGCATGGTCTGCCTTTTTTCTCTAGACCAAAAGGGGTGCTGGGCTTTTTGACACCTCCCCCCCTCCCCCCAAAAGGAGTGCTGGGCCAGTGTAGCCCATCCCCTCACTTTGCTCACCAGTTACATGTGTTCTTAATGAACTAATTCAGTTCAGATTTCTAGTCCCATGTTTCTTAACTCAAGGCTCATGTTGAAGTGGTGCCTTGTCACTCGGAGGCTTTTTCATTTGGATGAATTCAGTCTGTCTCCTCTTTGCACCTTCCCCCCCCCCCCATCCCCACTTACCCAGCATCCCACAGAGGAGATCACAATTGGGGGAGGGGGATAGATCTGGAGGCCCTAATCAAACATCATTTATCAGCTCAGTGGCTGCCCCTCCTGCCCCCAGTCTGTAGCTTCCCCACTTCACAGCATTTTGTAGTCTTACAGATCTCAAGCACTCTGCAAAAAAGCATCTCTGCCCTTCAATCCTTGGTCCTTAGCCATGGCCCTACCAGTGCTCTGATACCAGAGCAGTCCCACTAGGCACCACTGGAGGCTGGTGATGTGGTTGCATCCACCGCATCCTGTCTGCCCCCCAGGGCGAGCTGCCAGTCCCCTGCGTACCCGTCTCTCGCTGTGTTCGCAGTGTGCCCCTTGGAAAGACCATGCCTGCTGCACGGCCGAGACCAGCACAGGGGCTCACCAGGACCAGTCCTACCTGTACAACTTCAACTGGAACCACTGCGGGGTGATGCCAGAGAAGTGCAAGCAGCACTTCATCCAGGACACGTGTCTGTACGAGTGCTCGCCCAACCTGGGGCCCTGGATCGACCAGGTCAGGGGGCGTTGGGGCTGGGCACTGGTGGTGGGAGAGAAGGCTGGCTTAGTGCATGTACTCACGGCTCCCTCTAGTGGCAGGTCCTAGCAGTTCACTCTCTCAAGCACCACACGGAGTTGCTCCTTCAGCTTGAGCCGTCCAGGCTTGTGCTTTCTGTGCCAAAGGCCCCAGGTTCAATTCTCCACTGGCAGCTGGTGTCCCCGTATCCAGCCAGGGCCCATTGCATGTGGGCAGGACGATCCCTGCAAAGTGTCCTGAGGTTGGGAGGCTGCACTGAACGGCTCCTTTTCCTTCCCTCCCCAGGCAGTGCCCCTGGGGCCCTGCCATCCCCCCCTGCTGTCTAGGACTCCAGAGAGCCTGGCCCCAATGCTGAGCTCTGGGGAATGCCCCCAGCTTGGCTGGTCTCTCGGTGGGACTGACGCTGCCTCTGTCCTGGGGTGTGGTGGGTTCATGCAGCGTGGTTGCTGGGAAGGCAACAGCTAAGATCGCGGACGCTGCTCCTGAGCAGGGCTCTGCAATAAATCCAGGATCTGTTCCCCGGACACGGAGCTGGCCTGCCCATCGCCTGGGTGGGCTGCGTGGGACACCTGTTGGGCTGGGGATACTGCTGCTCAGGAACTCCCTTCCCCTGGGGACTGGGCCTGGTTCTGCTGAGACCCGCACTGGCTCCATTCAGTGGAGCTAGATTGGGGGTGGGGGAGAGCATGTCTCTGACCCTACTCCCTGGGGAGGCTGATGTTGTCCCTAGGGGGAGCCCAGAGCTGCCCCCTGATGCTCACAGCCCTGTGTCCTGGCAGGTGGATAATAGCTGGCGCCGGGAGAGGATCCTCAACGTGCCGCTGTGCAAGGAGGACTGTGACCTGTGGTGGGAGGCCTGCAAGGACGCAGTCACCTGCAGAGAGAACTGGCACAAGGGCTGGAACTGGACCACAGGTCAGTGAGCTGCTGAGAGCAAACCCACCCCACTCTGGGCTGCAGGGTGGAGCCAGGCTGCTGCAGCCTGGGGGCGGGGGGTGGGGGGGGCGGGATGGGGAGGGATCAGACCTTGCTGTACAGGTTCAGGGCTGGTTTGGAGGCCCAGGAGATGGAGGAGGGGCTCCCATCTCTCCCTGCCCCTTGATGGCAGCAGCCCTCTGACTAGCTATGGACCCTGGGTGTGGGGCTCGTGAGAGGAGCACCCTGGAAGTGAGGGGCTGAAGCCTGTAGTCTCCTCTATTCTCTGCCCTGTCCCTGGTTTGGGTCAGACTGGGGGAGTGGGTCGTCCCCTGGACTGAACATAGTGTCCAGTGAACCTGGGCCATCTTCAGCTGTGGCAATGGTGCCCATGCTGGAGCAGAGGCCAGGAAATCTGCCTCCTGGGTGAGCAGAACTGCTCAGCAGGTGGCTGTGCGGTTCTGGGGTCTTCCTCCCCAAGGCGACTGGGTGTGTGGTGCCCCTCTACAGAGTTGTGGCAATGCCAGTCTCTGCTCACCAGTATCCCCTGCCTCCAAAGGGGGTCCTGGTCCTGGAGGTGGCCACAGCAGTGGAGTCTCAGGGACAGAGCTGGGGAGGGTAAAATGGGGCTCCCCAGTGATGTGCAGAAGGAGCTGGCAGGAGACTTGGACTCCGAGATCCATGCTGTGAATGGGGCTCGGAAGAGTGAATGGGGTTCGGAGCCTAGAGGCTGGAGTGGTGGTGTCAGATGATGCCCAGAGGAAGGATGGCCCAGTGCTTGGAGCCTGTGACTCGATCTGCTTCAGTTCCCTGCTATTGACTGGAGAGGGTGGCCACTGTCTGACAATGATTTGCGGCTCTCAAATGTGCAGGAGGCCAAATGAGCAAACCAAGCCAAATGTCTGGTCAAAACCAATCCTGCACCTTGGCAGGGGGTCAGACTGGATCACCCTAGTGGTTCCTTCTAAAGACCCTGGTGAAATACCATCTGGCTTTGCAGGAGTGGGTAGGAATGTCACTTTTCTTGTTTTATGCAACATGTCCACCTTAGCAGAAGGTGTGTGGAGGAATCGTGGGGTTAAACCAGTGGTTCTCAAACCGGGGCACATGTACCCCTGGGGGCATGCAGAGGTCATCTTGGGGGTACATCAACTCATTTAGTTTTACAACAGGCTACATAAAAAGCACTGGTGAAGTTGGTATAAACTAAAACTTCAGACCATGACTTGTTTATACTGGTCTATTGTACTTGCCTTTCAGTGTATAGTATAGATTTATATTCCAATTGATTTTTATAATTGTCTGGTAAAAATGAGTCAATTTTTAAGTGTGCTGTGACACTTGTGTATTTGTCTGATTTGGTAAGCAAGCACTTTTTTAAGTGAAATGATGCTTGGAGGTACATGAAGCAAATCAGACTCTCCAGATGACTGTACCCCTGTCAAAAGGTTGAGAGCCACTGATTTTAAACTAACTACATGTCCAGCGTGGCTTTACAAGTTACTAAACTCTCCACACATGGCTAAGCCCCAACCCACCAGTTTGTAACTCTTCCTTGGCTTGGTGTCTCTGTTCTGTTAGTCTCTTGCACACTGGGTTCTATCCCAGTGGCTCATGAAGCTACCTGTACTGGGACCTAGCTTGGATAGATTTTTGCCTTTGACAAGCTCTCAATTAGCTAGTGCCAAGGCTGAAGGCAGCTCTGCAAAGTGTTGGGCTCCTGTATTGGCTAGCACTGATCTTCCATAGATTCACTGCGTGACCTTAATTTAGTCTCTGTGCCTCAGTTTCCCATGTGTGTACTGGGGAGAAGAGCACTGCCCTACCTCAGAAGTTCATGAGGATAAATTATGCTATAGACCCTGGGGTGATGGAGGGCCTAGAAGGATCAAGGTGCATTGGCAGAGATGGGGCGGGAACCCAGCTGGGCTCCCCTGGGTAGCAGGTTCCTCATTATTACTAGCCTCCATCTGTCTCTCCAGCCCATCAGGGTGCCAGCCAGGGATAAATCCAGGAGGTGAGTGACATGGCTACAAGCCCGTGAACTTCACCTCACAGGGAAGGAGTTTCTCCCACAAGCCAGCTGGGCCGTTGCCAGCTCAGCCAGTAGCCTGGGACTGGCGGATGTCTAGCAGTGAGAGATGGGGAAGGCTGGCTAGATGGAGTCCAGCCACAGCTTGCTCACTGCCGCCCTCTCTCTCTCTCTCTCTCCCTCCCCAGGGACCAACCGGTGCCCCCGCGGCTCCATATGCCAGCCATTCAAGTATGTCTTTCCCCGGCCGGCGGACCTGTGTGAGAAGATCTGGTCCAACTCGTACAAATACACCACGGAGCACCAGGGCGGCGGGCGCTGCATCCAGATGTGGTTCGACCCTGCCAACGGGAACCCCAACGTGGCCGTGGCCAAGTACTACGCCCAGAACGGGGGAGACGCCTCTCCTGCACCGCGGGCTGTCCTGCTGCTGCTGCCAGCTGCTCTCCTGTCCCTGCTCTGAGCATCCAGAAGCCTCTGGCAGCCCCAGTGGTTTATACAGGAAATATTTCTGCTTGGGGCACAGGGTGTGTTTGCCCTGCAGCCCTGTTTTGGGCTCTGGCCAGCAGATTCCAGATTCTGTCTGGCTACTGCTAACCCTGACACAACACGATAGAACCAGACTAGTCGTCCCCCCTGCCCCCCGTGACTGTCCCTCTGTGTTCTCCTGCCACACTCCTCAATCCCAGCAGGCTCTGGGGGGAGATCCCTCCATGTTCCTGGGCATCTGAGCTCTGTAACATGCAGTGACTCACTGGCTGGGTGTATTTATTCTGTCAGCTACCTCGCTCCCTTGTCTGATCCCTGCCATCCTGTGCTCCCTGGAAATACAGGTGTCCCCTCCCCTGGCTCACAGCCTGCCCTGGTGTCTCTGCTTCAGCAGATTGGACACTCACAGGGGGCTCCAGCCCCCCAAAACTACACCCTGCCCTTTAAGGGTGACCCAATTGTGCAGCCACACACACCCCCCCTTATGCTCCTAGCTGCAGGGTTCTGCTGTCTGGAACAGATGCACTTGCTGTCAGAGCCCCCCACCCCCTCTGGCCTGCCTGGCTCTGGGCAGGGTCTGGTTTCCCAGCTTGGCTCTCAGCACAGGGTGAATGGGAAGCGCTGCCTGGCTTGGCAGGATGCTCCCAGCTCTAGCTCTTGTCTGGCTCCAGACTCCTGCTCTGCCCGGTGGTGACTGCCTGGCCTCTAACCCACTCCAGGACTATCTGTGGCTACACGCCCTGCTCCCAACGCTGGCTGCCGACCAAATGAGCAGGGCCAGCCCCTAGCACCAGAGCAATGCCTGGGCTCGCTGTCCTGCCCTCCCCACCCTTGTAACCCTGAGCTGCAGGTGGGAACCGTCTGGAGCTGAGACCTCCCAGTTTGTGAGAGAATCTGGCAAAATAAACTGTCCCAGCCCTGCTCTGTGCCTGTCTCCTCCTTGATAGAAACGTCCTTCGGCTCAGTCCCCAGGGCTGCAAAGCTAGAAGTGGGCCCAGCCAGAGGCTCCTCAGGGCTCTCGGGTTGCCTGGCAGGTGGGTACCTTTGTCCAGTGGCTGTGGGGTAGAGCATGATCACTGCATGGGGGCCTGGCTCCAGCCTCTGCTAGCCCCCCACATGGGGCTCTGAATGCTTCGCCTACAGAGCAGGGTCTGGGCGATGCAGACAGCGGCAGCATCCTCTCCTGCCTGGTGCTGGGAACTCGCTCCACCTGGCTCCCCTCGCTCACATCCCCACCCACCGCTCTCCTGCCACATCAGGCAGGTACAATGCTACACCCATCAACTGGGCACTGGGGAGGGACAGGTCTCATCCCTGACTGCCAGCTGAGCTGTATTCAGAGTCCGGGGGGGTGACTAAGGATGTGCAATAGACCAGCTCAGCCCTTGTCTAGTGGGGGCACAGCTTGTTCTGCTGTTCTTTGAACGGAAAGGTCAAAAGGGCTGGTTCTTTACCAAGGAGCTGTGGCAGGAGGGGGGCAGCAGGGTGGCTCTGATCAGAGACTGTCACACCAACCCTTTCTAACAGAAGCTGTGTCCAGGCAGATCTTGACAAAACTTCATGTTGGCAGATGTTCTGTCCTACCCTGCACCCGGGCTGTGTAGCTCGCATGGGGACCCTCTGTGGGAAGAGGCAGGGCCTAGTCCTATGCTAGCCACATGACTGGTATGAACTACTGACCTCCAGCTTTCCCTGGTCCTGAAGGATGCTCTCAGGGCTTGTCTTCACCTGCAGCAGCACAGTTTTTTTTTTTTTTCCCCCCCCCCCCCCCAGTACAGCTGTGGGTCTTTAAGGATGCTGCTACCCCACAGCTGGGAGAGCTTCTCCCCTTGGCTTCACTCATCCCCCCTCCCCCGGGGGCAGTGGCTATGTTGACCTTGTGCTGTCTATGCTGGGGGTTACGGTTGGCCTGACTCCAGTGCTAAGGGGTGGGGTGGGAGTGGTGTAGTTACTGCTGTGGGGCAGTAGAGAGGACCTGGCAGCAGTAAGCCGTGCTCTCAGCTGAACTAGCAATGATGACCAGGGGCTGGCTACTAGGAACCTGGTTTCCCACGGCTGGAATGAGTGATGCTGGGTTAGTGCTGGCTGAGGGCACTGGGGAGGGAAGAGACATAACCGAGACTGGGGGGAGACGGGGAGCTGCTGGCAGGGAGGAGCACAAAGCCCTGGGGAGACTCCTGGGAACTGGCATGTGGGATGGGGCACGGGCGCCAGGCCCAGCAATGCTACTGTCTGCAGCTGTCCAAGCGCTGGGTGGGGCCACCTGTGGCCAGTCACCAGACTCTGATACTGGACCCAACCCTGCAGGCCCAGGTGCTTCCAAGCCCCCTGGCTCCCGGTGTTGCTCTGAGTTCTGGTGGCTCAGGCATGGGCCCGGGCTGCAGGCTCCCTGTCTAATGCCTCTTCTTGGGCAGCTGGCCTATGGGGTCCCATTCCCTAGGCCCTGCTCTGTCCTTAGTGCCCCTTCTTCCTGCTCTGCCCCTGTGCCAGTTACAACAAGCAGCCCGTGGGCTCTGCAAAGGGCCTTTGCTCTCAGGCCTTGTCCCCACAGCTGTTCAGGAGCAGCCCTGCCCACTAGTTCCCGGGGTAGACAAGGCCTGAGAAAGCACAAGACAGTTACAGATCTCTGAGAAAACAGACACGGGAATGCAGGTGTGTAGCCCGGGCATCCTCTCCTGCCCCCACCGGTTTGGGTCTTAGCCCTGCCTGTAGTCAGGCTTAAAGGAGACTCCTGGGTGTCCCCGCTGCTGGACAAAATTTGACTGGAATTAAGATGTCAGTGTTGAGCGGTGAGAATAATTAACCAGTGGAATCACTTTCCATGGAGCATGGTGGATTCTCCATCCCTGGTGCTGTTTTAAATCCCGAGGGGCTGGTTTCCTACAAGCTCGGCTGTCGCTCAGACAGGAATTACTCCGGGATGCGCCCTGGCCGGCATTAGACAGGGGGTCAGACGAGCGGGTTACAGTGGGCCTCTATCGATCCACTAGCGAGGCCAAGGTTGGCTCCTGCCCCCTGACCCCTCTGCTCAGCACAAGCCACATGCCAGGCTCTCCCTGTATGTTACACTGCCCTCACCCCACCCCTCTGGGCCTGGCATCCTGCCCCCAGCCTGGCTGCCCTCACTCACCCCAGGGGCCTTGGCATATTGTTCAAATCAACCTCCCCTCTCCCTGCCCCGTGCAACTTTCATGGGGACTTGGCTCCAGCTACCGGAGCTGACTGGCTTCCCCAGCGAGCGGGGCCAGGTGGGGATGGGCAGGTGATGGGTGTCCCTGGATCCGGCTCTGGCTCGTTTCGTTCCGAGGCTACCACAGCTTTGCTCGCTCAGCTAATTCTCCACCCGGCTGCGGGAGGGTGAGCGGATGCCCGGGCACCAGGAGGAGGGTATGGGTCAGGGGTGCCCTGTGTAGCGGGGAGCAAAGATCCGTCCACTCCGCGGAGCCGGCTTCATCAGTGAGCCTCCGCTGCTAACCTGGGTCATGCCCGGCACAGCCCAGCCCAAGACTGTTTAGCTCAAGCTCAGAACTGCATGAGGCACAGCTCCTGAGTAAGGGGGGAAAGCTGACTCACACAGCTATTCCCAAACAACTCCCTTGGTAGGCACTACACTGACATACAGCGACTTCACTCCAGAATAATGACTCCACTTGGGGAGCGGAGTAGTGATTCTGGAATGGAGTATGCACCCAGGAGCTACTGTGCCATAGCTGTGGGGGGCAGTGCCTACCCCAGCAGACAAGGCCCGACTGGAGAGAAGCTACACGGTTTTAAACGGGGAGAGTATTTAACCATTGGATTCATTTCCCAAGGGGTGTGGTGGATTCTCCGTCACTGGCAATTTTAAAATCCAGACTGGCTGTTCTTCTAAAATATCTTCTCTGGGGATTACTGGGGGGCAGGTCTCTGGCCTGGGCTGTACAGGAGGTGAGCCTGGATGATCACATGCTACCCTTATGGATTTGAATCTATGACCTACTTTATTCCATTGGATTAGAACAGGGGTCCCCAACGCGGTGCCTGCGGGCGCCGGGATGTCTAAGTACGCCTGCGTACTGGCCGGCGGATGAGCATCCGCCGAAATGCCGCCGAGAAACAGCGTCATCCAGATGTGTTGCCGCCGAAATGCTGCCGATTTTCGGCAGCGACGCCTCTGGATGACGCTGCTTGTCGGCAGCATTTCGGCAGTGATGCCTGTTGACGTTGCCGCTTGTTGGCGGCATTTCGGCGGATGCTTGTCCGCCGCCACGGTCCTCTGTGGCTCATCGTCTGGCGCCCGCCAGACAAAAAAAGATTGGGGACCACTGAATTAGAACGTGTCACCGGAGAAGGCAGGGGCTTCCTTTACCCAGCTCGGTTTGTGTTTACATTGGCTCGGGGGCGGGGGGCGTGTTACTTGCCCTTGGCTTAAAAAAAAACCCCACCTAGTTCATGGGTTTAGCATTGTGCAGGCATGTTCCAGGACAGTTGTGGGTGCATAGGGGAGCAGGGCCCCTAAACGGGAGAGAATCCTGCAGAAGTCGGCATTAACCAGACACTCATCTAAAGCCAAAGCACAGAGAGGCTGGTTTCCAGAGGACCCCTGGACTGTTAGTCATGCATGTGGTCCCTGCTAACAGTAGTTATGGGCAGTGTTTGAACCAACTCCACACTGGCCCAGCAGCCCACTCTCGCTCAGTTTAGACAGAGGGGTCTAACTCCAAGCCAGCTGGTACCTCTGGCTGGGCCCAGCTGTGTCTGCATCACTGGGAAGCAAGCAGCAGCAAGTGTCTGTGTATCAAGGAAGAGACGAGCACAGAGAGCAGGGCTGGGAGAGTTTATTTCTCCAGAGTCACAGACACAAGCTAGAGGGGCTCAGATTTCCAGCAACACCCCATGGTGGTCCCCGGGGAGTCTGGCTGGCCCGTGGTGGCCAGCAGGGGGGCAGGACTGTGTTCCCAAGCATTGCTCCGGTTCTACGGGCTGTAGGAACTCTTGGTGTCTGCAGCCAGCGCTGCCATAGCAACGCAGCTACCATGCAGTGGCCCAGAGCGGGTCAGAGCCCAGTCAGTCACCACGGGGCGCAGAGACTCTGACGCTGGCTCTGGCCAGGCACTGCCTGCGGCCACGCTGGGCAGCACGTCCAGTTAGTCTTCTGCCAGAGCAGGGCCGGGAACCGAGCCCCTCCGGGAGCTTGGCGCAGGATGGGGAAGCTCGGACAGAAGAGGAATTGGAGCAGCGGCACAGGAGGAGGGAGAGACCCAATCACACAGCAGAACCAGCAGCAAGGTAGGCAAGGATAGGGGTGGTGATGCCTCTGTGCTCAAGTCACCCCCCCCCCCACCCAAAGCCACAGAGAGGATGGTCTCATGGGCTGAAGCGGAGACACCAGGGCAGGCTGCGAGCCAGGGGAGGAGACACCTGTATTTCCAGGGGGCGCAGGGTGGCAGGGAAGGAGACAGAGCAAGGCTGGATGAGAGGGTCCAAAAGCCTTGTTCTCCTTGCAATTCTCATCCCCCAAGGCGCCCCAATGCCTTTCCCCTGCACCCTCCTCTCCGCCGCCCAGCCCCAAATATTTGCTGTCTTCCCTTTGGGGTTTCTCCCCCTCTGCACATTCAAATGCAAAGACAGTGGCCAATCCTGTCGATGGAGGGCTGAGGGGCACAGGCACCCAGATGACTGCGGGCACCATCGTTAGAGAGGACCTGCCCGGCTCTGGTACCCAACAGAGGAAGTGCACCCAGCCAGTGAGTCACTGCATGTTACAGAGCTCAGATCCCCAGGGACACAGTGCATGGAGGGATCTCCCCCCAGAGCCCGCTGGAAGAGAGGAGCGTGGCAGGAGAACACTGAGACAATAAAACCATGGAGTGAGGGACGTTCAAGGGCAGGAGAGGATGGGGATAATCTGGTTCTATTGAGTCTTGTCCGGGTTAGAAGCAGCCGGATGGATTCCTGAATCATCTGCTGGCCAGAGCCCAAGGCAGGGCTGCAGGGTGAACACACCCCGTGCCTAGAGAAGAAATATTTCCTGTATAAGCCAGTGGAGCTGCCGGAATCAGAGGCCATACCTAGGGTGCTTTCAGCCGGCCACCAAGCCCTGCTATTACAAGACCCGAGGACTAGCAGCTTCCAGATGCTCAGAGCAGGGACAGGAGCGCAGCCGGCAGCAGCAGCAGGACAGCCCGCGGCGCAGGAGAGGCATCTCTCCCGTTCTGGGCGTAGTACTTGGCCACGGCCACGTTGGGATTTCCATTGGCAGGGTCAAACCACATCTGGATGCAGCGCCCGCCACCCCGGTGCTCCGTGGTGTATTTGTACGAGTTGGACCAGATCTTCTCGCACAGGTCCGCCGGCCGGGGGAAGACATACTTGAATGGCTGGCATATGGAGCCGCGGGGGCACCGGTTGGTCCCTGGAGAGGGGGAGAGAGGGCGGCAATGAGCAAGCTGTGGCTGGACTCCATCTAGCCAGCCTTCCCCATCTCTGGGGTCCCAGGGTACTGGCTGAGCTGGCAACGGCCCAGCTGGCACGTGGGAGAAACAGTCCTTCCCTGTGAGGTGAAGTTCACGGGCTTGTAGCCACGTCACTCACCTCCTGGATTTATCCTAGAGGGGCTGCCTGGGCTCTCACCCCTCTGGGCTGGAGGGACTTGCTTTTGTCTGAGCAAGAAAGATGGACGGTTTAGTGCTAGTAAGAATGAGACACCTAGAAGTGCTGGGGCTGGCTTCCTCCCAGAGCTGCACCAGTGCACCTTGATCCTTCTCCTAGGGAGTTCTGCTAACACAACATTCATTGACTCCAAGACCAGACTGTCACGGAGTATGGGGGGACTCAGGGCCCTGCACCCCCGGCGTCCT
>NW_020698411.1:15065-15645 GCF_002925995.2 Terrapene triunguis
CTGTCAGCATTCACAGACCACAGTAAGAACAGACCCAGTTCGTCACACAGACGCAACCACTGTGATCAGTGAGTCTGACCTCCTGCATAGCAAGACAGGCCAGAGAGCTGCCCCCAAATAATCCCTAGGGCGGAGCTTTCAGAACAAACAAACAGCCAAGTTTGATTGGAGTTTGGAGACTCCATCATCTCCCTCAGTAAATTGTTCCAGTGGTTAATTACTCTCACCATT
The DNA here is from genome assembly GCF_002925995.2 of Terrapene triunguis. NCBI lineage: Eukaryota > Metazoa > Chordata > Testudines > Emydidae > Terrapene > Terrapene triunguis. The sequence goes on from NW_020698411.1 coordinate 15,297, forward strand.
AACAATGTCACCTTATTTCCAGCCTGAATGTGTCTAGCTTCAACTTCCAGCCATTGGACTGTGTTAGACCTTTCTCTGCTAGATAGACAAGCCTGTTACTTAGGGTTACCATATTTCAGCAAGCAAAAAAGAGGATGGGAGGAGCCCCACCCTAGCCCCGCCCCTGCCCCTTCCACTCCCTCCCACTTCCCGCCACCCTCAGAACCCCCAACCCTCCCCCCGCTCCTTGTCCCCTGACTGCCACCTCCTGAGACCCTCCCCCCATCCTAACTGGCCCCCTAGGACCCTACCCCCTACCTGTCCCCTGACTGCCCCAACCCTTATCCACACCCCCACCCCCAGACAGACC
>NW_020698411.1:15745-38910 GCF_002925995.2 Terrapene triunguis
CCCCCCCCCCCACTCCCTGTCTTTTGACTGCCCCCTGCAGAACCTCCCTGCCCCTTCTCCGACCCCCTGGCCCCCTTACCCTGCCGCTCAGACCAGCTGGGCAGCAGGGGAGGAGGAGCAGGGGGAGGAGCTCCAGACTGCCGGAGGCCCGATGAGAACGGCCGGCCGGCAATCTGCAAATGCAGGGAGGGAGGGAGTGCTCTCAGCTGCAGGGGAGAGGAGAGGGAAGCGGAGGAGGGGCTCTCTCTGGCTGTCGGAGCCCCATGTAAGTGGCACCATCCGGCCGGCTGCCCTGTCAGCCGCGCGCACTCTGCATGGGGGGGAAGTCCGGACATTTACAAATTCCCCCCGGACGCTATTTTTAACTCAAAAAGCCGGACATGTCCGGGGGAATCCGGACAAACGGTAACCCTACTGTTACTAAATATCAGTTCCCCACATAGATGCTTCTAGACTGGAATCAAGTTACCCCCTAACCGTCTCTCTGTTGAGCTAAACAGATGGAGCTCCTTGAATCTATCCCTACAAGGCAGGTTTTCTAATCCATTCGTCAATCTCATGGCTCTTCTTGGAACCCTTTTCAATAAACTTCCTCCTGGAATTGTGGGCACCAGAGCTGGACCCAGGATTAAAGCAGCGTTGGCACCAGTGCCAAACACAGAGGTGAAATCACCTCTCCGCTCCTACCCGAGATTCCCCTGTTTAAGCGTCCCAGGATCCCATTAGTCCTTTTGTCCGTCTATCCGCCTCCCCCCTGCGCCGTTCCCAATCTTTTTGCTGGTCACTGCTTCCCAGGATAGAGTCCCCCACTGAGTGAATTCGGCCTCATTCTTTGGGCCTAGGGGTGTACATTTTGCTGTATTAAAACACACATCGATTGCTTGGGCCCAGCTTAATCGCTCTGTATCAGGGACGTGTCCTCTTCGGTATTTACCGCTCCCCCAATTTTTCAGTCATCTGCAAACTTTATCCGGGACGATTTCATATCTTCGGGGCCTTAATAAAAACGTTTAGTAGCATAGGGCCAAGAACCAGTCCCTGGGAACCCCACTGGGAACACGCCCGCTCAGCGATGATTCCCCATGGACAGTTCCATTGCGAGACCTGCCAGTTAGCCGGCTTTTTATCCACGCAACGGGTGCCGGGTTCCCACCCGCTCCCCTCCACCATCCGAGCCCCACTGGGGCTAGCACAGAGACCCGATGAGACGACAGCCCCCAGTACTGCTCTCCGGATCCCAGCCCTCAGTCTGTAGCCAGTCACGGGGCTGCTGTCGTCAAGGGAAGGGAGAAATATGAGCCCCTCTTCCACTTAGGGTGTCCAACTTTCTAATCGCACAGCAAGACTGAACACCTCTGCCTTGCCCCCTGCCCCGCCCCTTCTCCAAGTCCCCGCCCCCTGTTCCCTCCATCCCCCGTCCCTCCGTCGCTCGCCCTCCCCCTCCCTCACTCACTTTCACCGGGCTGGGGCAGGGTTTGGGGTATGGGAGGGGGGTGAGGGCTCCGGCTGGGGGTGCAGGCTCTGGGGTGAGGCTGGGGATGAGGCGTGCAGGGGGGGCTCAGGGCTGGGGTAGGGGGTTGGGGCGTGGGAGGGATACGGGGTCCCGGTGGCACTTACCGCAGCTCCTAGGAAGTGGCCACCAGGTCCCAGCAGCCCCTAGGCTCATGGGCAGCCAGGGAGGCTCCGCGCGCTGCCCTCACGCCTGCAGGTGCCACCCCCACAGCTCCCATTGGTCGCAGTTCCCGGCCAATGGGAGCTGCGGAGCCAGCACTCAGGGTGTGGGCGTGGGCACCTGCCTAGGTGCCACAGGGACCTGGCAGCTGCTTCCTGGAGCCTCCTGGAACAGGGGCAGGTAGTGAGGACTTTTAACGGCCCGGTCGGCGGTGCTGACTGGAGCCGCCAGGGCCCTTTTCAACCGGACGAAAACCGGACGCCTGGCAACCCGAGGTGCACGGAGTGCGGTGGGTTTGCTCTCAGCGGCTCACTGACCTGAGGTCCAGTTCCAGCCCTTGTGCCAGTTCTCTTTGCAGGTGGTGGCGTCCTTGCAGTCCTCCCACCACAGCTCACAGTCCTCCTTGCACAGCGGCACGTTAAGGATCCTCTCCCGGCGCCAGCTGGTATCCGCCTGCCAGGACACGGGGCTGTGAGCATCAGGGGGCAGCTCTGGGCCACAGTCACCCCCAAGCCGCCCCAGGGAGCGGGGGTTACCTACATGCTCTTCTCCACCCCGGGATCTAGCTCCAAGGAAGGGCGTTGCACAAGAACGGAGCCAGTGTGAGTCCCAGCAGAACCAGGCCCAGTCCCCAGGGGAAGGGAGAGCCTCACAGTAGCCTCCCCACACACCTGGGCAGCAGCAACCACAGCCCAACGGGTGTCCCATGCAAACCACCCCAGCTCGGTGTCCAGGAGAGCTCCTCTGCTCCCAGCCAGGGGTTTGGAAGAAGCCAAGTCAATGCAATCTCTAAGACTGCCTCCCCCGTATGCATCCAGTACGAGCCCCGTCCCACCGGGACAGAGGCAGCCTGTTGGAGTGCTGGGTCGCAACCGTGCTGGTGGGATTTGAGAGGTACATAAAACACAAGGGAGGTTTTCTTCATTGGAGCCACCTGCCCCCAGGAACCTTTGGAGGAGATTGTCCTACCCGCATGCAATGGGCCCCCGCCCCATATGGATACAGGGTCACTCATTGTTGGGGAATTGAACCTGGGACTTTCAGCACTGCAAGTGCACACCTCTGCTGCTTGAGCTGAAGGAGCGGTGACTCTTTGCAGCCAGCTGTTATTCACAGGGGACCTGCCACTAGAGGGAGCCGTGAGCACACGCACCAAGCCAGCCTTCTCTCCCACCCGCAGCGCCCAGCCCGAACGCCCCCTGTGACGTTGTGAGTATAATATAATATCTCAGTGAAAGATGACAGGGCCAGAAAGAGTTAATTAACTCACCGGCTGACCTGACTCATGGGTGAACCTTAAGGACTGGTTAGGAAGATATGTAAATGAATAGAGCTTTGAAATGCAAGTCTGCATTGTTAGAGATAGAAGGGTAGATGTTTGCTCAGGTCTTGTGATGTCAGCAAACAAGTCTTGTCTATTGCTATAACTTTGATTCAAAAATCAAAAAAGGAATATTCACATTTATGATGATGCTTGAGTGAAATAGTATTATTGTCTCTATGTCTCTTTGAAGGTTGTGGTAACCTGTATCTGAACTGTTTAATGGATAAATTATCCTGTGCTAATTGCCAGGATGTTTGGAAGAAGGAGAGTTAAGCCTATTGTTTTCTCAGGCCAAAAGGCTGCTGGAAATGTATAAAAACCCTGGGACATGATCCTACTTCATTTCAGATCTGCTTCGGGTTTCAAGAGGGGGAAACCTTTAAGCCATAAGGATTGAGATCCCCAGTCATTGACTGGAGCCACCCTGAATATGGACATTGGACTATAACCCATGGACTATTTCTAAAAGGACTTTTGGCAACTACAAGTTCACCTCTGCTATGTATCTGAACCTCAAGAATTGAATTCAAGTCTGTCTGTATATTGATCTTTTAACCAACACTCGCTCTCTTTTCTTTTTTAATAAATTTTAGCTTAGTTAATAAGAATTGACTTATAGAGTGTATTTTGGGTAAGATCTGAGTTATAATTGAACCTGGGTATGTGGTTGATCCTTTGGGATTGGAAGAACCTTTTCTTTTATGTGATGAGATAAGATTTTCAGTAATCATCGTTATATGTGACAGGTGTGTCTGGATGGAGGCCTGAGGCTGGGTACTTTAAGGGAACTGCGTTATTTGGACTTCTGAGTAACCAGTGAGGTACTATAGAAGCTGTTTTGTGCTGGCTTGATAAATCTAAGTATTGGAATAAACACCAGCTTTTGGGGTTTGTTTGCCCCGTTTTGTTTGCAGTTCACCCTGATTGAGTGACCTCTGCTGGCTCCCACGGGCAGCACCGTCACACCCCCTGACCTGGTCGATCCAGGGCCCCAGGTTGGGCGAGCACTCGTACAGACACGTGTCCTGGATGAAGTGCTGCTTGCACTTCTCTGGCATCACCCCGCAGTGGTTCCAGTTGAAGTTGTACAGGTAGGACTGGTCCTGGTGAGCCCCCGTGCTGGTGTTGGCCGTGCAGCAGGCGTTGTCTTTCCACAGGACACACTGTGAACACAGTGAGAGATGGGTACGCAGGGGACTCCGGCAGCTCGCCCGGGGGGCAGACAGGATGCTGTGGATGCAGCAGCATCACTGGCCTCTAGTGATGCACGGCTGGACTGCTCCTGCCGAGGCCAGGCCCAAGGCCTGGTGGTGGGGATAGCATTTTGCCCTTCTCTTTGAGGCTCTCAAAGCACTTCACAAGACTTGCGAATGGAGGGGCCACGCCTAGGCAACGGGGAGTGAGACGGGTGGATCCGCTCATGCTGCTCACTCTGCGGGATCAGCGGGGGGGGGGGGGGGGGGGGCTTCGTTTCAGAAGGACAAAGTGGCCCTCTCTTGCCTGCTTTGCGGGGCCTGGTTTTGCCGGGTCCAACGCTGCAAGGCTTGGAGGAGCAGGGGGGAGGCACGCCCGATAGGACTGTGTCAGTGAGTGACGGATCCTGCAGCCCATCCAGGAGTCGCCTCCCGAGGCTGGCCCTATGCGAAAGGGCCACAGAGCCAGGCCCCATGAAAACAGTCTTGGTGCATCGCAAATACCTTCCCTCTAGCACATTTGGCTCCTCCAGGCGCCCTCTGTCAAGGCACCCGTCTCTAGTGGAAAGGAACAAGCCTGCACTGGAAGGGACGACAGGCCCAGGTGACTCAGTTATTCGTCACCCAGCGCCCCAAGTGGTGTGGCATCAGCCTCACGTGTCACCAGGCCAGCACTTCCTTACCTGGTCATGCAGCTCCTCCTCTGGGCCTGGCTCCGTTTTGTGGTGCTTGGCGTCCATGCACATGTTCAGCACAGATTTCTTAGCAGCACTGGCCATGCAGACAGCCAACAGCCCCAGCACGGCCCACCACGCTGCCATCTCCCTGCAACCAGAGCGAGGGGGGTGGAAGAGAAGACACGTTAGAGCAGATGCCCAGATGTGACTTTGCTCCCCTCATTGAGCGCACGCTATGCCGACAGTTCCCCACGTAAAAGCATCAGTGTTAAGGTGCTGTAGCAGGGGTGGGGAAGCTACGGCAACTCTCCACGCTGTGAGTGGCCGACTCGCTCTGCTGCGGGAGGGGAGCTGGGGTTGCCATGCCGTTAAAAGTCCAGTCAGCTCCGCGCAGCTCCCGGAAGCGACCGGCATGTCCCTGCAGCCCCATGGCGCTGGGGCGATCCGGGAAGCTCTGCGCGCTGCCCCCACCCCCAGCGCTGGCTCCGCAGCTCCCATTGGCTGCAAACCGCGGCCATCGGGAGCTGTGGGGGCGGCGGCATTGTGCAGAACCCCCTGGCCCCTCTGCCTAGGGGCCAGACGTGCTGGCCACTTCTGGGAGCAGCACAGATCCAGGGCAGGCAGGGAGCCTGCCTTAGTCCCGCTGCACCACCGACCAGGAGCCGCCTGAGGTAAGCGCCACCCCGGCCGGAACCTGCACCCCGAACTCCCTGCCACAGGTCAGAACCCCCTCCCGCACCCTAACTCCCTCCCAGACCCCACACCCAGCACCCCAACCCCCTGCCACAGGTCGGAACCCCCTCCCACACCCTAACTCCCTCCCAGACCCCGCACCACGACCCACACTGCCTTCCCCAGGTCACAACCCAATCCCACACCCTATCTCCCTCCCAGACCCCGCACCCCCACCTGCACCCCAACCTCCTGCCCCAGCCCTGAGCCCCCTCCCACACCCAAACTCCTTTCCGGTGCCCGCACCTCAAACCCCCTCATGCACCCCAACCCCCTGCCCCAGCCCTGAGCCCACTCCCGCACTCCAAACCCCTTGGCCCCTGCCCTGAGCCCCCTCCTGCACCCCAAACCCCTCATCCCCAGCCCCACCCAGAGCCCAAACCCCCAGTCAGAGCCCTTACCCCCTCCCACATCCCAACCCCCTGCCACAACCTGGAGTCCCCTCCCGCACCCTGAACCCCTCATTTCTGGCCCCACCCCAGAGCCTAGGGGAAGCCCCGAGCCTCCGTGCCCCCTGCGGGGCTGTGTGTGGCCTGTGATTGATTTTTTTCTGTGGGTCAGTGGCCCCTGATAGAAAAAAGGTTCCCCACTCCGTGCTACAGCCTGGTGCGCTATGAAAACCCAAGAGAGAGTGACCACGAAGCCACCTTCTGGCGGCTTTTATATCCTAGGCATCTCAGTGAGACACAAGTGATGCCCCCACCTTTTTGACTTCTCCTTTGTCTTGAAAGTCTCACTCGATGCTCTGAGCTGAGCGCCCACAGTCTCGCCTCAAGAGTTGCTGGTTTCCACCCTTGCTGTGAGCTCCTCTCCACCCAACACCCACCCATGGGTGCATCCCTTCCCTTCCCTCTGCATTACAGCACCAGGCACTTGCTTCTGGTTGCATAATCCGACCCTTGCCCAGAGATTCACGTGGCTGAGCACTACTGGGTTTGAGCCAGTGGATTCCTGGCCAGCTGCTGTTAACCAGTCTCAGATCCAGTCAAATCTCTTTCTGAACATTAGCATGGCCAGCTGTACAGCCCTCTGTGAGGTAGGGGCGAGGCTCCCCCAAAGCTGTGCAATGGGGAAAAGGTTAAGCATTGACACTGACCGTCAGCTCTCCCACAGGCAGGTCTTTCATAGAATAGCAGGGTTGGAAGGGACCTCAGGAGGTCATCTAGTCCAACCCCCTGCTCAAAGCAGGACCAATCCCCAGACAGATTTTTGCCCCAGATCCCTAAGTGGCCCCCTCAAGGATTAAACTCACAATGCTGGGTTTAGCAGGCCAAGACTCAAACCACTGAGCTATCCCTCCCCCCTTTGCACAGACTCCACCTACTGCAGACTGTTACCATATACAAATCCACAGTCCTGCCTATAACCCAGCGTCTTCAACTCCAACACCCCCCCGGCCTTTGGGTTGGGAGAGAAATCAATCAGGCACCAACACCAGGCCCTATCACTTCTTCCTGTGACATTACCCCTTTCACAGATGGGGACACTCCTGAACTCATCTCAGTGCTCTCTGAATGCAGGCAACCGTAGCACGAGACTGGAATCCCTCAAGCGGACACAGGGGGAGAAGTAGAATTTATAAATCATCCAGTCGTTGTGATCCCCCTAGTCTGACCTGCTGTATAGCACAGACCAGAGACCTGCCCTGAATTAATTCCTGCTCGAACAAGAACAAATCATTCAGAAAAACAGCCGGTCTGGGTTTAGAAGTTGCCAGTGATGGAGACTCCACCATGACCTTTGGTAAGTTGTTGCAAGGTTAGTTACCCTCCCTGTTGTAAATTGACACTTTATTTCCAGTCTGAATTTATCTTCTTCAACTCCCCCAGCCATTGGATTGTGTTAGATCTTCCTCTGCTACACTGAAGAGCCCTCTATTATTAAATTTCTGTTCCTTATGTAAGTACTTGGGAACCGATCAAGTCACACCGTAGCATTCACTTAATTAAACTAAACAGATCTAGCTCCTGGAGTCTCTCTGTGTGAGGCAGGTTTTCCTGTCCTTGAGTCACTCCTAGGGCTTTTCTCTTAGCCAGCTCTAATGTATCAATAAGTTATTCTAGTAGCCCTTTAACTGGGGTGGGGAGGGAAACTAAGTCACTACCTTACACCTGGCACTGTCTGGTTACTGTTACCTTCCACTCAGCTGGGACAGGGAAACCAGACTAGTCAGTTACACACTAGCACAATGTTATGCTGTGAGGATCACAAGCCAGAAGAGCATGTGAAACTCACAGAAGCCAGTTCACGGGGGAAATTTTAAAGGGAAAGAGTAAAAATTATTTCTTTTCATTTTAGGTTATTGGCTTCTGCATCCCCTGAGCTAGTTTCTACAGCCCTTTGAAGGCAGAAGATACAGACCTGAGAGCAACACTTAGATTGCCCTCCCTTCTTTTTAAAAAAAATAAAAATATTTGTCAGCCTCCCATTTTTCTGCATTAAGTGATTTCCTCCATCTTCAGGTACTAGCCTATAAACTACAGATTAAGGGCCCCCTCCCTACAACAGCCTTATAAAGCATTGTCAAAGCTAATTACATTTACACCTAAACTCTAGACGTAAGACACCAGCTAGCCTTGATCACATCAGAAAAACACATTAAAACATCAGGGGAACATACCTTACAGAAAGGCCAAACCAAAACAAATTCTTCTCAGTAGCTTCAAGCAACTGCTTAGCAGAGCAGCTACACCTGTGGAGTTAATAACAAAACCCCCAGGTCTGAACGCTTTTGAGCAACTCAGGTGCTGTGGTTAACAAGGCTTAGTTTTAATCAGCACTCATTACCTTCGGAGTTAGTAACAGACAAAGAGCTCAGTGTGTTTGCCCGGAGGGCAGCCTAGTGCTATGGAAGAAGACAATCCAGCTCTTCATTTCAAAGGTCAGATGTCTGATCAACCCTTGGCCAATGATTATAGAGTCCAACCTCCTGGGCACTTTTCCTTTGCTCTGTATCTCATGTGAGATAAAGGAGTCATAGAACTTCTTGCTCAGGCCTCTTCCTCTAATCTTTCAATAAATAACCCACTCCCCTGAGGACTCTACCTAGCCTGTGTTTGCATTGACCTGGGATGCCCCAGTACAGATCAGAGAGGTTTGCTATGAGGAGGTGTTTAGCATAGCGTGACTCACACACTGTCACCTGCCAGAGCCAGGATGTGAACCCAGGACTTCTGCAGCCCAGGCCAGGCCAGGCTAGGCCAGCCCCCTGTGCACTAGGCCATGTTGCATCTCTCCAAGCTACTCTGTGGTAGGGTGACCAGACAGCAAGTGTGAAAAGTCGGGACGTGGGGTGGGGGTAATAGGAGCCTATATAAGAAAAAGACCCCAAAATTGGGACTGTCCCTATACAATTGGGACATCTGGTCACCCTACTCTGTGGACACCACTTTGAACCCCTTGGATGCACTGTAATCGCACAATGGTGAATACGTGAGGCACAGTGAGCTAGTGGTTAGAGCCCCAGAATGACTGACAGGCAAGCTGGCCTGCTCACCTTTGAGCTCTGGGTGAGAAAAACGCCATCGAGGCACAAGCGGTTCTCGTTATCTTCACTCCAGAGATGTTACCACACAAGCAAAAGTACCTGATAAAGTGACAGGAGCAATTCACTTGGGTGAACTTCAGGGTAATCTCTATGGGATCTGGATCACTGCGGCTAATTACAAAGACAAGGGACTTGCTAAAAGCCACGTTTCCATATACAGGAATAGGGATAATCAGCGGACAAGCTGCCCCCTGGCTAAGCTGGTTGTGTAGTATAATGCAGCTCATTCTGTTTTTCTCTTCCCAGTAAAGTCCCCCTCTCTGTTACACTTTTTGGTGTTTCGTTCCTTTGCAAGGATTAGTTTTATTTTCCTTAATGGTCCCAGCCGATCTTCTCAAGGGCAGCACCCCTGGATGTCTGGCAAGGGCGGCTTGTCAGCCCAAGCACGGGAGGTGCAGTCCACCCAAGAGTTCCCAAAAGCCACAACATCCATTTTGCATGTTTGTTTGTTTTTATTGACTTGATATTGACAGATTTAAGGGCAAATTGGGGGTGGATTTAAATGTCACAACTCACTCTCTGCAGTAGCCAAACACCAACCCCCAGAATTCAAAGCATGTGGGGCTGCGTGAGGCTCAAATCTCGGTATAGCGGAAAGTGCCTCACGTAGTTGCCTTGTTATCATGGCAGTTCACCATGCCCAGGAGGCATTTTATCAGGGCATTGCTGTGGTGACCACAGCTTGGTGAGCCCACGGCAGGATTGCAGCAGTTAAGCCTGGGCTGCATGGAGTTTGCAGCGGGCAGGGATGGGGCTTGCACCTCCTCAATGGGCCCCATGCATGGGCACAAGGAGTCGATGCCAACACCCCAGGGCCATCTCATGCTCCGCCACCCATGCCAACTTGGGTAGCAGTGGCAGCTCCTGCTTCCAGGTCTGCTGCTGCTTCTTCCTTCTAAGTAGCTATTACACTATACATTGGGGGGGGGAGGAGGGAATTGGTATTTTGTGATTTGTGTCTCACCTATCAAAATAGTCAGGCACCACCACAGCTTGCCCAGCAAGGAGTCGCATGGGTGCCAGAAAAGGGAAGAGGCGTAAGCCACCCCTCAGGGGCATGGCTGGTGACGAATTGGGGGCTCTGGCTGCATCACTTCTGAACTGGGGGTGACTTTGTGAAATTGTGTCATGAAATGACTGGGTCGTGGGAAACCTCTATGCCCGGGCTGTAGTTAGTCATTGGCGGCATGTATGTGTGGTCTTTCAGTGTGCTGCCCCAGCTCTGTGCAGACGCGGCACACCTCGACCAAACGGCCCAGTAAAACCACAGATCCGTTTCAGTAGCGAAGGCGCTTGGTCAGGTTTATTGTCAATGAAGCACGGTCCTAGTATCCCGTTGACTCTACAGAACTACTGAGCCATGTATGCCCGTTACAAGGGACCAGCCCAGTGAATGGTGGGATTTTCCATTCCCCCCCTAGGCCAGACAAAGACACTCCCTCTGAGACCTCTTTATACCTTGATGCAAACAAGTTACGTGTTGCCTCTCTGATGTGGTTAGTTACCACCCATCACCTTGTATATGTTGGTTCAATGAAAACATTTCTATCCATCACCCTGTCATCCTGACCTTATCTTTAAGAGGGGTAGGCATGTTCCTGTTATCTTTGGGGAATGTGTTTGTACCATACTTGGGATCGGGGTGTTTTGGTACCACACTTCTGGAATGTGCTTGTGTGAGTGGTGTGACATTCCCCTGGTGTTATCTGGGCTGGTGATCTGTTAGGTCACTCCAATCCTCGACTCTGGGAGCCAGTCTTACCCTGCTCTGCTGTGAGAAGCCCCACTCTGGGGCTGTTCACACACAGCCTCTAGCATGTAAGCTGCTCCCAGCTATGTGAGTGAGCACTTTTGGCCAGCCACTGCTTGGATTGTGCAACCAAATGACACTAGCCAATATCTCCGGTCCCAGACATAACCCTAGGAATCTCCGTCTTGCAGTGTCATTATGCCCGCTGGACGCTGCAAGCTTATATGAGTTTGTCAATTTAACAAAGAAATTGATATGTACCAGCCTTGTTATCCCAAGGAGAGTCTCTGACACGCTTCAAATCAAACACACTGCTTCAGGTAGAATAAACAAATTTAATAACTAAAAAAAGATAGATTTTAAGTCATTATAAGTCAAAGCACAAGAAGTCAGATTTGGTCAAATGAAATAAAAGCAAAACGCATTTTAAGCTGATTTTAACACTTTCAGTGCCCTTACAAACTTAGATGCTTCTCACCACAGGCTGGCTGGTTGCTCTTCAGCCAGGCTCTCCCCTTTGGTCAGCGCTTCAGTCGCTTGGTGGTGGTGTCTGTAGATGGAGGTGGAAGAGAGCATGGCAAACATCTTTCCCTTTTATCATGTTCTTTCTTCCCTTCTGGCTTTGCCCCTGCTCCCATTCAGAGTCAGGTGAGCATTACCTCATCGGAGACCCAAACTGACCAAGGGAAGGGGGGTGACTCACTCAAGAGTCCAACAGATCCTTTGTTGCTGCCTAGGCCAGGGCCCTTTGTTCCTGTGAGGCTGGGCTGGGTTTGTCCCGTCCCATACATGCCCTGATGAGGTGTGAACTGCCCCTCTGCTCCTGGAGAGTTTTGCCTGGGCTAGTTTTAAGCCATGAGGACACATTTTCAGCCTCATAACTATATACATGAAATTACAACCTATAACATCACTATAACAATAATACTCAGTGCATCACAAGCCTTCCGAAGACACCCGACATGACAAATTTTGCATTGGATATATCACAATCATATTATAAGGATGAACATGGGGGTGCTGGGTGTTCCCCCGAGGTACAGAGCATCACAAGTGGTCTGTGCCTACCACTTCTCAGGAATGTTTGTGTTTTTGCAATACCAGTGTCGGAGAAAAACTGAGTTCTCACTCTTTTGTTTGGGTGCAACAAGTCAGAAGCTTTATTAACTCTCACAGTGTGCAGAGGGAGAGAGCTAAGCAGGTCTCTCTCTCTGGTACCTAATTACAGCAAGCATATATACCCTTTCATAACAAAAATAATGAGGGACAGCTGCATCTTGTTATACATATGTCATCTTGATAATTTACTTCCTTCACTGTTTTGACTCTTGCTAACAAGCAATATTTTCTATACCTTATCTACACAAGGTCTTCTACACCTTATCTATACAAGGTCACAATAACTCTTCACACAGTACTTTCTCACCCGCCTCTCACATTCCTCGCTTCTACAAATCTCGCGTTATCAGGCCTACAGTTAGCCTGACTCTTGCTAACAAACTGTCTTGCATTGCAGTTCTTTTCTGACAGTTCTTTTTCTGCTTCCACAACCCCCCCCCTTTTGTACTTCTAGTACAACAAACATTCTCAAATCTCTATTTGCATCAAGTCCTGGACTTCAGATTCTACATCAGATGTTTCTATCTTAGCGGTTCTGATTGGATGTAATGACAATGCATGATTAGCATGAACATGAAAGGTATTACTATTATTACATCTTTTACAACAACAATAACATAATCCTAAACTAACTAACAACAATACAAGCAATAACATTCCCATAGCAATACTATAATGGGGTTGTTGTACAGCCTTAGTTACAAAGCACAATACATCATACTTAGTACATAAAGTGGATACTCTATAAGCAGTCTGAAAGGCATACTTTTCAACTTGATATATATTTTGAAGCATGTGAATTCGCCCTTGTACTTCAGAGATTTTCTGAATCTCTGGTAACAATGAAACCAAATTCTGAAATCTATCAGGTACTAAACTAGTCCAATTAAAGGGTATCTGGAACCTAAGGGTTACTTGGAAAGCTCTATCTGCAGGCCAGTAAATAATATGATTGCCTGCAGTGGTAGTGAGATTAAAATGTATGTCTTGCGATGTGGTGTCAGTAACATACACACAGCTATCATTAGCTTGAAAAAGTAAGTGTCCTGTCAGGGTAGTTCCTTGTCCCCTACCCTCCCAGCAAACATAGTCATAAACAGTGACAACTTCTCCTGGCTTCAGTTTACGTATATACTGAAGCTGTGGGGGTTCTAATGGCCAAAATGTCCATAGATTACCTAACCCCATCCAAATGTCAGGTGTAATCCCAGGAGCACTGACTAAAAATCGATTGGGCATACCAGGAGGTCTAATTTCCCAGATGTCTCGGTGAATTACCCAATCCCACATCCTCCCCATGGACCCGGCAGGATACGGTATGTGGGAGCCCACACCCCCTTTACCGGTCCATATGCTTGGAAGGAGCATTGAGAACGTCCGCACTTCCATCCAGAAAGTTTCCAAGTATGTCTCCATGGCCACAGATCAGATGGTACCCTTGATGTCTCTGTAAGGGCAGTGGGCCAAGCCTGATGTTCTAGATCATTCCGAATGGACATCAGTTGGTCATTCAGGAAATCCTGAGTCTCTGAACATGCTAGATCCCACTGCAATGCCTTCCCAGCCTCAGTGATATTCAGTACCATCTCTCTTAGTAACTTCTGGGTCATAGAACTAAGGGTGGAAATAACATGTAACTCACCAACTCCAGCTTGTACCTGGGTTAGTTGTGCTCCAGAAACAAGGCCGATGGCCTTCTCTAGCTGGCCCAATTTCTCATCATGTTCCTGGTTCTTAAAAATATTCCAAACTGCTGCTGCACTATTGGCCCCATCCCACAGGGATCCGGTCAAGTCTCTCTTCTTTCTAGAGGAAATAACCCAAGCCCTCTGTTGTGCTAATCTAATGGCGGCCCCCTGTGAACAATTTGGGTATGTAGAGGTAATCTGGAAACTGGATAAGGGCAATGAAAATTTAACAGTCCCTAGTGTAGTGTTAATCACAGTCCACCGATATCCTGCTACATCTCTCTTCTGTGTAGTACTATACCACATCTGTTGGTCAAATACCTTTATGTGTTTCCGGGAAACATTAACATTAATGGTATAAGAGGGGGTGTATTGCAATAAGGTACAAGTCACATTATCAGTCACCGGAACAATTTCTATGCAGGTAAAATTTCCAGTGGCAGAACAAACTCTTTGGGTAGTTGTCTGATTATTCACTAATTGGGTGACTAAATAACAATAAGGGCCTTTCTCATTTAACACAGTACAAGTTCCAGGAACAACCATCATATCTACTTCATTATAGAACCCATCAATTGCAATTATTAATTCTTGGGGTTCGCTGGTAGTGATATCATGTATTTCTATCTCTACTGATCCATTTGTTTTCCATTCAATTATTCGCTCATATACATTATCCTGAACTTTAAAGAATAACTTCTCTGAACAAAATTTCAGTAAATCACTAAGATGTGAAAGCCTTGGCCACTGGGTTTCATTGGAATATACAGTACGGTTTGTATCTGGGTAAGTTACAGTGGTGGTGGCAGGGGTCAAGGGACTAGTGGGTGTAGTCCTAGTGGTGGCAAGGCGGTTTTGATATTCATCATCTGAAAGCCAATTAGAAAGGGCAGTGCATCCTGAAGGTACCTGTCCATAAGCACAAAGTCCTTCCCCTGGAAAGAATCCACCCCACCACTGGACCCCGCATTCCCAGGAACGGTCCCCACAGTTCCCTCCTTGCCAATAAACGATGCTCCGTCTCTTCCACCAGGGCCAGTTCTTAATGTCTTTTGTAGTCAGGAATCCCTGGATTTTGGTGGTTTCAGCAGAGCGAGTGTTTCTTCTTTTCTTCTTCAAAAGCAGTTGTGATTCACCATAGTGCAGGGGAGAGGTTACTAGCACTTCACCCTGTACTGGTGTGTTTCCTGTAAAAGAATTCAAAGGCATTGTAGATCTGTCAGTGGACAAGGGAGAGGTTACTAGCACTTCACCTTGTCCTCTTTCCCTGCTGTCCAGGAGGCACAGCAGAGCTAGCAGGAGAGCTAGGCTGATTAGCAGCTGGAGAATCCTCTCCAGGTGGAGGAGTCTTTTTGCAGTGAGAAGCATGGGTCCAGGTGGGCAGTCCTTGACACTTCACAGCGGTGTTGGTGGTTAACAGGACTTGGAAAGGGCCCTTCCAACGTGGAGCTAGGGCAGTCTTTCGCTGATGGACCTTTATGTAGACCCAGTCTCCTGGTTCCAGCGAGTGGCAGGGCTGCACAGGATCCTTGGGTAGTGCTTCTTTCACCTGTGTATAAAAAGACTTAACACATTTCATTAGTGCCTGACAATACTTAAGCATTGTGTCATCCATTAAATGAATGTCCATCTGAGCTAGGGTCAGTGGGGGCGCAGTTGGTAGTCGCATCGAGCGCCCTGTCAGAATCTCATGAGGGCTGAGTCCAGTCTTTCGATTGGGAGTGGCTCTCATACTCATTAGTGCCAGAGGAAGGGCATCTGGCCACTTCAAGTTTGTTTCAGCACAAATCTTGGCCAGTTTATTTTTCAGAATTCCATTCTGGCGTTCCACTGCCCCGGCAGACTGCGGATGGTGAGGGCAGTGAAGGTTGTGTTGGATCTGCAAAGCTGCACATAACTCTTTTACAATCTGTCCAGTAAAATGAGTTCCACGGTCACTGTTGATACTCACAGGGATGCCAAATCGTGGTACAAAATCTTTAAGCAGAAGTTTCACAACAGTCCTGGCATCTGCTTTCCTGCAGGGAAAAGCTTCAACCCAATTTGAAAATACATCCACTAAAACCAATACATATTCATAACCACAACATTTAGACAGTTGAATAAAATCAATCTGAACATTTACAAAAGGTCCCCAAGGGGGAGGGTGAGCTGCCTGCCTAACTTTAACAGCTTTACCAATGTTATGCTGCTGACAAATCACACATTGTTGACAGTAGTGATGTGCAATGACTGGGAACCCGAATGCACACCGATCTCGGTTAACTGCAGCAACCATCCCCCCTTTGCTCACATGTGCCACTCCGTGGTAGACACGAGCAAGATAGGGCATTAGCATCTTCGGTGCAACCAGGCGACCAGCTGGGGCACGCCAAAGATGGTCAGGGTGTAGAATACAGCCATTAGCACTCCAAAAGCGTTTCTCAGCTGCAGGTGCTGCTTCCTGGATCTTGGCCAGATCCTCAAGGGAGGCTATTGGAGGCTGTTCAATCAGGGCACAAGTATATTCAGCCTGAGGTGCAGAAAGGGCCGCTGCTTTGGCTGCAGAGTCTGCCAAAGCATTTCCACGGGTAACTTCATCATGAGGGGTCTGGTGAGCTATACATTTAACAACAGCTATAGCTTTGGGCAATAAAAGGGCATCCAAAAGAGCAGATACATACAGACTGTTCTTAATAGGAGAACCAGTGGATGTAAGGAAACCTCTATACTTCCAGAGCAAACCATAATCATGTACCACTCCAAAAGCATAACGAGAGTCTGTATAAATTGTAACTGCTTGATCTTGAGCTAGAATGCAGGCTCGAGTTAAAGCCACAAGTTCGGCTACTTGAGAAGAAAACACAGAAGGAATAAAAGCACTTTCAATAACAGCGTGTGCAGAGCACAGAGCATAACCAGCAACCAATTTACCCTTAGAATCTCGCAAGCACGAACCATCCACAAAGTAAATAAGATCAGGATTTTGCAAGGGCACATCTAGTAAATCATCTCTCGGACGGGAGAGAACCGATGTTACAGACACACAGTCATGTGGTTCTCCGTCTTCTGGCCCAGGCAACAAGGAGGCAGGATTTAGAACAGGGCAACGAGCCAAAGTAATATGAGACGAAGACAACAAGACAAGCTCATATTTTGTGAGACGAGAAGTGGATAAATGCTGTGTCTTAGATTTTAACAAGAGTGCAGCCACAACATGAGGAACAGCAACAATCAAAGGAGATCCTAAGACAATAGATTCAGATACCTGAACAGAAAGGGCTGCTGCAGCCACAGCACGCAGGCAAGGGGGAAATCCAGCTGCCACAGCGTCTAGGGCAGTACTGTAATAAGCAATGGGACGGTGTTTATCTCCGTGCTTTTGCGTTAATACAGCCAAAGCAAACCCATTACGCTCATGACAGAAAAGAGTAAATGGTTTAGCATAGTCAGGAAGTCCCAGGGCCGGTGCACTGGACAGACTTTGCTTGATAGCAACAAAAGCTCGTTCAGCCTCTGGAGACCAAGGAAGAGGCTCAGGAGTATCTGACTTAGTCAGATCCTGTAAGGGTTTAATCACTGTTGCATAGCCCAAAATCCACTGTCTACAGTACCCAGTCATGCCAAGAAAAGTACGCATTTGAGAAATAGTACCAGGCCTAGGCATATTTAGAATAGCTGAAATCCGAGACTCTGATAAATGACAAGTACCAGGGGAAATATCATGTCCAAGGTAATGAACCCTGGGCTGACAAAGCTGTAGTTTTTCCTGGGATGCTTTATGACCCTTAGCAGCTAAAGCAGTCAAAAGAATCAAAGTATCAACTTTACAAGATTCAAAGGAAAGGGATGCCAGCAAAAGATCATCCACATACTGTATGAGCACTGATTTACCTGGAAAAACCACATCATCCAGATCCTTCTTCAGGATCTGGGAAAACAAGGATGGGGACTCAGTATATCCTTGGGGTAACCGAGTCCAGGTGTACTGGCGTCCTTTATAGGTAAAGGCAAACAGATACTGACTATCAGGGTGAATGGGGATAGAAAAGAAAGCTGAACAAAGGTCCACAACAGTAAAGTGGGTGGCTGAAGGTGGAATACAAGAAAGAATTGTAGCTGGATTTGGAACCACAGGAAATGAAGGCAAAACAACAGCATTAATCGCGCGGAGATCTTGAACAAACCGATAGGTGTTCTTTCCTGGCTTCTTTACAGGAAAGATAGGAGTATTACAAGAACTGGTGGTAGCAACAATAATACCCTGCTGTAATAAAGACTCCATTACTGGGGCTATACCTTCCTCTGCCTCAGGACGCAGAGGGTACTGTGGAACCCTTGGCAAAGCTTTAGAAGGATCAACAAAGATCTTAACCGGCTCAGCAGTCCGGATCTGTCCCACTTCATTGGCATGCCGAGACCAGAGATGGGGGGGAACTTGTGATAACAAATGCACAAGGTCAGGGCTAAGAGCTGTTGGTAATTTAGCTGGCTCCTCTATGAGGAGTGTAGCCAACACTAGATTGGTATTCTCATCAGGAACCTGTAAGAATACGCCATCTGGTGTGCAATAGATAGTACAGCCTAATTTACACAAAAGATCCCTTCCCAGCAGATTCACAGGAGAGGAGGGGCTGAGCAAGAATGCATGCTTGTTAGCAAGGGGCCCTAGTGAAACCTCAAGGGGTTTTGTGACAGGATGCGAAACAGGTTGATTTGAAATGCCAACGGCATTTACAGACAAAGTTGACAAGGGAACAGAAGGAAACTCTGAGGATCTTAGAGCAGATCTACTAGCTCCAGTATCCACAAGACAAGTAACAGATTGTCCTGCAATTTCACGATTTACATAGGGACCCTCTTGATTAATGGGAATTAAAGGATTCATGATGCAGTTACCTTCCCTCAGGCTGTCCTAGTAAGAGGTAGTTTGTGGGGTAAAAGTAGACGCCTCAGGATTTGGGAAAGGATGTGGAGGGTTCTGAGATAATCGGGCTGGGCACGCATCTCTCCAGTGTCCCTCTTGGCCACAAATGTAACATGCATTGTGCCTGGACTGGGCAGGATACGAGGGACCTTTCCCTCTTCCTCGCCCACGACCTCGTCCTCGTCCTCCTCTCATTCCCCCACGGCCCTTGTTTTGATAAGTTTCTAACTGCAATGTTAACAGTTTTGTTTCAGTGTTTTCTTTCTTCTGCTCTATGCAAGCTGTACAATGATTGGCGACTGTCACCAATTCAGAAAGGGGCTTAGTCTGCCAGCCTATGCAGATAGTTCTTAACTGCTGCTGAATCTTTGGTAAGAGCCCCTGAACAAAAGCAGCCCCTACTGCTTCTCTAGCATTTTCAGCTGGCTGCGCAATTCCTGAATGTTGTTCAAAAAATCTTAGTCAATCTATCCAGATAATCAGCAAGGGACTCCCCTTTATTCTGTTTACAGTAGGTAATCTTTGTCCAATCTGTCTTCTTAGGGCAGACTTCCGTAATAGAATTTAAGAGACGGTCCCTAGCCTCTGTCAAACCACGATCGATTCCAGGGTCGGCACCTGGCCAGGCTGCCTGTCTAGTAAGTCGTTGCCGAACTTCGGCGGGCATAATCATTCGTAAGAGTTGATTCATGTCTGCCCAAGATGGATTATAACACTGAATCACCATGTGGAGCTCCTCTCTAAATTTTTCTGGCTCCTCCCTGACATTAGGAAATTCCTTCACCAAGTTTCTCAGATCTCCGGGTGACCATGGGGCATGCACTGTAACCAACTGTCCCGTAGTCCCGGGCAGTTCTCTTAAAGGAAGCTGGACTGCCTTTGCTATGCTTCTAGTAAAATAACGGCCACCCTCCTCAGAGGGTTCGGATGTCTCCGGAGAGCTGCTACTGGGAAGATCAGAATCACTCCTCTGTGGTGAAGAGGAGGCTTCTCTCCCAGGAGAAGAAAGAACAATGTGTGCAGCTGATACACGTGGTGGTGAAACTGACACTGCCGGGTGAGATTCGTTAGCAGACACATTCGGCAGGGGGGGAGGAGGAGGCACGGGCTGCTGCTGCTGCTGAACGTTACTGAAAAAATCTACAATGTCCTCAGCAGTTTCCTCCTCACTCTCAGGTCTAACGAATTGGGGATAAAGAGGAGCAGAAGGAATTACTGGAGCAGAAGGAATTGCTCGAGCAGGAAGACTGCCTGATGCTTTACATTTAAGTTGTAAATGGTATACTTGGTGTTTTAATTTTTCCTGGGAGTCCCTTAGACTCCGCACCCGAGACTCGTGGAGTCTCTTTGTTGCTTCCTCCCACCAACAGACAAATTGCTCCCACTGCTTATCAGAAGCTTTTGGCGAAGCCAGGGTTTCTCTGAGATATGTAAGTTTATCTAAATCGAAGGTACCTTCTAGTGGGCATTGTTTAGATGGATTTGCACGCGTGTAAAGATTCCAACTATCTAAATACCTGCAGGTTGATGGACCATAATGTACGTACATAAAATAAGCTGGGGTACCCTTAGGGGGTGAAAGGGAATGCTTAGACTGTCCCCCACCCATTTTCCAATCACACACACACAGGGAGGAGGATGCCCTGTCCGCGCTAGCGGTTTATAAACTAAGGATTTCTCCCTACAGGGTACTCACACAGGAGAGACTAACGAGGGTAACCATGACCTCCTACACCTCCCTTCAGCAAAGAGCGTCGGCTAATCTCAGAGAGACGGCGCCGCATACTCTGTTGCATCCAGTGAGATGGTCAGACTGTCAGTGGCTCACACGGAGTGGAAAAGGGGGAGGGAAGATGGGTTCACACACTCCTAGACCCAGGCAGCCTCCTCACCGGACGATGCCAGGCCGAGTTAGCGTACCGTGGGTCGGATCTCCTAAAAGATCCTCTAGTTACCGGGCTTGCGTTAGAGTAGTTCTGGTCACGAGCCAAAAGACTTCGCAGAGTACTCTGGGCGTCTTCCGGTAACACTCAATTCACACTGGTGCACACACAGACACAGCACCACAGACAGACACACAGACACAGCAAGATCTTGCTCCAGGTACTATCCCAAGTACCTCAGGTACTATTCCCAAGTACCTCGATGCATCACTTGAGGCGGTAAAAACCCCTCTTGAGGCGGTACACAACCCCTCTGTCCGGACTATGAGGCGGTAAAAACCCCTCCTGCTGAGGCAGTAACAACCCCTCAACACAGGTGCAAACCTATGCACCTTGCATATGCATACAGGGGGCGGCAAACAATTCCCCTACGCCGCTCAGCATCTGACCTTGCTGCACAGTCAAAAAGTTCAGATGGCGTGAGCCCAACAGGGACAGACGGCCCCACGGACAGTCCTCCTCCGACACCCCAATAGAGATTTCAAAAGGTCTCTTACCTCTATTGTGGCGCCATGGGGTTCGAAGGGGAACGATCCGTAGTAACTACCGGTGCCTCTGAGGGCGTTGCCATCCCGGACGAGCCCCCAAATTGTCGGAGAAAAACTGAGTTCTCACTCTTTTGTTTGGGTGCAACAAGTCAGAAGCTTTATTAACTCTCACAGTGTGCAGAGGGAGAGAGCTAAGCAGGTCTCTCTCTCTGGTACCTAATTACAGCAAGCATATATACCTTTTCATAACAAAAATAATGAGGGACAGCTGCATCTTGTTATACATATGTCATCTTGATAATTTACTTCCTTCACTGTTTTGACTCTTGCTAACAAGCAATATTTTCTATACCTTATCTACACAAGGTCTTCTACACCTTATCTATACAAGGTCACAATAACTCTTCACACAGTACTTTCTCACCCGCCTCACACATTCCTCGCTTCTACAAATCTCGCGTTATCAGGCCTACAGTTAGCCTGACTCTTGCTAACAAACTGTCTTGCATTGCAGTTCTTTTCTGACAGTTCTTTTTCTGCTTCCACACCAGCCATGTTCTTGCCAGGTTCTGTGAACTTGTAAGCAGGCATGTTTTATGACAGGGCCTGACTTCTGCTCCCAGCTTGACTCTTACTACCTTTGCTTCATAGCAGCAGGGCTTGACCACTACTTTAGTTCAAACCTCAGGCCTCATACCAGGTCTCTTACACCAGGCCTCATGTCTCAGGCTCTCTTTCTACTACACCGGGATCCCCCAGGAGTTAGCAGGGCTGTGTCAGGCCAGAGACAGGGGCCCTAACCACTGTCCACTGGGGGACGTTCAAGCCCCACAATCATCTCAGAGGAGTAAAGAGCATTCTGGACAAGATACCATCCCCTTAGGCATGGTGCCTTCCTAACCTTGCAAATGCAGAGGGGCTGCCCGAGTCTGTAAACCCCATGGGCCTGTTTCTGTCCAAATGAGCCGAGGCATTTATTCATAACTAGCCCGGATCGTCAAAAGCACTTTATTAACTGTCTAATCTCCACCACCCGCCCGGGAGGTAGGGCATACAGCTCCTTGCTCATGGCAAGCTCACTAGAACATGCCTGCATGGGTGCACCAGGTCTCAACACAGTCCACGCCTTCTGCAAACAAGACACCAGATTCCAGCCGTGACAAACTTTCACAATGTCCCCTGATTGCCGTGTTAGAACTCCCCAGGACTTTGATGGGGTTTATTGCACAATCGCCTTGGCTGTGGGCCTGTGGCAGAGCGTTCTGGCTTTTTTATGACAGCAGTAACATTTGGCTGAGGAACAAAAGGAAATTACCCAAAGTATTAAAATACCGTTAACTCTTTCACTGGCCAATTGCTGCTCTGTCGCAGCCTCTGGAGAGATGATAAATACACCTTGAAAATACCAGAGCTCCACTGAATTCCTTGTTGATGCAGCTAAGGACCAGATCATAAAATCATAGATCAGGGTTGGAAGGGACCTCAGGAGGTATCTAGTCCAACACCCTGCTCAAAGCAGGACCAACCCCAACTAAATCATCCCAGCCAGGACTTTGTCAAGCTGGGCCTTACAGATGGTTTTACATCAATATTAATACTAATTTAAGTGGTGCTTTACAAACAAATATAGACTCACACACCTGCTCTGAGGGCTACTAGAGATTATCATCATGGTGGCCTAGCGAACGGGGGCGGCTCCAGGCACCAAGCGCGTGCCTGGGACGGCAAGCCGCGGGGGGTGGCCTGCCAGTCGCTGTGAGGGCAGCAGTCCCGCGGCGGGTACGCCAAAGGTGTGGGACTGGCATTCCGCCGAATCGGCATGACCAGAGGACCTCCCGCAGGCGCGCCGCCGGACTGCCATGTTTGGGGCAGCAAAAACTATAGAGCCGCCCCTGCTAGGGAAGCAGAGAAGGCATCAGCAGAGAGGAGTTCAAGTCTTGGTGCTGCTACTAGCCTGCGGCCATGTCACCGCCCCGTGCCTCAGTTTCCCCACCGATCGAATGGGGCTAATGACGCGGCTCCCCGTGTGACGCACGTGGCACGCGGCTGGGGAAGAGCCGGGGCTACCCGGAGGCAGTTGCCGGGGGGAGGGTGGCTGGGGAAGAGCCAGGGCTACCCTGAGGCAG
>NW_020698412.1:0-736 GCF_002925995.2 Terrapene triunguis
CTGAAATATGGACTCCTGATCCTCCTGAAATACCCAGGGACTGAAGGTTAACACACACACGCACTCTGGCACACACACCTAATTGTAAGTGTTGTGGAGATGTGGGTATTGCATGGCACAAGGGATCATCTCTAGAGCAGTGTCCAGGGGGAAGGGATGTGTGTGTTTGTGCAAGAGAAGCCTGCACTGGCACTACCTGAGCTGTTCCTGTTCTGTAGATAACAGGTACCTTCACATTGTAGGGCTGGCAGACGGGCACCTTACCCTCAAATAAAGGCAAAGTCCTTTCATCTTTGGATTTAATCAGCTTGTAGGTGTCAGGATCATGAAAGGGTCTGAATCAAAGCTCTGCCGATGCTGGAGGCTATTCAAATTGCAGCAAATTCCCACCTCATGGGCTTCCTTCAAGCTCAAATTGATGTTTGGCTTTGAGAAAGGTGCTTTACGACTGTCTTGCTTTACAGTTCATGTGCACGGGCAATGACATCATATTGTGCTCTATTCTGTAATATAACCAGGCATGAGTCATATCACTGCCCCGTAATTGCATTGTTGGCACTTTGTTCTAGGTATCATAGATAGTAGCTTCTAGAACATAAAATTAGCCAGGTTTGTACTATTGCCTGTCTGCATCTGCCTAAGCAGATATTTTGCAGACAAAGTGGCAAAAATTTGGGCAATTTGCTTGGAAGCACGTTCTTTACAAATTGTCTTAAATGTCATTCATTTAATGACA
>NW_020698412.1:746-6925 GCF_002925995.2 Terrapene triunguis
AGAGAAGCTAGTAGGAAGGGAGGTTCTAACCTATCTCCTAAGGGTGATGTATGTACGAGACCCCATGGTGTAAGAGTCTCTAAACACAGGGTAACGCATCACGCTCATCATCCACCTTTCCATCTTCCCATATCCTCTGTGTGTAATGTAAGTGAGGTTTTTTCCTTGCATTAATCCTGTCAGAAGGGTTCCACTTTATGAGTCATCTCCCTCCAAAGTGCTCTGTTCAGTGCCATATCCTCTGTCACACCACATGCTAACATGCCTTTCTTTAGGACATCCCATGACTTCTTGGGTCAGCTTCCTCTCTTTTCCCTTCAATCTTGATCTCTTGGACTCTCTTACCCATGTAGTTGTCAGGACCGACCCATCTGAGCCTGAACTCCCTCATTTTTTCATTCATGGATGTTACTTTGAGCATGTCTCTAACATACACATTCCTCGGGTGGTCTTTCTCACTTAGACCACTCATCCAGCTCAACATTTACATTTCTGGGGAATGGATCATTTGCTCATGTTTCTTCTTTGTTGCCCAACACTCACTGCCGTACAGTAAACGTCGATGAACCAGTTTTATAGACCTTCTCTTTTAATCTTACTGGTATCTTCCAATTGCATGCTATGCCACTTATCTCTCTCCATTTGAGCGCCATTTGAGTTCTACATGTCGTAAAACTGGGTTAAATAGTGACTCTAAATAAATACTAGCAGTTGAAAGCCTGTGCTGTCGCACAGGAATAATTCCTAATGTCTAAGCCAAAAATGTCTGAGAACTTAAAAACTGCACTGTAACAGGCAGCACATCCAAATGATGACTGAAAGTAGAGATACTCTAAACATCAAGAGCTCTCAGCCATGCTTGTAGCTGTTTCCTTCATTTCACACTGACTCTACAGACATCCTCGGCTTGGATGTGATGTTTGGGGTTATTGTGTATGCTGGTTGTGTTGCTGTGTTGATTTGTGTGTGGTTGTGTTGTGCTGGGAGAGCTATGTGGATTTGCACAGGGGGCATCTGGGCCTACGGGTGTGTCAGCTAGTCCAAGTAATCCGCCCTCTATGCAGTCTTCCTCATACAACCAATGAATTTGTTGCATGCAAGTTAGCTGTAGAATAAAGGTGGTGACTGGTTGAGTTTCCCTGGATATCACAATGGTCTAGGACTCTAGGACTCTTGGCAGGGCCTAAATACATGCCTTACTGAACTCATGGGAGTAATTCATAAATTCAAAATGGCTGAGAACTTAAAAACTGGATGGTAACAAACCACAAAACCTGATTATTCCACCGGGTGCTATTCTGAACAAAAGGAGCTCAACCACGCTTGTAGTCACTTCCCTCCCTTCCCACTGACTCAGCAGACATTTTAGGTTTCAGAGTGACACACAGAATGACATTCTTGGAATCTTATTTTATAGATTTAAGACTCCAGAGGTGAGTTACAAAAATTATAGAAAGAATCTTTATGAAGAGGAAAAGATTAATCCTACTGAATTTATCTGAACCTGCCTGGGTAAAGTGGGGAGTGCGAACGCTAGTTTAGTCTCCTGCCACAGAATCTCTCCCCACCGAAGCAGAACATCATCGTCATAATTCACTAGCATTGGCTGAACAGACCCAAAATGCTGGACATTGTTACTAGGTCCTTGTGAACAGAGCAGCCTTTACAGCTGTCAAAGAAGCTTTCATGGTTGTCAACTACACCACAAATGAACTAAAAACAGCTTATGTTGAGAATAGATTCACACCTGAGCCCATTTGAGAACACTGCAGGATTATTGTACATGCCATTAGAGTCAATTATGTAGTTATTTTATGGTATAACACTTCATTTTGTTAAATCCTAGTTACTTAAAAAGTTGACTAATTTGTCTGTGCATTTCATGGCAATTAGTTAATTTCTGTCACTGTATTAAGGAGTTCAAGATCACAGACAATCAAATTAATCACCTCAGGAAATGGAGGTGACTTTTCAAGTTATTTACCGAGGAATAACAATGAGTTGGTAGGACATTGGGGCATTTGAGGTTAATGTCATCGGAGTTATATCAATATCCTTGGGGTCAATGAGAGGCTTCAAGGTAAAGTTCTGCAAAATCGTTGTCAGTAGCAAAAATAGCTGCATCCGAGCCAGACCCTCTCCCACGCAACTCCGTTTCCCTGCAATGAAAAAGGAATATTGAAGAGATGCTGGAGATCTTTCTTTGCAGCATTTTACATGCTGTTTCTTTGGATGGAGGATAATGGAAGTCACTCCAAGTTCAGGATGGTAGGAAAGCATTTGGGGCTTAAGAAGCCATTCAAAGATTGTTTTAAGGTTTGAGTTCCATATATAAAGTGGTCTTTTAAAATCCAGTTTGGGGAAAGGGTTGGGAAGATGTGGGATTTGAGGAATAGCTTATGCACTTCCCAAGTTGGCTAATAAGTGTTAAGGGGGAAGTAATGTGGTGGTTATTGAGTAACAAGTAAGGAGGTGCGGGCAGGATCATGAGTAGGTGGATGAAAGAATAATTGATCATGCATTCATTTACACCAGACAGACACCAGAAAAGCATGAAGTTGCCAAGCAGACAAAGAGAGGAGTATGTGTAGTGCATCCGAAAAGTCACTTCAGACAGCTAGCAGGAAGTAACATGGCTTAAAGACTGATAGATGTTTTACTAGCGTGAGAGACTCTGCTTCATGGACCACATGAAAACCCTCTGCAGACAGTGTGAGCCAGTAGAGTCATCAAGGCAAAGCTAGAAGACAGTCTGGGATCTGAAATAAACATGGATAACTTTACCTATAGAAAAAGGCATGAAGAAGTCACTGTTCTTGAAGGCACCATTTTCATCCAAGAAATGCCCTGGGTTAAATTGCTCTGGCTTTGGAAATTCCTTGCTGTCATATAGGACTGACTGCAGTACAGGGAATATAGTGGTGCCCTAAATTAGTAAACATATAAACAGAGTTAAAGTGGATACTATCCAAAGCAGAGAAACCTTCAAAATTCAGAGCTGGACAGTGGGACCCATCTTGATTTTTCTTTATTTCCTTGCAGCTCCTGAACTTCATGTTTTCAACCAGAAGTAGAAATATTAAAATTCCATGAGAAGAGCTAATCCCACTGAAGTTCCATCCACAGGCAAATCCTGAAATCTCTTCAGAGAGATTGTTCCTATCTGATCACTATCCTGAATTCAACATCAAAAAGTTTGGGGAGAGTTTGGCTAAGATCCAGAAGTTTCATTTGGACCTCTGAGCTGATGCTCTGAAGCATTTGAGGTTTCCTGGTCAAGATACCGTATTCATCACACCAACAGTTTCCCCATAATTCATAATTAAGCTAAAAGCCCCATGCAATTTTACAGTGAAACTCAGTCAGCAACCCCGCCCCTGAGTATGGTGAGTTCTGGTGCATTTTAACACCTCAACTGGTGCAGAGTTTGGTGGAGATTAGAACTGGGTAAAATTTATCCACCAGAAATGCAGTTTCAGATGATCCAAAACTATTTTCAAATTTGACCCAATTAGTTTTATCTGGGAAAAAGTTATTCGCTTCAGAAAACACATATGAGTCGGGGTGTGTGTCTCCCTATAACTTTTAGGCCAGAGGCTAAGGTACTTGGGATGTGAGAGATGCAAGTTTGAATCCCCAATTTGGAGCAGCAATTTGAACTCAGATCTTCCCCCCATCCAAAATGAGGATTTTAACCTCCAAGTTCTCAGATATTCCAGGATAGGCTCCTTTCAATCTGTCCTTATGAAGCTGTTCCACTTTTTATTAACATTTAAATATCCACTGAGCCAGTGAGAATGACTCTATAGCCTGGTGAGAAAGGCACTCCCCTGGGAGACAGGAGATGTGGATTCAAATCCCTCCTCTGAATGAAGCAGAGGGAAGATTTCAATCCATATTTCTTACCTCCCAGGTTTTTGGCCTAATGGGGTGGGGGAGAGGGGGAAGACCTGCGCTTCAGTATCTGGTAGGGGGAAGACCTGCGCTTGAGTCCCTGCTTCACTGAATATTTAAGTATTGATACAAAACAGAATAGCTTCAGCAAGAGAGATTGAGGACTCACCGCAGCATAGTCTATAGCCTGGTGCTTAGGATACTCACTGGGAAAATCTGAGTTCAAGTCCCGGCTCCAGAGTGGAGGTACAAATCTAGGTCTCCCACATTCCAGGAAAGTGCCCTATCCACTGGGCTAAAGCGTTAAAGAAGGGGGATAAAACCCACACCAAGATTTCTGAAGTAGACCAGATTTTTCCAACTTGCTGACAAATTGCAAAGATTTTCAGAAGTTAAATGAATATTTTTTCTGATTTTTTTTGGCTTGCTGGCTGAACTGAGCTCAGTAACTGGCATCATCTGACTAACAGTAAGAGCCCGACTCAATTTTACAGAAACCTCAGCCTTGAAGCGTGGTTTGTTTTGTGGTGTGTATTTATCTGTACTGGTTTGCATTCAATTCCAGAAATGGGCAAAGGTGTGGGGAGCTCTGATACTTTTTAAACTTATTACTCATTTGCATGTGCTATTTTGTTTTGATTTGACCGAACAGTGTCAAGAAGTTTCCCCAGAAACACTCTACTTTGGCCCCCCAAAAGAGGGCAATGATTGCACGCATTGGTGTGATACCAAAATCTTAGCTGCACATCGTTGCTAAAGTTATTCTCTATTCCATAGCTTACTGCTTCGCAACTAGGCTCTCAAACCCTCTTCTGGATGGAAACCCTAACCTGCAGACTATGAAAGTCTGCTCAGCTGCATACAAGGGCTTGGAAAGTTTCAATATAATTGGTACATTCCTGGCAATTATTTAAAACTCCCATCACACAAAAACTGGCCAAACTATTTCTATTGTGAACAACTCAAAATTAAAAAGAGAAAAAGGCAGAAGAACTGGCCCTTTCACAGAAACACAGAGAACTGACCTTGGGGATAATATATTTTCTGAAATGAGTGTCTCTTGTCACAGCACGTGGGATACCAAGAGGGGCAAGAGAGACGAATCTCTGGGTCTCATGGACCACAGCATCTGTGTAGGGCATCTGGCTTCGGTCCGCCATGCAGGGGCTTCGGCTTCGGCCGATCACACGGTCAATCTCTTCGTGAACCTTCTCTGTCATCAAATTAATGAGGTTTAACACGAAGACTAAACAACAGGATTCCCATAGATTTGCCCAACAGTCTGTCTCTCTGCCCGCAAAACACAAGTCTCAACAGATGGACATTGGGAATATAACAAAACAGGTCAAATTTTGTGTTACAGAAACTACTGTACTTTGCAGCTATGACAAAGGGCCAACAATGTAATTACAGGGCAGTGATATTGTTCATACCTGGTTCTGTTACTAACTAGAGCACAATGTAAAATTATCACCAGTGCATCTAAATATCTACTAAGCAAGAGAGTCCCAAAGCATCTTCCCCAACCCCCGCCCCCGGCCATTTGCTAATATGAAGTTGGAATTAGCACTGGATATAGCTGGTTTTTTTAGCACTGGCAGAGCTTTGATTTAAGCCCTTACATGATCCTGTCCTCTCCAAGCCCATTAAATCCAAAGGCAAAACAACTTTGCCTTCATTCAAGGGGAAGGGGCCCGTTTGACAGCCCTGGAATGTGAAAGCATCTGTTACCCACAGAACAGACACAGCCTGGTCAGTGGCAGTGCAGGCTTCTCTTTTACAAACACTGCAATTAAACACCCGTGGCTGGCCATGTCAGCTGACTCAGGCTCGCAGGACTCAGGCTACGGGGCTGTTTAGACGTTAGGGCTCAGGCTGGAGCCAAGGCTCAGGGACCCCAGGAAGAGGGAGGATCCCCAAGCCAAAACATCTACACCGCAGTTAAACAGCCCCGTAGCCCAAGCCCTGTGAGCCAGACCCAGCTGACCCAGGCCAGCCACAGATGTTTAATTGTAGTGTAGACATACACATACACTTCCCTTATCAGAGAACCTGAATGCTGATCTGGATTTGAGAGAGGAATTCAGTCACAACAGCCCATTCAGCCTTTGGATCCTCTCCTCAGATGGCCAATATAGGGACAAGTAATGCCCATTGTACTGGTGCTTTTTGGATGAGAACTTCTGCCTGCAGGGGACTGGAGTAAGAAAGTCCCCCAACACATCTTCAACTCACTTCACATGAACCAAAGAACATCCACCACATGGCAGTCACGCAGGTCACTG
>NW_020698413.1:0-7212 GCF_002925995.2 Terrapene triunguis
CAAAGAAAGCAATCAAAATAGTGAAGCACAGGAAGCATAAGAGAAGATGAAGGCAGAGCTATAAGAAGAATCTAGACTCCAGACAAAGGAGTATGCATAATAGGCTTCCATGGGGGGGGGGGGGGAAATCATAAGAGGGATGACGAGTAGAATGGAAGAATAGAGAACAGCAAGAGTAAGAAGAAATAAACCAGTCCCACTACATTTCTAGACTCCTGAGGGAAGCCTCTTCTTTTGGGGGATGGGGGAGAAGAGAAAGAGAGAGAGAACATTTAGTACAAAGCTCTTTTCTTTTTGCATGTTAATTAGTGGAGATATCCTATCTCCTAGAACTGGAAGGGACCTTGAAAGGTCATCGAGTCCAGCCCCCTGCCTTCACTAGCAGGACTAAGTACTGCCCCAGATCCCTGAGTGGCCCCCTCAAGGATTGAACTCACAACCCTAGGTTTAGGAGGCCAATGCTCAAACCACTGAGCTATCCCTCCCCCCGTGTCTAATTGTACAATAAAAAAAACAGATTAGCTCAGATGAATGTAATCTTTGAAAGAATTAATTTAAAAATCTGGAGAAAAATAATCAATCCAACTTTAGCAAAAATTTCATACTAAAGTTTTCTTACACTGCTCATAGTGGAAATGTGGTAAACAAAACAATTTCTCCTGAACATTATTTTTAAAACCGCACACAATGTATTTCATCTCCAACACCAGTAAGATTTGTTACTATTGAACTGCAAAGGATTTTTATAATTGAACAATTATGGTTTACAACCATGTTTCTCAATGATAAAAAGTCAATGCTTTGGACAATTTAAGGATAATTAATCATATTTAAAACACCTATTTTGTACTGTGATGTTTTACGTTAGGCATTTCAAATAAAGCCAGCAGGGGACAAGGGGAATGGGTCGAGTTGGAAAGTAATATTTGTTGTTTTCAGTAGTTCTCCATTAAATATTTTTGCAATGATGCTTTTAGTCAGTTTCATTTTGTTCTCTGTTCTTAATATTAGTTCCTAGAAAAGCAAATATCATACCCTTTGAAAAATATATGACAATTGACTAAAGAGCTGTACTTTATATCTGAACACCTACTACTTTCCTCATACATTGATTAGGAGTTGAAAGTGTGTACTTTTCCATCAGCAGCAATCCTTGAGTTAAATACTGCAATGCCAAATTCAATAAGAATTTAGCTGTCATTAGTAAAAAGTGAAATAGCAGGTAACAAGTTTGAAGAGGCTTTGACTTAAACAGCACCAGGTTAAAAAATATTTAAAAACAAAGTAATTAATAGCACTAGTTAGCAGAACTGGAATTAATGAATGAAGAAATAGGAATTCCTGAATAAAGGAAGATATTTTTGCAGGGAATCATGATTGGAAAAATACATTGACTCCTTTTACAAATATATGATGGAGAGTTGTCAAGACCATAAAACTGGGTGCCTAAAAGTTAGGCTCCTAAGACTGTAAGTGGCCTGAATTTCAATAGCATTGAGCAGCCATGAACTCTTATTGAAGTCAATATAATTAGTACTACTGAAAATCAGGCCCGTTACTTAGCCATCTAACAATGACTTAGGACTCAAATATTAAGTATCCGTTTTTGAAATTTTTGACCTTTCTCTCTCCTTGCCATAGATACAACAACCCTCACACTAGTAACTGAATTCCAATACTTGAAAGGAAGCAGTTTTTAATACTGTCATTTTAATCTGGGATTAATTCTTCTCACACTTAATCATTAATGCTTCTTCAGAGAAAATATTTTATTTTTATTTATTCTGTTATCTATCTGTAATGCCAGTTGTAAACTCCACAGTTTGGAGACAGAAAATAATAAATCCAGACCAAGTTTTTTTTTTTAATTAGACAAAAGATGGATTTGACAAAAGATAGAGAATGAGGACTTGCATATGATTAAGTGGAAGAATTAAGTTTCTCGGACTGCTTTCAGAGCTGGTGTAATTGGCAAGACTTGAGGGACAGATGGCTGTCTACTCAGATATCAAGTATGCCAAATCAACCTGAACAAAAATGAGAACAAGCAGAAATGCCTCATTCCTTATCCTCGCTTTACAACTGCAAGCAATCTTACAGTAAGAGCTGAAACAACAATCAAAAAGCCATCAGACACATCTGACAAAACAGTGCAAGTTTTTAACATGTGCAATACCCCATTGTTTTTCTTAGTGCACAATTTAGAATTTGCTGAATTGGGAAATAAGAGAACAAGTGGAGATTAATAGTTACCAGGTCAGTGGACAGCAGAAAGAATACTGAGGAACGTTACCATTAAAAAAAATGAAAGTCTTCTTTTGACAACTTTTACCTAAAAGGCTTTTCAATGATTGCTGTTTCTAACCCCGGTGCCAACTCTGTCCGCATATCTATTCAAGGGACACCATCATAGGACCTAACCACTTCAGCCACACCATCAGGGGCTCATTCACTTGCACATCTACCAATGTGATATATGCCATCATGTGCCAGCAATGCCCCTCTGCAATGTACATTGGCCAAACTGGACAGTCTCTACGCAAAAGAATAAATGGACACAAATCTGACATCAGGAATTATAACATTCAAAAACCAGTAGGAGAACACTTCAATCTCCCTGGTCACTCAATAACAGACTTAAAAGTGGCAATTCTTCAACAACAAAAAACTTCAAAAACAGACTCCAATAAGAAACTGCAGAACTGGAATTAATTTGTAAACTGCACACCATAAAATTAGGCTTTTCATTTAAAATTAAATTAAAATGCAGAGCCCCCCAGACCGGTGGCCAGGACCCGGGCAGTGTGAGTGCCACTGAAAAATCAGCTCACGTGCCGCCTTCAGCACACGTGCACACGTGCCATAGGTTGCCTACCCCTGAATTATAGTATTAAAGGAGGTTCCCAACTAGTCATTCTGAGACTTACTGAATTCAGAGTCATTTTAAGCACATGTATTTTAAAATCTAAGATGCAAAAAGGTAACAAAAAATTAGAAAACAATAGTTTAACTTTAAACAAAAGCAGTCTCAGCATCTTGCAGGAAACGATTCCAGAGCAGTGAATTATACAGAACTTTATAAACCACACTAATGCCAACATAAGAAAGATACCATCAAGTATATTCATAGCCCTAGTCTCACCATAGGACAGCCAATAGTTACAATACACATAGTTCCATTACTGGCCCAAACATGTGCCTAATCTGCTCACACTAAAGTTGAGGCAAACGTTTTAATACATTTAATATGTGCAATGTTAATTTTGTATCATTCTGTCATGTGGTACCAACTTACATGCCTTACAAAAGTCTAAATATATTACTTCAACACTATTACCTTTATCAGCCAAACTTCTAAACGCATAAAAAATACCAAATTAATTTGACAAGATCTATTTTCCATAAACCTTTGCTGATTGGCATTAATTATATTAGTATCCTTTTAATTCTTTATCAACCGAGTCCCATATCAGCTATTCCACTATTTTGCTTTGGATCAATATCAAGTTGACAGATCTATATTTATTCAGGTTGTTCCATTTATTCTTTTTAAATATTGACTCATTAGCTTTCTTCCAGTTCCCTGAACTTCCCCAGTGTTCCAAGACTTATTGAAAACCAACAATGATCCAGAGAACTCCTTGGTCAACTCTTTTAAAACTCTTGCATGCAAGTTATCTGGACCTGCTGCTGGGAAAAGTTTGGAAGAGAATAAAACTTTTTTGTCTATTCCCATTGAAAAGAAATTGTTTAGAAAACAGTTGTTCAACTCTGTCAGTAATGTTTCTCTTGGCAGAGAGATAGAGGTTCATTTGGTACTTCTTATTCTATAGGCTATTGGAAACAAGATTTGTTGCAGAAATCATGTGATTGAAGATGTTTGCCAACTTTACTATTCACACTTCTTCTTGTGGTTCTCAAGAGGGAAGCTGGGTTAGAAAGCAGTGGTAAAATCCTGACCTTACTTAAGTCAATGGGAGTTTTTCCATGAACTTCAACGGGGCTAGGATTCCACCCTGGGTGTTTAGCAGAAAACCAAGAGCAAGATGGGAAACTAAAAAACAAAAGCACCCAAACAACAGTGACATCCACAATGAAAAGGGAATTAAAACCAAGGTTAATTGCCATGTCGCTGATTGCACAACAGGATCACTGCCTAGAATGTATTCACACTGTTCACTAAGAACTGAGAAAAAAGGATGGGAAAGTGTCTACTAAGTGACTAAATGCATCACTTTTGATAATGCAATGGAGTTTTCCTGAAAAGACAAGCATGTACATAGCCGTAATGAAAGCTGAACCACAAAACTGCAATATCCAAGAATAAAATTTCGTATTTTCTTGGTTCTGAATAGATGAGTCAGACTCCATTGCTAGTGAGCAGTTGAATAATTCGGGTGTGGTTTCGTAATTCCTAAAAGACTGAAACAAGTGTTAAGTTGCAAAAGCAGTTGTTAAACTGACTGCCCCTAGGCTTGTCTTCACCAGGATTTCAAAGTGTGTTAGAACATGTTAGCAAACACCTATTCTAAACCTCTAGTGTAGACTTTAACATATGCTAGTTGGTCAGGCAGAATCATAGGCTTAATTGTTGAGTTACACCAGGGAGGAATTTAGCCCATGGTTTCACATTTACAGACATGTCTGTTCACAACTCAGTGTTTGTTTTGACTAATAGAAAGGTGTGTTGTTAGATCAGGGGTCGGCAACCTTTCAGAAGTGGTGTGCCGAGTCTTCATTTATTCACTCTAATTTAAGGTTTCGCATGCCAGTAATACATTTTAACGTTTTTAGAAGGTTTCTTTCTATAAGTCTATAACACTGGTCTACAATTTTTGAGAAGTCATCTGCTTCAGAGATAAAATGTGCTATTTATTATGTATTTTGATGTGCTGAATTCAAATATGACAATTAAAACAACTGATTGGCTACTGTTTCTAAGATATTTAAGTTTTTACATTTTATGTCTATGTATATTGTGTAGATAGTAGAGTTTTAATCATAAATTGTAAACCTAGGTCTTTTCATGTGTTTATGGTTGCTTTACATGATAATATTTCACCTGTCCTGTTTATGTAACACTTTAAAAATCAGCAAAAGGGTTATATAAATAAAATTTATTATGAAACAAAAGGCAAAAAACTATTCTGTACACAGTTTAGTCCTATTCAGTGTCTACTCGGCGCTTCTTGGCTTGTCTCTTGTATTCATTAAATGGAGCATCTCTTGTCACTGTCCAGCAATAGTCTGCAAGCATTGATGGGCTCCATTTGCCCTGATAGCGTTTCTCCATTGTTGCAATGTCCTGGTGAAATCGCTTGCCGTGCTCGTCGCTCACTGCTCCGCAGTTCGGTGGAAAAAAAAATCTATATGAGAGTGCAAAAAATGTATCTTTAGTGACATGTTGCAACCAAGGCTTTTGTATGCCTTGAGGAGGTTTTCCACCAACAACCTGTAGTTGTCTGCCTTGTTGTTTCCGAGAAAATTTATTGCCACTAACTGGAAGGCTTTCCAGGCCGTCTTTTCCTTGCCACGCAGTGCATGGTCAAATGCATCATCTCGAAGAAGTTCACGAATCTGAGGACCAACAAAGACACCTTCCTTTATCTTAGCTTCACTTAACCTTGGAAATTTTCCACGGAGGTACTTGAAAACTGCTTGTGTTTTGTCAATGGCCTGGACAAAGTTCTTCATCAGACCCAGCTTGATGTGTAAGGGTTGTAACAAAATCTTCCTTGATTCAACAAGTGGTGGATGCTGAACACTTTCCCTCCCAGGCGCCAATGACTGTCGGAGTGGCCAATCTTTCTTGATGTAGTGGGAATCCTCTTGCACGACTATCCCATTCACAGAGAAAACAGCAGTACTTTGTGTATCCAGTCTGCAGACCAAGCAAGAGAGCAACAACCTTCAAATCACCACAAAGCTGCCACTGATGTTGGTCATAGTTTATGCACCTCAAAAGTTGTTTCATGTTGTCACAGGTTTCCTTCAGATGGACTGCATGACCAACTGGAATTGATGGCAAAACATTGCCATTATGCAGTAAAACAGCTTTAAGACTCGTCTTCGATGAATCAATGAACAGTCTCCACTCATCTGGATCGTGAACGATGTTGAGGGCTGCCATCACACCATCGATGTTGTTGCAGGCTACAAGATCACCTTCCATGAAGAAGAATGGGACAAGATCCTTTTGACGGTCACGGAACATGGAAACCCTAACATCACCTGCCAGGAGATTCCACTGCTGTAGTCTGGAGCCCAACAGCTCTGCCTTACTCTTGGGTAGTTCCAAATCCCTGACAAGGTCATTCAGTTCACCTTGTGTTATGAGGTGTGGTTCAGAGGAGGAGGATGGGAGAAAATGTGGGTCCTGTGACATTGATGGTTCAGGACCAGAAGTTTCATCCTCTTCCTCTTCCTCGTCTGACTCAAGTGAGAATGATTCTGGTGCATCAGGAACCGGCAGTC
The DNA here is from genome assembly GCF_002925995.2 of Terrapene triunguis. NCBI lineage: Eukaryota > Metazoa > Chordata > Testudines > Emydidae > Terrapene > Terrapene triunguis. The sequence goes on from NW_020698413.1 coordinate 6,475, forward strand.
CTTCTCCGTGGGGTACTGGGCGTATAGCTGATGGAATGTTTGGATAATGCACAGTCCACTTTTTCTTCTTTGACACACCTTTCCCAACTGGAGGCACCATGCAGAAGTAACAATTGCTGGTATGATCTGTTGGCTCTCTCCAAATCATTGGCACTGCAAAAGGCATAGATTTCCTTTTCCTGTTCAACCACTGGCGAAGATTTGTTGCACAAGTGTTGCAGCATATGTGTGGGGCCCACCTCTTGTCCTGATCTCCAATTTTGTAGCCAAAATAAAGGTGATAGGCTTTCTTAACCATAGTGGTTATATTGCGCTTTTGTGATGCAAAAGTCACTTCACCACAAACATAGCAGAAGTTATCTGCACTGTTCACACAAGTACGAGGCATCTCTGCTCACTTTGGCTAAACAGAAATGTGTCCCTTTGCAAAATCAAACACTGACAAATAAGAGAGCACGACACTGTATGATTTCTAGAGCTGATATAGGGCAATTTGTTCAGCAGAGTGATGTAAGCTTCGTTATGATTGCATCATCCATGACTTCTAGGAATAACATGATGCAATTCATATCATGTATGACGCAATACCAGCTTCAGATTGAATCATTCATTGTTTTGCCTAAAAAGCAAGTTTACTGTCCAAACCCAGTCATAGATTTATTCATAGATCTAGTCAAAGATGTATTTTAGTTGTAACCCTTCTGCCCATCTAGTTGGCAGCAACAAGGGCCGGGTTCT
>NW_020698414.1:0-9178 GCF_002925995.2 Terrapene triunguis
ATGTAAAGGTGCAGTGCACCAAACAGAATCATTACTACATACACATCTGGAAATTGTCAGAGTACAGCAGTGAGCTAACCACACCCCTGTCACGCCTCCGACCCTGGTGGGCAATGGAAGGAGGAGGTATACAGATGCAGTATACCTGGCATTACACCAGCCTGGGTTTCCCCCCAGTCATGGGAATACTCAGCTAAACAGGTGAAGCAGCTTTGAAGACTTTGCACTGCCATAGCCGGAGCCAGGATCTGGCCCATTGTCTGATTCAGTATGAAAACTCCAGTAAACTCCTCTCTCCTCTCACTCTAGATTATATGAGTACGAGGCACTTGGCAGGCTACAAGACGTTGCTATAGAACCATACTCAGGTATGGAAATGGATTAAACATTGACCATATTTCCCAGAAACACAGACAATAAAAGGCATTACAATTTGCAGATAGGGCTGCCCACAGGGAACATAGGGAAACACCTACTTTTAACATTGTGTATGTTATGAAACAGAAGACGGAAATGAGCCCTCCGTTCACAAAGTTTGCCAGCCAGACGCTCCTCCTGAAAGGCATCTGTGTGTGGGCAAAGAACCTTTGTCTGGGTCAGACATCCAGGTAGGATAAATGCAAATACTCTCCTCTCTCCCCTTGCATACCATGCATTAAATAAAAGTGCGCCATTCCCCTGGTGTGTTCTTCCCCGCTCTGAATAGTTTATTTTCTGTCTAATATGGTTTAGGGGAGTGGGACTTCTCCATTTGAGGTTGTCTGATAGGAGAGGACACTGGGGCTTCCTAGTAACTTGTCATGGTCCCATGGTTCTTACCAGCGTGTGAGAGGGCTCTCCACCTTGCTCTGCTGTGCAGCCATTTTCTTTTAGTTTATACCTTTAAAAGATACCATAGACTAGAGTTTCCACCCCCCCTCTAAAGAAATACCATGTATCAGAGATAATGTATGCGGGGGGGGGAGGGGCGGTTATGTGGGATCATGTCCCCCCCCAGTTTTCTGCCAGGTTTATATTTATATATTTTGGGGGGGAGTAGTTCAAAATTGTGTCCCCGCACTATCAACAGTTGTGTCATCCGCTCCTTGTATTGTTAGAATACTTCGTTTGTTGAATTGCCTGTCTGACACGGAAGTTTGAGTAGGGGAATCTTTGTGTTTATTTAGGATTAAAGATTTTCATTCTTTTCACTCCCATAATTTAATGGTATAAGAAGTTTGTAATTTGCCAATGTCAAGACTACGAAGGTACAGACGCCAGGAACTAAGATAAAAATGCTTCTATTGTCTAGGCCATTGGCTGCGCCCAGATATTATTGTAAATTACTATAATCTGAACGCGTAGTACCGGATATTATTATGATTCCTGATGCTTTCCATTACAAGAGCCTTGTAGCGGGGTGGTCAACCCGCTCCGGTCCAGAGGGATTAAAAACAGCCCTGGGAGGGGCAGGGCCGGCTCTGGCTTTTTTGCCGCCCCAGGCAAAAAAGCCTCCGGCCGGAGCCCCAGCGGGGGCTCCACTCTCCCCCCGGCGGCCGGGGGGAGGGCGCGGGGGGGCCGGCCGGCCGGAGCGCCGGGGGCAGGGCGGCGAGCCCCGGCGGGGGCTCGGCTCGCCCCCCACTCCGGCGGCCAGAGCGCCGGGGGCAGGGCAGCGAGCCCCGGCTGGGGCTCGGCTCTCCCCCTCCCCGGCCAGAGCGCCGGGGGCAGGGCGGTGAGAGGGCGGCGAGCCCCGGCTGGGGCTCGGCTCTCCCCCCGGCGGCCGGGGGGAGGGCGCGGGGAGGAGGGCGGCCAGAGCGCCGGGGGGAGGGCGGCGAGCCTGGCTGTGGCCCCGCTCTCCCCGGCGGCCGGAGCGCCGCGCCGCCCCCCTCCAGGTGCCGCCCCAAGCACCAGCTTGGGTGCCTGGTGCCTGGAGCCGGCCCTGGGGAGGGGGCTGTGGCTGGAGAAAGCAGCTTTGAGGCTGAGCTGATTGGGGGAAGTGGCTGCAGCGGGGGCCATGCCCCAAACAGACTCAGCTGGCCCTATAAAGGCAGGGAAGCCAGGGGCAGACAGATAGTTTTCCTCTACTTGTTGAGGGAGAAGGGCCTGGCTGCTTAGAAGCTGGGAAAGTTACCTAGAGTGGAGCAGGGCTGGGAAAGGCTAGAGGAGTTGGGGAGCTCCAGCCTGGAGACCCCCCTGGGCTGCAGGCCTTGATAAAGGCTAGGACAGGTACTGGGGCTACAGAGGGGTAGCCTGGTGTAGGCAAAGGCAGCAGGTCCAAACCCCCCTTTGCCAGTGATGAATGGCATGTACACTGCAGTCTGCCCCAGTGAGCGGGGGCTAGATGGTGACTGGCAGTAGCCATATTCTGAGGTGAAGTGGGGTAGTGGCTGGGGGTTCCTCTGGGAGGGGGAGATCCAGAATTGTGGGGGTACTGCTGGGGGACAGCACCCAGTTAAAGGGGCACCGGGGTCTGGTAGGGACACGGGGGCCAGCAGTGGCGGCGAGACACCGGCCTGAAGAGGGCGCTCTGGAAGCTGGAGAGCTAATTCTCAGAAGTAACCAGCAGGAGGCGCCGCCGGGTGAGTCTGCGCCAGCTTACAAGCCTGTTTTCAGTTTCTTATAACTGTTTGCACTGAAATTTTCCATGCCAGTTGTCTGCCTCAGGCTTCATTTTTTGAAAAATTTCAGACCAAATGTTGCAGCTGTTTCTGAGAACGAGTCTAGGGAAAATGTATTGTTTTGCCCTTGTTCAAAAATTCTATTGACCTTTTCTTCGAGAAATTCTAGCATCCTGATTCCGTGGAGCAGGGACTTTAATGTTGGCAGGGGGATGAATGCATCTTTTGCCATTCCCATGAAAATCAATAAAAATTTGTCCAAGTTGTTAGCTTTTGAAAAATCGCAGTTCACACATGCTCAATAAAGACTTGCTAGACCAAAATAGATTTTATTGACTTGGTTGGTTATTCCCTGTCTAGTCTTGTTGTATAGTTCTGTGTATTTTCTCCAATATAGCCTAAGAGTTCTCTCTGGGGCTCGGCAAACCAAGAGTATATGGAATTGCTCCATGCTGGGTGCTGTTCCTAAGACTGAGCTACCAGCCCGCACTCTTTAAATCAGTCCTGCTACACTGTTCTCACTCATAGTTTGGTGTCCTCACTGGCTACCAGTGTGCTCCTGTTAATGAGGGACTTGAGCTGTGGAGTCCACATCCAAACTCTCCTAAAGTTTGGGGAGATTTGGCTCATTGAGAACTAGATTGTACCAGCCAGACACAGTCCTGAGTAGGGAAGCCACACAGTCCTAGATTGAGAAGTTGTGCCTCAGGGTTTCCCAGTTTACAAGACAGGTGCACAGCTTGCATCATACTTTGGATTGAAGCAGCCTGTTCTCTCTGGTGTACCCAGCCTCCTCCGTGATATATATGTGAGAGTGTGTGTGGCTGAAGTCATTGTCCTCAGCTCCTTGAGTGCTGGGACTGTGATTATGGCAAGCAAAGTAGGGAGGTTCCTTATGTGCATGTTAGGGCCAGTCACAGTTTAGACCTGAATAAAGCAAGCCTCTGTAAGAAACCTGTTTCATTCAGCATGATTAGCTAGTACAGTTGAAAATGTTATGTTCCAGACACAGGTGATTTTCCATGACATTTGAAACTTGATGTGCTCTTGCATAAAGTTTGCAGCAGTCCAAGTGATGCAGGAGCTGCAGAAACCAGAGTTGCACTGAGTAAGATACCCTGCACTGCTTCATTCAGTGTTTATCTGCATGGCACATGACTGCGTCTTCAAGATGATGGGATTTCTTTTTAAAAAACCTACGTAAGCAGAATCTGAATGAGCTCTCCCCTGACATCTAGTGGTGAGATATGGAAAAGACTTCAGGAGCTGATCTCATTTGCATGAACACACCCACCCTGCCTAGGTGCTCAGCATGATGGGATTGCTGGCCCAAATGACCACTTGTGGCTGGTTTTGGATCCCCAGTCTCCTTGTTATTGAGGCAGAAGTAATAAAGGGTTGTTATCCTTGTTGTGTGAACCGAGGGCAGCAGAACTGTACCCCAATGGAGGGACTTACCCTCAACTTAACAGCACTTGCTGGGCAGGGGACATGGGTTCCAAAGCCCAATGAGTTGGAAGAGGGTGGGAACAGGGACTGGTGGGGGTGGGCCGGGCTGGGCTGGGCTGGGCCGGGCCGGGCCCGGCCCTGTTTAAGGGGCCTAAGCACATTTGACCCTTCATCTCTCCATGGTGTAATAAAAGAACTAATTTAGACTCAATTGAGAGTCTTGTTACATGCTGCAGAGCTAAAATCACTGATACTGAGGTCTATGTATTAGAAGACATCCTTTGGGACAGTGTCTCTACTGCAAGAGACTGCCCAGTGCGCCAGCAATGAGGCTTCCTGACTAATTTGTCACTGAGAGCTGTGTTTAAGTGGGGGGCCCTGAAGTCATTTTGATGAGTGACCAGCTGGGTGGCTGGTGGAGAGGCGAGGCCAGGTGGTTGGCGGGTGGAGAGAGCCAGAGCAGAGCCCCGCAGAGAGGTGTGGAAATTGGCTGTTGGCGAGCGAGTGCCTGAGCAGCAGAGTGTGTAAGGTGCCTCCTTGCCCACCCCCTCCACAAAAGGACTTTTGGGTTGCTGGACTTAAGAACCTGAGGGGAAAAGGACACTGCCCAACTTACTTGGGGGTGGGTCTTTTTTGCTCATGGTTTGTGTTTATGAACCCTAGTTGCGGTGTTTTCCCAAATTAACGCTGAGTTACTTCCTTACTTTTATTAAAAGGATTTTGCTACACTCAGACTCTGTGCTTGTGAGAGGGGAAGTATTGCCTCTCAGAGGCACCCAGAGAGTGGTGTGTAATTGTCCCAGGTCACTAGGTGGGGGCTCGAGCCGGTTTTGTGTTGTGTTGTTGAAAAGGAACCCCTAGATACTGAACCCGGCCCTTGTTGCTGCTGGCTCCACCTGGCAGAAGGGTGACACCTAGGAAATGTGAGTGAAATGGTGTTAAGATAATGTTAATGTTGCATGGCTAAGCTAGCAAATATCAACAAAGTCTGAAACGCACCAAATGCCTGAAATTCCTAGGAAATACAGTTGCAACTTTTTCTCTGTTTCCATGTGCATATATTTTATGCTACAGTCTTTACTATATGATAATAGACTGATTCTCAAATATAAATGTTCATACCTGCAATACAATACCATTAATGGCTATTAGCCAGGATGGGGAAGGATGGTGTCCCTAGCCTCTGTTAGTCAGGGTGGTGATGGATGGCAGGAGAGAGATCACTTGATCATTACCTGTTAGGTGCCCCAGAGGAAGTGAACCTGGCATTGGCCACTGTCGGTAGACAAGATACTGGGCTGGATGGCATTGTGGTCTGACCCAGTATGGCCATTCTTATGTTCTTAATACAAAAGGAGTAATTTTGTTACATGGCTGTGTAGACAGCCAGTGAGTGTCAACTAACATTATTGTTGGCCTTTATAAGCTAACCTATAATCCACCTCTGTTTTGTATAATGTCTTCCAACCTATTTGTTTTGATTCTATATAAACCAGGCACTTACTGTGTATAAAATAGCTAAAGCACACTTGAAATGGTGTATTAACAACATTCAATAAAGGGAAAACAGAGATGTCCTTCATAGTCCTTCTTTGTTGTTGTTCTGTTAACTGTAGCCATATTACTCAGAGAATCACCATTACACCAGAAAGGCACTCTGGATATCTTACTTTAAACATCCCCTTTCCTTTATTTTTTTCTCTAAAGGAATGTAACTGGGTATTCATGTGGAGCTGCAGATATAATTCCCTCTACTCCACATATTAGAAGACCCAATGTGGAAATCCTAAAATTGAAACAAGATCATTTATAGTTCTCTTCAAAATGGAGTAACAAGATTCATGCAGAGAATGGAACCCAACTACTGATATTGATATCAGTTTCTAGATGTTTCTCCTACCTTTTATTGTTCAGACCTATAGGCTCATTCTTTTGCATCAGCACTCAAACATATCAGTAAGGATGTAATGATTAATGCCATTTCATTTTTTAACCTGGAATCTCTCCCTTATCATGGATAGAATGGTGAGGATCACTCTCGTGCTTAGGCATTATGATTTGTCCTTACCAAAGGTTGTTTGAGATACACCCGCATTTTTTATGTTTATCACCTGATGATTTTAAATACCTTTGACCCTTTTTCATTAATTTACTTTGAGCAAATAATAAACCAATTTGAGTGGAACTGATACTATTATACTGTTGCGCTCTCTGTCTGTGTGTAAATTAATGCGTGTGTGTGTGTGTTATAGGTGGCACAGGTAGCCTATGGTTAAGGTTGCCCAACACTTCCCATTATAACACCCTGTTTTCAGTGGCTTCTAACTTTGCCAATCTTGAACTGTTTGGACTGAAATTCTTCATGCTAGGTGTCTGCCGAAGGCTGAATTTTAAAAAAAGTTTCAGCTAAAATGGTTCAGCCATTTCTAAGAATGAGGTTACAGAACAATATGCTATTAGTTAATGTTCTAACAGATAAAGCACCTATCTATATGTCAGAAAAACAGCTGCATTACCACGGGGGATTTCAATCTGAGTGACTTGCTGGAGGTCTCATGATGCCAGTGCTAAACAATCTTTGGAATTTCTAAAAATTATAGATGACAATTTCCTGATTCAAAAAGTGTTGCATCCAACATGAAGGAATTCAACATTATATCCTACCTTGACAGATAATGAGAAATCGGTCACAGAAAAAACGGTTACTCACCTTCTCGTAACCCTTGTTCTTCGAGGTGTGTTGTTCACGTCCATTCCAATCAGATGTGTTCGTGCGCATGTGCACGGTAGTTGGAAGATTTTTCCCATAGCAGCCTCCGTTGGGTCGGCCTGGGCGCCCCCTGGAGTCGCGCCTTCATGGCGCTCATTATAGAGCCCTGCCGACCTACCACCCCCTCAGTTCCTTCTTGCCGGCTACTCCAACAGAGGGGTGGAGGGTGGGTATTGGAATGGACATGAGCAACACATCTCGAAGAACAACAGTTACGAGAAGGTGAGTAACCATTTTTCCTCTTCAGGTGCTTGTTCATGTCAATTCCGATCAGGTGACTCTCAAGCCCAAGTTCAGGAGGTGGGGTCGAAGTCATCCATTGATTGGAGCACTGCTCTTCCAAAGGCCGCATTGTCTCTGGCCTGCTGGGTAATCGCATAGTGCGTGGTGAAAGTGTGTATGGAGGACCATGTCGCTGCTCTGCAGATTTTCTGGGTGGAACCTGTGCCAGGAATGCTGTTGAAGAGGCCTGGGCCCTGGTGGAGTGTGCAGTGATTGGAGGTGTGGGCACCTTCGCTAGGTTGTAGCACTCACGGATGGAGGACGTGATCCATGACGAGATACGTTGAGAGGAGACAGGAAGACCTTTCATTCTGTCCACCACTGCCACGAATAACTGGAGAGACTTTCGGAACGGCTTCATTCTCTCGATGTAGAAGGCTAGCGCTCTGCGGACATCCAACGAGTGAAGTCTCTGCTCCCTGCTGCTGGAGGGTGGCTTAGGATAGAACACTGGGAGGAAGGTGGCTTGGTTGATATGAAACTGGGAGACAATCTTTGGGAGGAAGGCTGGGTGGGTTCTGAACTGAACCTTGTCCTTATAGAATACCGTATAAGGGGGCTCTGATGTCAGGTCCTTGAGCTCAGACACCCTCCTGGCTGAGGTTATCGCTACCAGAAACACCACCTTGTATGAGAGAGAGAGAGCAGGGAGCATGTCACCAGAGATTCAAAGGGTGGTCCCATGAGTCTGGAAAGGACCAGATTGAGGTCCCAAGCTGGGACAGGCTGTTGGACATGCAGGTATAGCCTGTTGAGACCTTTAAGGAAGCGGCTGACCATAGGGTTAACAAAGACCGAGCAGCCCTCTGCGCCTGGGTGGAAGGCAGAGATGGCGGCCAAGTAAACCCTTATTGACAACATGGACAGCCCCTGCTGCTTGAGATGGAGAAGATTGTGCCATTTATATTAGACTGAGGCGAGCATCGGGGACGAACTGTCCTGCACTGACCAGATTGAAAATCTCTTCCACTTGGCAAGGTAGGTGGCTCTGATGGAGGGTTTCCTACTGCCAAGGAGGACTTGTCTAACCTGATCCGAGCAAGAAAGCTCCATTGGGTTCAGCCATGGAACTTCCATGCTGTGAGGTGCAGCGATTCGAGGTTCGGGTGTTGGAGACGGCCGTGATCCTGAGTTAGTAAGTCCGGGAAGAGCGGCAAAGTGACTGGAGCTTCCACAGACATTTCCCGGAGTGATGTGTACCAGCGCTGGCAGGGCCAGGCTGGAGCTATCAATATCACTGAAGCTTGTTCCCTCCATATCTTGAGGAGCAGCTTGTGAACGAGAGGGATGGGTGGAAATGCATATAGGAGATGGCTTCCCATGGGAGGAGGAACACGTCCGCGATGGAGCTCGGGCTGTGATTCAGGAAGGAGCAAAACTGCTGGCACTTCCTGTTGTGTTGCATTGTGAACAGGTCTATCTCGGGAAAGCTCCACTGATGGAAGATTGAGGTCGCCATGTCCAGGATCGCTCATGGCCATGGAATGACCTTCTGAGACGGTCCACCAACTTGTTCTGAACTCCAGGGAGGTACGATGCTTGTAGATGTATTGAGTGCTCTACACAGAAGTCTCACAAGATGAGGGCTTCCTGGCACATGGGAGAGGAACGTGCACCCCCCTGTTTGTTGATATAGAACATCGCCATGGTGTTGCCTGCCATAACTGATACACATCTCCCTGTCAAGTAGTCTCAGAAAGTCTGGCACGCGAGGCACACCACTCTCAGCTCTCTGACACTGATGTGGAGAATGAGTTCCACCTGAGACCAGAGGCCTTGTGTTCTGAGTTCTCCCAAATGTGCTCCCCAGCCCACAGCTGATGCATCTGTCACTAGTGAGAGGGACGGCCGAGGGCTGGTGAGGGGGACCCCTGCACATACTACCTGTGGGTCGAGCCACCACTGGAGGGAGTCAAGTACCGGGTGAGGCAGGGTTACAGTCCTGTCCAAGCTATCCCAGACTAGCTTATACGCTAATGCTAGCCACGATTGAAGAGGTCGAAGTCTGAGTCTGGCATACTGTACTATGTAGGTACAAGCCACCATGTGTCCCAGGAGTTTCAGGCAATTCCTTGCTGTG
>NW_020698415.1:0-9060 GCF_002925995.2 Terrapene triunguis
CCCCCCACACCTCCCGTCCAGCCACACATCATTCCCCCACATGTCCCCACATCCCCCCACACCTCCCCTCCTGCCCCACATCCTACCTGCTCCCCTCCAGCCCCACATCCCCCCACAGAGCTGCACATGGATCCCCGGGCACAGCCACATGTGGATCCCTGGGCAGAGCTGCTCCTGGATCCCCGGTAGAGCCAGTAACATTTGGGGCCTGCAGGGGCAGGGCAGGGGTATTTGGACATTGCCACTTTCCCAGCTGAGTTCCCATGTGTCTGCCCTGCCTAGCAGTGGGGGCCCTGGGCACAGGCTCCTCTGGCTCAGCTGGGTAGCACCATGCAGCCATTGTTTGAGGTCACTGCTGCACCTCCCCAGCTGCAGCCTTGGCTCTGGAGCAGTGCAGGGATGCAGGCGCTAGGCTCCCTCCCGTGGACCTGACTTGGTTCTTTCTTGGGTTGTTTTTTCTCTGCAATGATTGGACATTAAATCCCTTTGGGCCTGGAAGTTCCCAGCTGCTCCCCAAAGGGGAACACATGGAGGGGGTCATGGCAGCAGAGAGAGAGCCAGGACTCCTGGGTCACATCTCTAGCTTGGGGTAGTCCCCTTGCTCTGCCTCAGTTTCCCACCTTTAGCGGGCTCACCTCACTGCCATGCCTGGCTGGGGGTGGGGGGGGAGGTGGAATCTGCTCCAGTTTGTGAAGCATGAGGGCCCCGCGTGGCTGTGTGCCATGGACAGGTGTGGTGTAGGCAAGGGCAGCGTGGTTGTGACCCATCAAGCGGCACTCACCACATCTGTGCTGTGGAGCCCCCAGAGCAGTCGTGGGTGCGTACCTGGGCCTGGCAGGCCATGGGGATTTAGTATCCGAAGCCCCATGTGGTAGAGGAAGACTAAAAAAAACCCCAGGGCCTCTGCCAATCTGACCTGGGGGGGAAATTCCTTCCCAATCCCAAATCTGGCGATCAGTTAGACTCTGAGCTTGTGGGCAAGCCCCACCAGCCAGACACCTGGGAAGGAATTCTCTGTAATAACTCAGAGTCCTCCCCATCTAGTGTCCCATCTCCAGCCATTGGGGATATTTGCTGCTAGCAGTCGCAGATCAATTACATGCCATTGGAGGCAGTCTCCTCATCCCATCCCCTCCAGAACAGTCTCAAGCTCAGTCTTGAAGCCAGTTCATTTTTTTGCCCCCACTCCTCCCCTTGGGAGGCTGTTCTAGAATTTCCCTCCTCTGATGGTTAGAAACCTTCATCTAATTTCAAGCCTAAACTCATTGATGGGCAATTTATATCCTTTTATCCCTCTGATGTATTCATAGAGAGCAATCAGATCTCCCCTCAGCCTTTGCGTGGTTAGGCTGAACAAGCCAAGCTCTTTGAGTCTCCTCTCACAAGGTCGGTTTTCCATTCTTCTAATCACCCTAGTCGCCCTTCTCTGCACCTGTTCCAGTTTGAATTAATCTTTCTTAAACATGGGAGACCAGAACTGCGCACAATACTCCAGATGAGGTCTCACCAGTGCCTTGTATAATGGTACTAACACGTCCCTGTCACTACTGGAAATACCTCGCCTGATGCATCCTAGGACTGCATTAGCCTTTTTCACAGCTGTACCACATTGGCGGCTCATAGTCATCCTGTGATCAGCCAATACACACCCAGGTCTTTCTACTCCTCTGTCACTTCCAACTGATACATCCCCAGCTTACAGCTAAAATTCTTATTAGTCCCTAAATGCAGGACCTTGCACTTCACACTATTAAATATCATCGCATTTCTATTACTCCAGTTTTCAAGGTCATCCAGCTCTTCTTGTGTGATACTCCGGTCCTCCATCGTATTGGCAATACCTCCCAGCTTTGTATCATCTGCAGATTTTATTAGCACTCTCCCACTTTTTGTGCCAAGGTCAGTAATAAAAATGTTAAATAAGACTGGTTCCAAGACTGATCCCTGAGGAACTCGCTAGTAACCTCTCTCCAGCCTGATAGTTCACCTTTCAGTGTGACCGGTTGTTGTCTCCCCTTTAGCCAGTTCCTTATCCACCTTTCAATTCTCATATTAACCCCCAACTTCTCCAATTGAATTAATAATTTCCCATGTGGAACTGTATCAGATGACTTACTGACATCCAGGTAGATTAGATCTACTGCATTTCCTTTGTCTAAAACATCAGTTATCTTCGCAGAGAAACAGATCAGGTTGGTCTGGCAGGACCTACCGTTTGTAAAACCAGGTTGTATTTTATCCCAATTACTGTTCATCTCTATGTCCTTAACTACTTTCTCTTTCAAAATTTGTCCCAAGACCTTGCATAGCTGAGATAAAAAATAGTTTCCCGGATCATTTCCCCCCCTTTTCTTAAAATAGGAACTCCAGCCATAGGGTACGACCCTTGAGTTTACCATTGGGCTTGCAATTTCATGTGCCAGTTCCTTTAATATTCTTGGATGGTCATTATCTGGGCCCCCTGATTTAGTCCAGTGAGGTGTTTGAGTTTGACTTCCACCTCGGATGTGGTAATTTCTACCTCCATATCCTCATTCCCATCAGCCACCATGCAACTACCTCTAAGCTCCTCTTTATCCTCATTAAAACCCGAGGCAAAGTATTCATTTAGGTGTTGGGCCATGCCCTGTGTTATTTTTAATCTCCACCCTATCCTAGTGCTTAGCAGCTCCACTTCTTCTTTCCTTGTTTTCTTATTTATTTGGCTATAGAACCTTTAACTGTTGGTATTAATTCCCTTTGCAAGATCCAGCTCTGCTTGGCTTTTGGCAGTTCTTATTTCTCCCCTACACAGCCCCCGCAGCCCTGCAATGCCCCTCAGTCCCAACCCACCCCCCCCCCCCCCCTGCAATGCCCCCCCGCCCCCACCCCCCGCCCCCCCCCCGCTGCAATGCCCCTCAGAACTCAGTCCCGACCCACAGCCCCCTGCTATCCCAGCCCCGTGCTCCCACCACCATGGAAAAAGGACCAGAGGGACAGAAAGTCCAGTGTGGGAGAGGGAGCAGCAGCCCCTAAGGAGGGAGTCAAGTCCCTGGACTGTTGCCCCCTCCGGTCCCCTCCCCTCCAGGTCGATGCTGATAAAGACTCTGCAAAGGAGCAATAATTTACAGGCTTGTAACTGAGAGACAAGCTGGGGAGCACTGGGCTCTCGGCATAGCTGGGGCATGGCTGGGGCAGTCAGGTAGAGTGGTTAAGGGTCAGGGGAATAGCTGGGTGGTTGGGGTGTGGCTGGGGGGTGCAGGGGGAGGTATTTACAGCTGAGCTGCTTCCCCTTTCCCAGGCGCTGGGCTGGTCCGTCTGTGCATGATTTGTTACTGGGAGTTTCCCCACTTGGAAAACAGCGAGCCACAGTCAGGCTAGGAGGAATTGCTGGGTGAGCTGCGCAGGAAGGTGGGGGAGGTCCCGTAAGCTTCACTACCCCCCACTGCCCCCTGCAGGTGGGGTCAGGAGCTGCAGCTCAGGCCAGCGGCCCCAGAGCTTGTGGGGATGCGAGAAGTGGTTGGTGCAGGAGTACAGGCCAGCCTAAGCCATGAGGGGGGCCAGCCTCAGGCCCCTGATTTGCCTGGCTAATCCCATGATGGGGCAGGGGCAGGGCCAGTGGGGGTGGGGGGGATAAAGCCTGCAGGGCAAAGAGCTGCTCCCGGCCTGCCCCTGCCCTGGACCCCCAGAGAATCCAAACCAGGTAGGGCCCTGGCCCCCAGATCCCAGCCCCAAGAGCTCGGGGGCAGGATCGCACTCTGGCTGCCCTGGGCCCAGCAATGGAGCTGGAGGGGTGTTGCCCCAACAGACTTCTCCCCAGAGCCACACCCCATGCAGAGTCCCCCACCCCCACATCCCTGGGGCAGACTCTCCCCCTTAATCCCTTGGGCTCAACCCAGCCCCCCCATGGGCCCCTGCAACATCCTCCTCCCTCTCCACCAGACCCTGGGACATTTGTCTCCCCACCATCCCCAGACCTTCACACCCCCCCCCCCCCCCCCAGCTCCTGGTCAGTGGGGTCAGCTGCTGCGCTGCAGATGCTCAGGCTCCAGGGGATGAGCTCACCCCACAGGTGAGGAGAGAATCTCCCCTGGGGAGCATGACCCAGCTGGGAGCCTCCTCCCTGCTCTAACCACCAGCCCCCACCCCCCTCCAAGTTCCTGGCTCCCAGCCCCCACTCCTCTCCCGAAACCAGGGATAGAACAAGAAGCAATGGGCTTAAACTGCAGCAAGGGAGGTTTAGGTTGGACCTTAGGAAAAAGGTCCTAACTGTCAGGGTGGTTAAACACTGGAATAAATTGCCTAGGGAGGTTGTGGAATCTCCATCTCTGGAGATATTTAAGAGTAGGTTAGATAAATGTCTATCCGGGATGGTCTAGACAGTATTTGGTCCTGCCATGAGGGCAGGGGACTGGACTCGATGACCTCTCGAGGTCCCTTCCAGTCCTAGAGTCTATGAATCTATGAAAAACCAGGAGTTCTGCTTCCCAGTCCCCCTGCTCTACCCACTAGCCCCCACTCCCCTCCCAGAGCCAGGGAGAGAACCCAAGAGTCCTGGCTCCTAGCCCCCCTGCTGTAACCACATGCTCTCTCTCCTTAACTGTAGAGCTTGTTTTGAGGTCCCTTGGCTAATTCTGAGCCCAAGTGAGGAAGGGGGGGAGCCCCCTGGGCCAGGCCTGGCTCTTTCTCTGCTTCCTAAAGTGGTCAGTCACTGAACTAATACCCTACCCCTGCAATCCCCTGGGCCTCCCCTCTGCCCCCCACAGGATTCTCCGTGCCCCATCCCTCTCCTCTGCCTCCCAGGCTTCCCCCTACCCCCCATTCCCCCTGGGCCTCCCCTCTGCCCCCCCCAGGTTTCCCCTGCCCCCCACAGGTCCTCCCTGCCCCCATGTCTCCTGGGCCTCCCTTCTCCCCCCAGGCTTCCCCCTGCCCCGCATCCCCTCAAGTCTCCCCTCTGTCCCCAGGCTTCCCCCTGCCCCACTCTCCCCTGGGCCTCCTCTCTGCTCCCCAGGCTTTCCCCTACCCCCCATCCCCCAAAGCCTCTCCTCTGCCCCCATCTCCCCTGCGCCTCCCCTCTGCCCCCAGGCTTCCCTCTGCCCCCATCCCCCCTGGGTCTCCTTCTTTTTCCCCATTGCCCACACCTCCCCTCTGCCCCCCAGGTTTCCCCCGCCTCACATCCTCCCAAGCCTCCCCTCTGCCCCTCATTCTCCCTGGGTCTTCTTCTGTCCCTCTATCCCCTCTGCCCCCACCCCCACACCCCCTGGGCCTCCCTCTCCACCCCCTTCCCCTGAGGCAGGCTCCTGCAGGGAGCAGGAATTTCTGGTTCTCCAGCTCCAGGCACCTGCAGGGGAGGGGGGGGCTGCTCCCCCCACCCCTGGCCAGCCCTTGGCAGCAGGGAGCCAGCGGGTCCTGCCCATCCCTGGGTGCTGGGAGGTGGTTCAGGAAAAGCAGCCCGGGCACATTCCAGAGCAGCTGGATCCCCCACTGGGTGCTGGGACCTGGGATGGGGGGCAGCAGAGGGGAACCGAGGTGCCTCAGCAGACCTGGGGAGCACAGGGCTGGGATAGCTGGGGGCTGCGGGTCAGGACTGAGGGGCACTGGCAGAGCTGGAGGGAGGCTGGCAGCAGCTTGCCTGGCTCTGCCAGGTGGCCCTGTAGCCCCGTGAGCTGGTTGATCTGGGCGTGATGCCCCAGAGTTGCCCAGGCCAAGAGCCTGAAATGGTCTAGTCAGACCCAGAGAGGCTGCCCCTCATCTGACCCCACTCCGAGCTCCCTTTCCAGCTCTGCCCAGGGGTGAGGAGTCACCCCAGGGAGGAGAATACGAGACAAGCTGGGGGGGTCTGTGTGAGCTGGGGAGGAGCCAGGGGGTCAGGGTGGGGTCTGTGTGACTGGGGAGAGTCAGGTGGGGATCTGTGTGAACTGGGGGGATGAAGGGGGAGTCTGTGTGAACCAGGGAGGAAGGAGGGGTCTGTGTGACCAGGGAGAGTCAGGGTGGGGATCTGTGTGACCCCGGAGGAAGAAGAGGGGTCTGTGTGACCCAGGGGGTCAGGGTGGGGGTCTGTAGGATTCAGGGGCCTGGCAGGGGGCTATGTCAGCTCAGTGGCTCCTTGGTGCCCCCTGTGAAGGGGCCCTGGGGCTGGCTGGGAGTGGGGGTGGGGAGTCAGCTCCCAGCTGCTCCCGTCCCTGCCCAGGGCCCCCAGCCCAGCAGAGCGGGGTGAGGCACCCAGGCAGCCAGCTGTTCCAGCAGAGCGGCCAGCTGTGGCAGCAGGTCCGAACAGCAGCCCATTGTATGCATAAGCTGGAGCGGTGCCCAGAGCCGGACAGGGGAGAGGCCCCCTAGCCCCACACTGGGGCATCGCCACCCTGTCCCCATGGCACAGCGCCCCCTAGCCCCACACTGGGGCATCGCCACCCTGTCCCTCAGCACGGCGCCCCCTAGCACCACACTGGGGCATTGCCACCCAGTCCCTGCAGCACAGTGCCCTCTAGCCCCACATTGGGGCATTGCCACCCTGTCCCTGCAGCACAGCACCCCCTAGCCTCACACTGGGGCATTGCCACCCTGTCCCTGCGGCACAGCGCCCCCTAATACCATGCTGGAGTCAGCATTGACTTCAAGGGGACAGCACCCCCTACACAGCCTCCTCCCACTGCCTTCCCTGCTCAGTCAAATCCCTGGAGCTCAATATATGTCACCTCCACCCAAGTGCCAGAGATGTGACCTCCAGATCTGTCCAATTTTCCAAAGGGATGAGGCTGCTCACCTCTCTGTTGGCGGGGGTGGGGAGGAAGGTGCTTCCTTTGCTCTGCATTGGGCTCCCTCACAAAACCCTGCTCTAACTACTAGACCCCCCATCCCCTCCCAGAGCTGGGCAGAGAACCCAGGAGATCTGGCTCCCAGCCCCCAGCTCTAACCCACTAGACCCTCCCCTTCCAGAGCTGGATAGAGAACCCAGGAGTCCTGGCGCCTGTGCTGGGGAGAGGGGTGGGTCAGTGGAGGCCAAGCTGTTATAAATAAAGGAGGATGGAAGAAAAGGGCAGCAGGGCAGAAGGAAGTGGGATACAAATAGCTGCAAGGGGGCAGGCCCCGTCTCCTCGGGGTGCAGTATAAATAGCCCCCCGTCGGAACGTTCCCAGCACACCAGGAGCTCCCAGCCTCCACTCCAGGCAAGACCCCTAACCCTGCACTGATGACGCAGGACAGCACCTCCTCGCTGATGGACCCCTCCCCAGCACACAGGCAGAATCGCTGCAACTCCTCTCCCCACCCCCCACCCCGCAGCCTCCCTGGCTGCTGAGCTAGTGTGTGGGACTCACCATTGGGCCGTGCAGAGCGGGGCACAGGAAGCACAGGCCCATGGTTCTCATGCCAGCCAGCAGGGGGCACATGACTTCATTTATTGCATGGTGCTCATGCAATGCTATTCCTAGTCTACTGGGCCCACCCCACCGACAGACAGGGCCTCAGGGTTAAGGTGGCACAGGGCCTTGCAGATGGCAGGCCAGGAGCCCCTCTGCCTGGGGGTGGGGGGGGGAAATCCCTTCAGCTACACCCCCCAACATGCTCAACTTTCCACCAGCTCCATGTCTCCTCCCAGAGGGGCCGTGCGCCCAACAATCCCAGCTGCATTACTCTGCACTCTGGGGTCCTGACTCCCAGCCTCACCCCCAGCTGGACTGACCACACACACTCTGTGTGAGAGTTCCCTCTGCTGGACTCCCAGGATCATGGCAAAGCAGGACACTGCTGCAGGGAAGCTCACAGCCTCTGGGGCAGTGGCAGGGATGGAGCTGGAATGCAGCACGGGGTCCATGGCTAGCCACCCTGGGGTCTGTTCTGGGGCTGCAGCACGTCCCAGTCCTGAGCTCTCCCTCTGGGAAAGGGTGGCCCAGCATAGGTCAACCTGGAATAGCCACCCCCGGGTCAGGCGCCTGCCAAGAAAGGAACGAGGCTGGATCCAGAGCAGCATTTTCCCAGACAGGCCCAGCCCGGGTCAGGGACTGGCATGCAGGAGATCATGGGCTGCGGCTGGGGCTGGGGAGGAGCCTCCCAGACACAGAGGGATGTCTAGGCAGAGGGGGAATCTCCCCAGAGCTGAAGAGAGCCTGTGGGGCTGCCCTCCACTCTGCTGGCCCTGCCCCACTGCATCCCCCACCCTGCTGCCCCCACTGCCACCCCCACCCTGCTGCCCCCACTGCCTCTCCCCACCCCCACTGCCACCCCCACCCTGCTGGCCCTGCCCCAGTGCATCCCCCACCATGCAGCCCCCACTCCTCCCCCCACCCTGCTGCCCCCACTGCTTCCCCACCACCACTACCCTGCTGCCCCCACTGCCTTCCCCCACCCCCACTGCCACCCCCACCCTGCTGCCCCTGCCCCACTGCATCCCTCACCGTGCTGCCCCCACTCCTCCCCTCACCCCACTGCACTCCACACCCTGCTGGCTGTGCTTTGAGTGAACCCTGAGCCCAGGGGCAACCTCCAGAGCCTGGAGCAGGGGGCCTCATGTTGCTGCAGGAGGTGGGGACAGTTGTTCAGGGCCAGGAAGGTTGTTGGGGGGTGGGTGGAGTGAGGTGGAGTGAGGGGGGCTCTTTGGGGGGCAGGAGCACGTAGGAATCCTGGGATTGTGGCAGAATACCCCGGGGGGATGTTTGTGGGGTGCCCCCAGAGATGGGAAGACAGGACTGAGGGAGTCTGAGGAGGTGCTGAATGTTTGGGGGGCTGGGGTGAAAAGGGGGAGTGGGATTTGGGGGAGGGGAGGGGAGGACACAAACACTTTCTAAGCGAAACAGAAATGGAGCTGGGGGGAAAAGCCGGCTCCAAATCAAGCCCAGATTGTGCATACGTGCGCACACACACACACTCACACATACATGCACACACATGCACACAATCCCTCCCCAACCTAGACGCATGCACACACACACACACACACACACGCAAACAATCCCTCCCAGACACATACACACACATGCTCTCTCACACACACACACACAATCCCTCCCAGACACACAATCCCTCACACACACACAGGCGCAGCTGCCAACACATGGAAACAATCCACCCTTTACTGCCGAGCTG
>NW_020698416.1:0-1601 GCF_002925995.2 Terrapene triunguis
GAGTGGAGGTGGGGTTAACCCCAAGTATCGCATCCAGCTCTTTGTAGAATCGGCAGGTCGTGGGGGGAGCACCCGAGCAGCCGTTTGCGTCGCGGGCTTTGTGGTAGGCACTCCGCAGCTCCTTCACTTTAATCCTGCACTGCAGGGCATCCCAGTCATGGCCCCTTTCCATCATGTCCTTTGATACCTTCCCGAAGGTATCGTAATTCCTACGGCTGGAGCGCAGCTGGGACTGGACAGCTTCCTCCCCCAAAACACTGATGAGGTCCAGCAACTCGCCATTGCTCCATGCTGGGGCTCGCTTGGCGCGTGGAGGCATGGTCACCTGGAAAGATTCGCTGATAGCACTTCACACCACGCCGGGCTGAGCAAACAGGAAGGGGATTTTTAGAATTCCCGGGGAATGTAAAGTGTCGGTCACATGGTTGGTTACCTGAGGCCAGGGCAGTAGAGTTTGAACTGATGACCAGAGTGGCTAGAACAGGCATTGTGGGATACTGCCGAATAATTCTGGAGGACATTCACAGCGCATTGGGCGGTCACAGTGGCGCCGCAGCGCTGCAGCGGCAGCACAATACTCGCTATTCCTCTCGGAGAGGTGGAGTACATGCAGCACTGCAACCACAGAGATACAGAGCTGCAAATGCCTTGCCAGTGTGGACGGGGAGTGAGTTACAGCGCTGAGGGAGCCTTTACAGCGCTGTAACTCACAAGTGTAGCCAAGGCCGTAGTCAGATGTCAGCCTGGGCCTCCACCACTTTAAGAAACAGAGTTGCCACAGCTCCTTTGCTGCTGGAGAGGTCAATGTCTTTGCATGGAATCCAGGAAGAGCTAATGGCCTAGTTCGGTGGTTCTCAAACCTTTTTTTTCTGCAGACCACTTGAAAATTGTTGAGGGTCTCGGCAGACCACTTAATGATCTTTCCAAATGTTGTTTGTACCATTAGCTAAGTATTGTAAAGCACTTTGGATAAAAGTGCTATATAAACAAAATTAATAATAATTAACGTTTTCTGTTCTATAGCTAAAAGCACACAACTCATATTTTAATATCAGTAGTCTTACCTTTCTAATGCAATGGATGTGCCCTCTCTCCCCTGCTGTGGCAGCCCCCAAGCTGGGGCTGGAAAGGAGGGCTGTCTCTCCCTGGAAGCCATAGCCCTGGAGCTGGGGAAAGTCGCCTCTTTCTCTCTGGCTGCTGCAGCCCTACACATCCCAAATTCCCCCCACCCTCTGCGCAGCTCCAATAATTAGGTGGGTGGCCCTTTATTGTCTCATGTGCAGCCACCCAGGCATGCACCTTAGAGGGAACTATCCATGGACCACCTGAATGGCGCTCGTGGACCACTGGTGGTCCACGGACCACAGTTTGAGAACCTTTGGTCTAGTTCATCCTTTGAGAGTTGGATCCCCCACTTGTTTATCTCCAGGTCTTTCAGAAGAATGCATCACATTAGAGTTAGGAGTCAGCAGTTCTTAATCAACTGGTAAAGTGTTGTGATGGTCATTCGTTGGAACCCCCAGCACTGTAATAAATAGGTGCAATATGGAATGTTTTTTAAATCCAGGAATGCGCACAATATATGAAAACATTTCTGCACA
>NW_020698416.1:1701-3430 GCF_002925995.2 Terrapene triunguis
AAAAAAAAAAAAAAAGCCGCGATCACGATCTGCAGCGGCAATTCGGCGGGAGGTCCTTTGCTCCGAGCGGGAGTGAGGGACCATCCGCCGAATTGCTGCCGAATAGCTGGACGTGCCGCCCCTCTCCAGAGAGGCCGCCCCAAGCACCTGCTTGCCAAGCTGGTGCCTGGAGCCGGCCCTGAGAGAAACCCAGCATATACATATAACACTGCTCTACAGCCAAAATGCTTCTGAAATAAATGTAGTCAAACTTTACTAATTCTGGGTCACTGAGAACGAAAATGATGCTTAAAATTGTTGATTGGCTCTAGTTTTCAAGATATGCTATTGGGTCAGTATATACAACCCTTGACTTGGGAATGGCGGAGGATAAGTGAGTTATAAAGGGAAGGGATCTCAATTTAAACCAGAAATGACTAAAATACATCTTTGACTGGATCTATGAATAAATCTATGACTGAGTTTGGACAGTACTTGCTTTTTAGGCAAAACAATGAATGATGCAATCTGAAGCTGGTATTGCGTCATACATTATATGAATTGCATCATGTTATTCCTAGAAGTCATGGATGATGCAATCATAACGAAGCATACATCACTCTGCTGAACAAATTGCCCTATATCAGCTCTAGAAATCATACAGTGTCGTGCTCTCTTATTTGTCAGTGTTTGATTTTGCAAAGGGACACATTTCTGTTTAGCCAAAGTGAGCAGAGATGCCTCGTACTTGTGTGAACAGTGCAGATAACTTCTGCTATGCTTGTGGTCAAGTGACTTTTGCATCACAAAAGCGCAGTATAACCACTATGGTTAAGAAAGCCTATCACCTTTATTTTGGCTGCAAAATTGGAGATCAGGACAAGAGGTGGGCCCCACACATATGCTGCAACACTTGTGCAACAAATCTTCGCCAGTGGTTGAACAGGAAAAGGAAATCTATGCCTATTGCAGTGCCAATGATTTGGAGAGAGCCAATAGATCATACCAGCAATTGTTACTTCTGCATGGTGCCTCCAGTTGGGAAAGGTGTGTCAAAGAAGAAAAAGTGGACTGTGCATTATCCAAACATTCCATCAGCTATACACCCAGTACCCCACGGAAAAGGACTGCCGGTTCCTGATGCACCAGAATCATTCTCACTTAGTCAGACGAGGAAGAGGAAGAGGATGAAACTTCTGGTCCTGACCCATCAATGTCACAGGACCCACATTTTCTCCCATCCTCCTCCTCTGAACCACACCTCATAACACAAGGTGAACTGAATGACCTTGTCAGGGATTTGGAACTACCCAAGAGTAAGGCAGAGCTGTTGGGCTCCAGACTACAGCAGTGGAATCTCCTGGCAGGTGATGTTAGGGTTTCCATGTTCCGTGACCGTCAAAAGGATCTTGTCCCATTCTTCTTCATGGAAGGTGATCTTGTAGCCTGCAACAACATCGATGGTGTGATGGCAGCCCTCAACATCGTTCACGATCCAGATGAGTGGAGACTGTTCATTGATTCATCGAAGACGAGTCTTAAAGCTGTTTTACTGCAGAATGGCAATGTTTTGCCATCAATTCCTGCTGGTCATGCAGTCCATATGAAGGAAACCTATGACAACATGAAACAACTTTTGAGGTGCATAAACTATGACCAACATCAGTGGCAGCTTTGTGGCGATTTGAAGGTTGTTGCTCTCTTGCTTGGTCTGCAGACTGGATACACAAAGTACTGCTGTTTTCTCTGC
>NW_020698417.1:0-9546 GCF_002925995.2 Terrapene triunguis
CAGTCATGCTGCACCGTCGTCTTAAGATGTAAAAAATAGATTTATTCTCCATTCATTTGCTTCCCCCCTCCCTCCTGCTAAACCCAGGCTTTTGAGTTCAATCTTTGGGGGGGGGGGCATTCTGTGTGACAGTTGTTTGTGTTTCTCCCTGATGCAAAGCCACCTTTCTTGATTTTAATTCCCTGTACCTGTATGCCATGTCGTCACTCGCCCCTCCCTCCCTCCCTCTTTCCCTCCCTCCCTTCTTCCCCTGGTCCGTCAGATACTACTTTCGCGCCTTTTTTCAGACCAGACGCCATAGCCAGCACTGGGATCATGGAGCCCGCTCAGATCACCGCGGCAATTATGAGCACTATGAACACCACGCGCATTGTCCTGGAAAACATGCAGAGCCTCCTGGACATGCCAAAGCCAAACCAGGACCAGCTGAGGAGGAGGCGATTGCAGCGCGGCGACGATAGTGATGAGGAAATTGACATGGACCTCTCACAAGGCACAGGCCCCAGCAATGTGGAAATCCTGGTGTTACTGGGGCAGATTCATGCCGTGGACCGCCGATTCTGGGCCCGGGAAACAAGCACAGAGTGGTGGGACCGCATCGTGTTGCAGGTCTGGGACGATGCCCAGTGGCTGCGAAACTTTCGCATGCGTAAGGGCACTTTCATGGAACTTTGTGACTTGCTTTCCCCTGCCCTGAAGCGCCAGAATACCAGGATGAGAGCAGCCCTCACAGTGGAGAAGCGAGTGGCGATAGCCCTGTGGAAGCTTGCAACGCCAGACAGCTACCGGTCAGTCGGGAATCAATTTGGAGTGGGCAAATCTACTGTGGGGGCTGCTGTGATCCAAGTTGCCAGGGCAATGAGAGACCTGGTGATATCAAGGGTAGTGACTCTGGGAAACGTGCAGACCATAGTGGATGGCTTTGCTGCAATGGGATTCCCAAACTGTGGTGGGGCGATAGACGGAACCCATATCCCTATCTTGGCACCGGCGCACCAAGCCACCGACTACATAAACCGCAAGAGGTACTTTTCAATGCTGCTGCAAGCCCTGGTGGATCACAAGGGACGTTTCACCGACATCAACGTGGGCTGGCCGGGAAGAGTACATGATGCTCGCGTCTTCAGGCAGTCTCTTCTGTTTCGAAAGCTGGAGGAAGGGACTTTCTTCCCAGACCAGAAAATAACCGTTGGGGATGTTGAAATGCCTATCGTGATCCTTGGGGACCCAGCCTACCCCTTAATGCCATGGCTCATGAAGCCATACACAGGCAGCCTGGACAGCAGTCAGGACCTGTTCAACTACAGGCTGAGCAAGTGCCGAATGGTGGTGGAATGTGCATTTGGCCGTTTAAAAGCGCGCTGGCGCAGCTTACTGACTCGCTCAGACCTTAGCGAAAAGAATCTCCCCATTGTTATTGCTACTTGCTGTGCGCTCCACAATATATGTGAAAGTAAGGGGGAGACATTTATGGCGGGGTGGGAGGTTGAGGCAAATCGCCTGGCCGCTGATTACGCGCAGCCAGACACCAGGGCGGTTAGAGGAGCACAGCAGGGCGCGGTGCGCATCAGAGAAGCGTTGAAAACCAGTTTTGTGACTGGCCAGGCTACGGAGTGAAACTTCTGTTTGTTGCTCCTTGATGAACCCTCTGACCCTCCCCCACCACCCTGTTAACTCTACTTCCCTGCAAACCAACCACCCCACCCTCCCCTACTATCCTCCCCCCTTCGAGCACCACTTGCAGAGGCAATAAAGTCATTGTTGCTTCACATTCATGCATTCTTTATTACTTCAGCACACAACTAGGGGGATAATTGGAAAGGTAGCCCGGGATGGGTGGGGGAGGAGGGAAGGAACAGGACACACTCCAATTTAAAACTTTAAAACTTATTGCACTGGAAATCATCTAGGGTGGAGTGAGTGGGTGGCCGAAGGCCCCCCCACCGTGTTCTTGGGCGTCTGGGTGAGGAGGCAATGGGACTTGGGGAGGAGGGCTGCTGGTTACAGAGGGGCTGTAGCGGCGTTCTCTGCTCCTGCTGCCTTTCCTGCAGCTCAACCATACGCAGGAGCATATCACTTTGATGCTCCAGCAGCCGGAGCATCGACTCTTGCTTTCTGATTACAAGTTGACGCCACCTCTCCTCTTCAGCCCGCGTTTCAGCACGCAACTTCTCATCTTCAGCACGCCACCTCTCCTCTCGCTCATATTGGGCTTTTTTAAAATCAGTCATTGACTGCCTCCACGCATTCAGCTGTGCTCTGTCAGCGTGGGAGGCAGTCTGAAGTTCAGTAAACATTTCGTCACGCGTCCTTCGCTTCCTTCTTCGAATATTCACTAGCCTCTGCGAAGGAGTAAGATTTGCAGCTGGTGGAGAAGGGAGAGGTTGTTAAAAAAGATACATTTTAGAGAACAATGGGTAGACTCTTTCACGTTAGATTTTGCTGTTCACAACATCACACAGCACATGTGCTTTCGTTACAAGGTCGCATTTTTCCTCTTATATTGAGAGTCTCCTGGTTTGGTGTGAGAGATCACTCACGCAGTGCCAGGACACAGATTTCAGCTTGCAGGCAGCCATGGTAAGACATATAGTCTTTGGGCTTTTTTAACCTTCTTAACATGTGGGGATGGTTTCAAACAGTTCTGCCCTCATTTCCCATACCAAGCACCCGTGCCATTTAAAATGGGTTTGCAATGTAAAAGGAGGGGCTGCGATTTCAGGTTTAACATGCAGCACAAACCCAACTAACTCCCCTCCCCCTCACACCCAATTCTCTGGGATGGTCACTTCACCCCTCCCCCCCACCGCGTGGTTAACAGCGGGGAATATTTCTGTTCAGCAGACCAGGAAGGGGCACCTCTGAATGTCCCCTTAATAAAATTGCCCCATTTTAACCAGGTGACCGTGAATGATATCACTCTCCTGAGGATAACAAAGAGCGATAAGGAATGGATGTTGTCTGCATGCCAGCAAACACCGGGACCATACGCTGCCATGCTTTGTTATGCAATGATTCCAGACTACGTGCTACTGGCCTGGCGTGGTAAAGTGTCCTACCATGGCGGACGGGATAAGGCAGCCCTCCCCAGAAACCTTTTGCAAAGGCTTTGGGATTACATGAAGGAGAGCTTTCTGGAGATGTCCCTGGAGGATTTCCGCTCCATCCCCATACACGTTAACAGACTTTTCCAGTAGCTGTACTGGCCGCGATTGCCAGGGCAAATTAATCATTAATCATTAAACACGCTTGTTTTTAAACCATGTGTAATTTTTGCAAAGGTACACTCACCAGAGGTCCCCTGTGTGCCCTCAGGGTCTTGGGTCAGTTCGGGGGTTACTGTTTCCAGGTCCAGGGTGACAAACATATCCTGGCTGTTGGGGTAACTGGTTTCTCCGCTTCCTTGCTGCTGTGAGCTATCTATGTTCTCTCCATCCTCATCTTCCTCGTCCGCCGAACCCGCTTCCCCGTTTGCAGAGAGGGACTCATAGAACACGCTTGGGCTAGTGGTGGCTGCACCCCCTAGAATGGCATGCAGCTCCGCGTAGTAGCGGCATGTTTGCGGCTCTGCCCCGGACCTTCCGTTTGCGTCTCTGACTTTGTGGTAGGCTTGCCTTAGCTCCTTAATTTTCACGCGGCACTGCCGCGCGTCCCTGTTATGGCCTCTGTCCTTCATGGCCTTGGAGATCTTTTCTAATGTTTTGCCGTTTCTTTTACTGTTTCGGAGTTCGGCGAGCACTGCTTCATCTCCCCAGATGGCGATCAGATCCTGTACCTCCCGTTCGGTCCAGGCTGGAGCTCTTCTGCGATCCTGGGACTGGGACTGGGACTCCATCATGGTTACCTGTGCTGATGGGCTCTGCATGGTCACCTGTGCTCTCCACGCTGAGCAAACAGGAAATGAAATTCAAACGTTCGCGGGGCTTTTCCTGTCTACCTGGCCAGTGCATCTGAGATGAGAGTGCTGTCCAGAGCGGTCACAATGAAGCACTGTGGGATAGCTCCCGGAGGCCAGTAATGTCGAATTCCGTCCACACTAACCCAATTCCGACCCCCTAAGGTCGATTTTATCGCTAATCCCCTTGTCGAGGTGGTGTTAGGAAACCGGTTTAAAGGGCCCTTTAAGTCGACAGAAAGGGCTTCGTAGTGTAAACGTGTCCAGGCTTAAGTCGATTTAACGCGGCTAAAGTCGACCTAAACTCGTAGTGTAGACCAGGCCTCAGACTAAGGAGTGCTGGGAGGGGGGGGCAGAAGTTGGAGTGGCCAGAGAACTGCACTCCAGCAAATTTGGGGCAACAGAAGTACATAGGCTTCCCTGTACATTGCTGTAAATTAGAGTAACCTCTGGGGCTGCTGTAAGGGTATGCCTACACTTCAGAGACTGTAGCATCATAGCTTTGCTGGCATAATCCCACAGTGTAGACATAAGTCTACACCAATGGTAGGTTTTTTTCCTTCAGTATAAGAACACCACCTCCCTGAACAAAGTTCTGCCATGTCGATACTACGAGGACTGTAGCAGCATAGCTACGGCACTATCACTATGCCAGCATAACTGCATACTGTACACATAGCCTACAGTGACAGAAGGGGTTTCTCGGTCACTCTAGGAACACCATCTCCCTGAGCTATGGTAGCTAGGCCAATGGAAGCATTCTTCCGTTGACCTAGTTGCATCTAAACCGGGGTTAGATTAGCATAGGATAGCACTCAGGATATGGGTTTTTATACCCCTGAGCACCATGACTATGTCGACCTAAGTTTTAAGCCTAGACCAGGCCTTAGCTACATCAACAGAAGCATTCTTCCACCTACATTTCTGCATCCATGCTGGGTGCTAGTTCACCATAGCTATGTCCATCAGGGGCGTGGCTTTTTTACATCCTTGATCAACACAGGTATGTCAACGTAATTAAGTGTAGACCAAGCCTAACCTACACCACAGGCTGCACCAATGCTCAGAGCAGCCCAGATTCTGGGAGATGAAAAGGTCATTTAAAGCACTCAAACCCCCCCTCCCCCCGGAGATTGCTAAACTTTTGTATGCAAGAAAACTTTGCACCCCGTGTCTATTGATCAAATTCATGACTTTTCTAGACATATATTTTTTCCTCACCTCTCCCTTTCAGACCAATCATGCATACTTGCTATACACATCAGGAATTTCTGGTTTTCAAACAGATAAACATAATGCCAATTCACAGGAAATCTCAGACTGTCCAAATATAGCAAATAATTTCTTAGTATCTTTATAGGACGTTCATTTAAAAAAGAGGCCATTTCTATAGAGTCAAACTGAACATGGAATGAATTGCTATCAGTTGTAAGGTTATGAATAATTTAGTATTTAGTCTACATTATTCAAGCAAAGTGAGCTGTTTCCTTAAAAGTAACACATGTAATACAATAAAATGCTTCTTTGAAAAATGGTGAAAATGTGTTTTTGTTTAGCAGCACTAGGGGGTGGTAGTAGAATATCATGTATTCTTATTTTAAAGCACCCTTATTTTGAGAAAAGCCATTAATAAAATAGTTTGGTAGCCTTTGCCATTATGATTAGGACTTTCAGAATAATTTTTTTAAAGCCCATTTTTAAAGAGATAATATGGAAGTCTAAGTAACGTTGCAGCAGCTGTAATTTTTTTGATATCTTCCTACTATACCCAAGAGTCAGTAATGATTTTCAGTAAACTGTATTCTGTAAATAGCTAATTTTTTCACAATTTTATTTAAGACAATACAATCACTGTTTGGAGATATGTCAGTAAAGAGTGAAATGTAGTTATGGTGTACTGTAACACAGCTTGTGTTACATAATAAAACAGAAAATGATAATTATAAATGTAATGTTATATTAATTATGTAGTGTTTTTCATCCCAGGATCTCAGGAAGGAGCATATGTCCCAACTTTTCCAAATCTATCTACCACATGCTGCGGAGAGGAGCAAAATCTAGCAGGAAAGGCCCCAGACATACAGAAGGCAAACAGCTGCTTCATTGTATACTCTGACCTCAGATACTGCAAAGGCCCTTCCACTCCAATTGCATATAGCTGTGGGAATGCAGAATAGCCACTCTGTGGCTTAATTCCTGAGAGAGCAGGCAGAAATCTGCTCTGAGGTTACTAATAGAACCAGCAGTAAGTTCTCCTCCATGCTTTCTACCCCTGTGGAAGAAGGTGGAAGATAGCCAATGACATCACAGTTCCCTTAGGAGTTTGAGCTGCTAGTCAGAGGGAAGGGGAGGGTTGTCAGCGGATGGTTCAGAATCTACAGGCAGGGTGGATTTTGAGTTCCTTTCAGATATCCTCCCCTCAAAGCTGCACACCTATCCATCCCCACATTGGGCTAAACTCTTCCTCCCTGTGGACAGTTTAATTTTATGAAAGAGAATTCACAGGGCTTTTGATTACCAGCATTACCATCTGGCTAATTTATCTATAGAAAGATACCATGTGACCCCTTATACATACACTACCACCAAAGGAGACACAGCACATTGCACAAAAGCTGGTGGTGGGAGAAAAAAATTGGCAATAACACTAGGGAAACCTCTACTTTATTTTTTTAATAAAAGTGCCATGGGATTATCGATGTCCATGAAGAGCAGACAAGACCTAGCATTTTAAAGTCACATCAAAAAGAAAAACAAGGTGTGATTCATCCTTGGCTTGTACTTTGGGCTTGATTCTGATTTGATTGCCTTTTACCCTGTAAGAGGGTCCTTTGGTGGGCAGGGTACCCTAGTGATTAGCACACACCTAGTAGTGGAGGCAGTGGTAGGGGAGCCTGGCCCTGCCTGCTCCACTGGGCTGCAACCCAGAGCCCTAGGAGGGTCAGCTGCATTTGGCCTCTGAGGGGGGCCTCTGAGTTACTCTGCCTGGGTCGCTTCCTACCACTGCTTTCCTTCCTCAGCTTCTGGTCCCAGAGTTCAGGATCCTGACAAAAGGAAGGAAGGAGAGCACCAGAATATGGACTTTGGACTTCAGAAAAGCAGACTTTGACTCCCTCATAGAACTGATGGGCAGGATCCCCTGGGAGGCTAGTATGAGGGCGAAAGGAGTCCAGGAGAGCTGGGTGTATTTTCAAGAAGCCTTATTGAGGGGCAGGAACAAACCATCCTGATGTGCAGAAATAATAGCAAATATCGGAGGCGACCAGCTTGGCTTAACAGTGAAATCTTCAGTGAGCTTAAACATAAAAAGGAAGCTTACAAGAAGTGGAAACTTGGACAGATGACAAGAGAGGAGTATTAAAAATATTGCTCGAGCATGCAGGGATGTAATCAGGAAGGCCAAAGCACAATTGGAGTTGCAGCTAGCAAGGGATGTGAAGGGTAACAAGAAGGGTTTCTACAGGTATGTTAGCAACAAGAAGGTGGTCAGGGAAAGTGGGAACCCTTATTGAATGGGTTCACAGACTACTCCACTAGGCAGCACAGTATGGGAAGGAGGTGAGCAGCAAAAGTGTTTTAAGTGTAGCCTTAAATGTAGCCTGCCATCAAGTATTGCTAGTCTCTGATTGCCAGGATACACTTAAATGTAGCCTGCCAGCAAGTTAAAGTCCATTCATCCAATCCATACTTTAAGGTGGACAGAAAGCTGGCTAGATTGGGCTCAATGGGTTGTGATCAACATCTCAGTGTCTAGTTGGGCACTCTGCTTGATACCAGCTGCCCAGGGGTCAGTCCTGGGGCCAGTTTTGTTCAACATCTTCAATAATAATCTGGATGATGGGATGGATTGCACCCTCACAAGTTTGCAGATATCACTAAGCTGGGGGAGAGGTAGATACGCTGGAGGATAGGGTTATTGTCCAGAGTGACCTAGACAAATTGGAGGATTGGGCCAAAAGAAATCTGATGAGGTTCAACAAGGACAAGTGCAGAGTCCTGAACTTAGGACGGAAGAATCCCATACACTGCTGCAGCCTGGGACCGACTGGCTAAGTGGCAGTTCTTCAGAAAAGGACCTGGGGATTACAGTGGATGAGAATCTGGATATGAGTCAATAGTCTGCCCTTGTTGCCAAGAAGGCTAACGGCATATTGGGCTGCATTAGTAGGAGCACTGCCAGCAGATCGAGGGAAATGATTATTTCCCTCTATTCGGCACTGGTGAGGCCACATCTGGAGTATTGCATCCAGTTTTGTGCCCCCCACTACAGAAAGGATGTGGACAAATTGGAGAGAGCCCAGTGGAGGGCTATGAAAATGATTAGGGAGCTGGGGCACATGCCTTATGAGGAGGGCTGAGGGAACTGGGCTTCTTTAGTCTGCAGAAAAGAAGAATGAGGGGGGGATTTGATAGCAGCCTTCAACTACCTGAAGGGGGGTTCCAAAGAGGATGGAGCTAGGCTGTTCTCAATGGTGGCAGATGACAGAACGAGGAGCAGTGGTCTCAAGTTGCAGTGGGGGAGGTCTAGGTTGAATATTAGGAAAAACTATTTCACTAGGAGGGTAGTGAAGCACTGGAATGGGTTACCTAGGGAGGTGGTGGAACCTCCATCCTTAAAGGTTTATAAGGCCTGGCTTGGGATGATTTAGTTGGTGTTGGTCCTGCTTTGAGCAGAGGGTTGGACTAGATAACCTCCTGAGGTCTCTTCCAACCCTAAACTTCTATGATTCTAGGTTAGGGCACCTTTTAGGGCAGGCACTTAACAAATGTATTGTAAACAACAGAATTTACAATCTGGAAGAGTTACATCAATAAAGGATTTTCAAGAAAACTCAGTCTCTTATAAATATGTATAAAAACTTATAAATATCATCTGCAATATTTAATAAATTGCAACTGTAAATGATGAATTAATAAAAACAGTAAATTAAAATAGTGTTTAAGAGAGCTGTATGAATGAATAATATTCTGAAGTTATAGTTTTACTTAGTTGGAATATATTTTTACCTGTGTAAAAATCAACTTTAAGAAAGGGGGATTAGGGTGTGTGAAAGCTAATAGGAAGGCTCCTTTGTCATAGTGCTTGTACCTTAAGCATCTAGACCAAAGTCGTCTCTCTGACAGGAAAGGGCTCAAGTGGTTTTGGAGCATGAAGAAGAAAACTCTGAGGATCCCTTCATTGAGCTTTCCTGGGATTGTTGAAATGGAGGGAAGGGTTGGGGTTTTTCCTTCCTGCAGAATAGCCAGTAGTTCTTCACCAGAATTAACTTTTAGGAGGAATTCCTAAAGGATGGGTGGGAGGACAACTCACATGGTTAAAATTAAAGATGTATCTAAGTGTTCTGTTGGATCAGGACCAGGGTACTTAGCACCAGGCAGGATCAAGCCCTTAATAACACAGAAAAATTTTACTTCTCCCTTTGAACAGTTTTGCTTGTTCATACATAACATGTTGTAGTGAGTCGGTGTGGCGCCCCTCCTGCCCGGAAGAGGGAGCACCCTTGCAGGCACCCGAGTGGGCGGAGCCACTGCCGCCTGTTCCCGCCCCCCGGAAGCCAAGGGGCGGCACAGGAAGTATAAAGGCCGGCCGCCGGAGCTCAGTCAGAGCCCGGCCACCGCAGGGAGCAGACGTACGGCCGGGAGCTTCCGGC